>NW_027526335.1:65577035-65827035 GCF_048455015.1 Haemaphysalis longicornis | reverse complement strand
AAGGATAACATGTGCAAGCCGACACTCGGCTGAAAGTTGTCACTTTAAATCGCATCATAGTGACAAGTTCATGTAATAATGGCAGCCATTCAGAGGGTTTATGCACTTGTTGCATCCCCTGCGACAGGAAAAGAAATAGATGTTAGTTATTTGGTTTCATGACGAGTGGAATTGTTTATCCGCACCACCCACCCTACCCCCTTTCCGTACGCCATAATGTCCACAACCACCACGCACCCAACAGCAAAGACGTAGCCCCTCGGTGAATTCAGGGCATGTAAATAAATAAATTATGTTCTAAGACGCCGAACTTGAGTTTGAATTTTTTGAATTTCACACTAAAATTAGAGCTCGGTAGCGAGAAGAAAACGTAGTCTAGTATGGAGAGCTGTAGAAGCTGGTGCAAGCTTCCTGTCGAAAAAAATTTCCCAAAAACACAGTGGGGTAAAAGCGCAAGTCACTACGCTATGTATACGCAGAGCACACAGACAGTAATCTTCCCTACTAAATACAAATGCATTGCTGGGAAGGCCTTTCAGCAGGGCAATATAAGCGATTCGATATCATAGTGGAAATGCCCTAGGGTCTTTTCGATTAAATACTACCACAAGACCCCATGTATGTGTATGGGGCGACATACACCTAGCCCCTTCATATTCGGCTTCATTACGCACACGAGTGTATTGCTAGAAAGACATGTGGGCGGGGGGGGGGGGGGGGGGGAGGAGTCTGATAATACTGTATAAAAGCCCTGGTTCCTTCTATTACGCCCTAAACTCTGTGTATCCCTTCGGATCGCTATGCAGCGAGGTTCACGGAGGGCGTTGCATCAAGCTCCTCTAAAGCCGGTTTCACTGTTGTACACAAATGCATTGCTAGGCATACATTTTTAGGGACAATACAGGCGGTCTTATAGGAAAATATGAAGGCCCTAAAGCGTTTTATTAATAGCATTTCCATATGCGGCGAAAGTGAGACGCATAAAATGTTAACGATGGACAGACGAAGGCTTCCTCGCTGCGTTCACGAAGAAATGCTTACGCATTTAAGCAGCACGACAAGGACGGCTGGCTAACACGATAACAGCAACCTACACCATGTGGGACTGCTCCGCGCTCTTCCCCTTCATGTGGCGCCGTTTTATCGGTATAACGAAAACTGAATCACAAAAAAGCAAAGTAAAAATACATTCTTCAAAACAGAACTTCAGTTAAAGAGAAATACTTGCAGTGTTTGGAGGAACACACTTGTGCAAAAATGTTTTTAAATAAAAACTGCCAACCGACAAGACGGCGCAGTGGGAGGAAGCGCCTCAAACGTGGACACAAATGCGTCCATCGAAACCGTCGCGCAGGCTGTCGGCAGGGGTGGACATCAGCGGAGGACAGCGCAGCAGGCCTCGCCCCCATGCCGAGCGGGCTAATGGCACCCATCCCCTCCACAGCACGACGGCACGCACGCACGCACGGCGGCAAAAACCATTGGCCTCCTCCTCTTAAATGCGCCGATACTTAGCTCGCCCCGATGGGCCTTTCTTACCTTCTCGTTATTATTACTTTCGCGTGTCCACTTCGAGTTGACAAGAAGGAAAAGACGAGGAAAGGCGACGCTGTAGAGTGCGCCGGTACGGTACCTGCATGGATGGGGATGCGACACACCAGCGCGGCGTATGCAGCCGTGTCGTGATTCACGACTGGAAGGCCATTGTTTGCACGAGTCCGTCCTGCATGGCCCAAGACGATGGGCGAGGAAGAGGAGGGGACAAAGGAACGGGGCTTTGTGCCCGGTTGTAAGACGCGGGCGCTTTCGGGCCCTCCCCGAAGAGGCCCAAACGATCGGGCTTCTCAATCACCGACCGCGACCCCCGGCGGACTGTAATGACGCTCGGAACAGACGCTCCGAATGAGAGACACTGTCCTCGGACTGTCCTCGGCATTCCACAACTGCGCGGAAATGCGCCGAAAAAACGGACGGTCTGCCGGAAACAAATTAGACAAGGAGGATAGGGCTGCAACCTTTTCTAAACCTTTGCACTGCAGGGGCCTCAAGTAAGATAGAAGAAAGAAGCAAGTGCTTCGGTGTCTTTTCTTCAATAAAGGCCGATCCACACTAAAATGTTCAACCTGCATAGGCTTATGGCGGTTCGAACGGGCTTGCAAGGAGGAAATGACTGTCCCTCTCTCCACTCTCGACGGAGTGTCCCCGATGTATTTCCGAGTCTCTGGTAGGCATTCCTTGCGCTGTGAAGGGCGCTAGAGGGTACCACACTGCTCGCTTCAAGTCTCTCGATTCTCGCCCGACAGACAAGTAGGGTCCGTAAACTTTCTTACAACCACTGGCAGTTATGTTAATCACAGGATGTAATATACCCCTGACTGTGGGAAATTTCTGTTCATGCATACGTCATAAAAACTTGCCACCATATACCCTCACCCTGCGCCTGGTCCTCCGCCATCGATGATACCCGATAATCCTAACTTCGAGGAAGAAAATTTTTCTCGTAGTTTCTTGTTACAGGGTTCAAGGTCAAGTCTATAGCAGCGGGTTTAGGGACTGATTAAGGAGTCCTCGTTCTATAGATATGAGTGCGAAATACGCTTTCCTTAAGCCGCACGTGCGTTGCAGATGTTAGAAAAATAGGCACGCACACGCAATACATACAAAACAAAGATAAATATGCGCTCGTGTGAAATCCGCAATTACAACTTACGGATAGCGCGTCCGAAGTACTTACTTAGATGAAGAAGAGACTATATATACTTCCGTTTTGCGTATTGGTTCGTATTATTCGTATTTTTCGTACTTTTTAAGTACCTCCACACGAAAGCTTCTTAAATGTTCAAGTAAATATATATATAAAAAAGACTGAGGAACCAGGAATGACTAAATCTGATCGCACTGTCTCCTTCAGTTTTACGTTCGTTACAATAAAGGCAGAAATATTTTATTACTTTGTATGATTACCGGCATGCGAGTATTTTGTAGTTTTAAAAATCAAGCAGCGAGTCTGATACAAAGCAGCAATGGGTAATTTGTACCCATCAGTGACTGTGGGACTTTTTCGGTAGTGTTTTTACTATGTATTTTCCCAAACGCACCTCAATAAACATCTTTGTTTTGATTTGATTTGAAGTGAAAGTAACATTCTAAACCATTGGTTTTTCTTAGCACGGTTATCCTCAGAGGGGAAGGGGAGGAAACGGACCGTCTGTACTTAACTATGCGGTAAACACCGTTCTTATTTTAAAAAGTAACTTATCTACAGTCAACCACAAAAAAAAAAAAGGAGGGGACTGAGTTACCCTAATCTTTGCCGCAAAACAAAAGAGTGTTACAATATAAAAAAAGTAATTGATTACAAGCATTGAATTACATAAGAGTCTGCTTATTCACGTTTATGTCGGATGGAGAAATTTTCGGCATATTTTGAAAGACTAACACCGCCTGATCCAGCAACAATAGCAGCAACAGTAACAACAACACCGACGACGACGACGATGACAACAACTACAACAACAGTAAAGTTGAGGTTCCACAAAAATATAACGTTGCTCATGACTGTTGCAAGCTATTATCAAGGATCTATTATTGCAAGCTATCAAGTCGACGAATTTCTATTTTGTTGTGTTTTCCTGCTGAGGCCTACCTGCATGCTCCGCGCGTGCTACTACGCTGCCGCGCGAGACGCGCGAAGTCTGAAAACCGCGGGAAAAACTTGGGCTCTCGCTGTTGGGGAGAACTTTTGGCACGTGACAACGGCCAACCAATACCCGTTTTGCTGAAAGAAGGCGGAGCCTCGGGGCGCGCGCTCTCCGCAGGGAGCGTGCGAGCAGACGCTTCTTGTTATGCCACCGCGGCAAAAGCGGTCACGGCTGGCACTGAAATGGCAACGCAGCTCGCAGCGGAGTTTTCGCTTTCAACATCGTGCACATCACAGCAGGCGCTTATTTCGTGAAGCAAGTTGTCGTTTGTAAAAGCCGCCGAAAGCGCGGCACTTGCTACCGGATCTCAGCCAGCCAAGTTCAGTTCGCGGAGTGTTCGCTGCGCCAACGTCGCTGTCGTCTGCTACGTTGCGGAGGGTCGGCCGCGGCGATTTTGGTGCGCGCAGCCAGCGTGCGTGTGATTTGCGTTTAAAAAAGAAGACGTGTATTGTGACCAAATAACGTGCATTTCACCACGCTTCGAACATATTTCCATGAGCGGATCACGCTCGTAGAACTTCTGTTTCCAAGAGCGGCCGGTGTTCGGAGGGGACTCGGCGGCCGGCGGAATGGGTAAACGTCCGCGCTCGGCAATCGCGACGGCGGTGCCCTCTGCGCATGCGCCAGCGCGGGGGGCCAAGATGGCCGGCCACCTGGCCGCCCTTACTGCGGACGGTGGAATACCGCTGCTTACACGGAACGTAGGAGACGTCAAACCGGTGAGTGACGCCTTCACAATGTACGAACACTCTGCTGCCCTACGTTCGGCGCCACTTTGGGCATTTGCCGACCACAATACGTCAGGTGTTGCGCCGATGTCCCGACCGAAGCGTCGGCCCGAACATCCTTCGGAGAGCGCACTGCCCCCGCTCTATGTAAAAGCGAGGTTACATTTGCCTTTCGCTTAAAAGTAGTGCAGAACACCCGTTTATGTCGGCCGGAATACCTCACTAGCTCGAAAAATATTGAATATTGTTTTGAGGCCGCAGTTGTCCCTCTTTTTAACTTTTTGAAACTACGCCACTTAGTGTCATTTCGCAACACCGTCCTCCAACTTTGTTTCGGTCGGGTCGCGAGCTCCTAGATGCGTGTTCAAGTGCTTTGGATCGCGCGCTATGCGTGAGTCATCCGCGAATTGCCCGGCCCGGATGCCATGACAGTGCAGTGACCGCTGCGATCAGTGGAAGCATTGCCGTCCCTTTTCCTATGGAATTATTTCAAAACTCGCATTGCACGCTCTGTTGTTCATTCACGCGCGATGTACCATAATTGGAGTCATTTTTCACCCTTGCGGCTGGCCTGTCAGGTACTTAACAAAAATTTAATCTGATCGCTTTGTTTTCCGGAGACAAATAACTATGTATCAACGGGGTACTTACATTTGAATTGAGCCGGATCGCTTTTCAGTGGGGCTCTTCGATTTACAGTCCCGGACTCACCGCGGACTCCCCGAGAAGCAGTCCGGCGTTCGATTTTTCCCATGTATCCCTGTGTGGCTTCGGTGAATCCTCGGACTACCCGCGGACTATCCGGGGTGAGTCCGAGACTGTAAATCGAAGAGCCCCAGTGACATGTCGCTCTTCTGCTGCTACGTGAGCAGCAGAAGGCAATTTGATTTTGCTGTCGGCTCATTATTCATTCGCAGGCAGCCGTTCCGCAAGAACTGATCTTACTGAGTAGCGGGACAAAATAGTGGTTATATTCTGATACAGTCTGCCGATAACCTCGTAAAGACCGGTTGAACCGTGCCTACTCGGAAGCCAGAAATACTGTGCACAAAATGGTAGCTTAGCCGGTTGTGACAAAACGTTTCGTCGATTTGATGTTTTGGGCTGCCAAAAAACTGCCCCTGAGCCGTTTCGCACTTATTTTTTGCTTATATGTCGCGAGGGCTTACCTTGTATTGCCCGCTAACTATATTCATTACTTGAATGGACTCGTAAATTGAAGACACCATAAGTTTTGTGGGGTGAATGGCCGGAACTACTTTTTGCGACGTAAGATATTACAACAATATTCTGATTAAAACCCGCTAACCAGGTTTTAATCGGAATATTGTGGTTATATTTTACGTCGTACCCGCTAACGAGGTTTTAATCAGCTATTTGCAGAATTTGTGCCTGGGAACATCAAGTCGTAGTCGACCGTTGCTGAATAGAAAGTGTTGTTGATATGCGCAGTCGCAAGACAAAAACAAACGGGAAGAGAGCGGGCACAAAAATAAGAACGGACGTAAGTTGGGATTTCGGTTCATAAAGTTTTATTATCTTATACCCGTGCTACACGAGCGTTTCGAAGGCTTTCGAGTCGAATGCCATTTGACTCAAATGACACCTTTGAGCTGCTACACGACATTTTTCAAAGGCATTTAGTTAAAATGGCATTCGAGTCAAAGGAGCACGACAACCGACCTTTGAGAGTCTCAAAGGCCTTTGAAACACGAACGGTCGTACCCTCGGGCTCAGTTTCTGCAAGCCGTAATAACAAAAACAATTATTTACGAGTAAAACTGTGTGTTTGAGGTGTAAGATCTCCACAATTTTTCACTCGTGTACTTGTTTTCGTTCTCTGTCACTCGCTCTACGATTACGAGGTAACTTGGTACTCTCCACACCGGCGGTGCGAAAAAAGACAAAAAGAAACTGGCTGCCTTGTGCATGTTTTGTGCGCGCTTGTAGATAGTCATCAATTAGATCTCTAATAATTCCTTTTTTGCCCATTCCAACTGTAAAATTACATTTCCGCTAAGAACGAAGCATGGCAGCTAAACATGGCGGGCGAACGCGGGAACTTTCAACTGCCTTTGAGAATGGTCGTGTAGATCGACAGAACTCCTTCCAGTTCGAATGACATTTGAAATTACGAAGGTAATTCGACTGAAATGTCCTTCCAAACACTCGTGTAGCACGGGTATTAGTAACGGTGTGTTCGAGGTAGATGAGAGGAGTGTGGTTGCCGCCATTGTATCTTGTTCTGCGGTCTAATGAATGAACGGAACGCGTGCGATGTCTCCAACCGAAAGTTAAAATGAAGCCCTGCAGCGTGGCGCGGGAGTTTGACCTGGATTAGCGCAATCCAGGGAGTTGGTTTTGTACTAAACCCTGCAAAACAGCTTTTTTTTTTCATCTCGTTCTGACACAACAATATTCAAGGCCTAAACTCACGAAGCTGTTCGCGCGTAAGATATTTTGTGACTTGCCGGGGCCTGTGCGTGGTTGGTGCCCCGCGAAAACCTATTAATTACCGCGGCGCCGGTCCATAGGAATGATAATAACAGTATAATCATTATGTCCACTGAACAGTGAATTGCGAAGGTAGAGTGAACTACAGTATTCTAGTTTATTTCAACAATGACCTCACTCCTTAGCCTCCAACCGCTCCTATCCTGCTCTTGGATATCTTTACGCGTTAAAAGCTTCGTTAATCGGAGCCCAGTTTCTCCAAGAGTAGCATTGCGTTTTTGACCTGGTATAGAAGCGTCCAGGCTTGCGAAAGATAAAAAGAAAACAGTTCAATAAGACATCGAGTTCAGCCGGGCTGTGGCTTCCTTGCTTTTTTTATATCGGGATGCAAAACTGGCAGCGTTTCGTTCTAATAAGACACCTTGCTCAATGCTTGTTTGGCTTTCTTGCACAGCTTAGTAGTCACGCAGGGAACCCAACTATCTGGAGGGGCGTGGGCGTGCTTTGTCGCGACGGCCAGTTCTTGCTGGAGCTTACTAAAAGAGGAAAGGTCTTCACCGCTGAAGTACCGGCTTATCCGTAAACGGAACCATTTCGAGATCAACTATCCGCATGCAACTACAGATACAAGCCTGTAGAATTATTCTCCATGCGTTTTTTATAACTGTTAGTAAACCTTGTTGACGGAGAGTGTGTATGTAGGTGGCAGCTAGTGCAATTCAATTCCCAAGGCAAATGCCAAGCGGTTCAGTGGATAGTGTCGTGAAGGTACTAGACTTAACCAGTAGTGACAAGGGAAGGTGGGTCTTTGTTAATCGCAACGACCTGGACGAACCATTCTGTTGTTAACGCCATAGCCCTTCGTCTTCCGCACTGGCCGGCTTGGAAAGCCTCTTCCAGAAGTCCGCTTTCCCGCTTCACTTCTTCTCTCCATTGAGAGCTCGAACTCCTCGCGCGACCGCGGCAGCCCGCAGTTCCTAGAACGCGGCTGAAGGCAACGTTGCTCGCTGAACCCGAATTCCAGGGCGCTCGCACATATGCGGCCCTCCTCAGCCGACCTACGCAGCGGGCGGTCGAAACACTGGCTTTTTTTCTTCAGCATTGTATCTCCCCTGATGTCCCACTGAGGCGAGAGGGAGGCGTCCGCAGTAGACCCTTATCCGTAACAGGAGCGCATGCACGTGTGTCCCGCAACGAACAATGGCGATAGCCCTTGCTAGAAGATAGTACTTGTGGGGTACTGGGGACCTTCAGTACATCGGGGAGGGGCGAAAAACGGAAATGTCTGTTTCGCTGCGTGTTTCGGGAATTCGTGGCCCGCTTGTTTCTGCATCGTTTTAAACACCCAGACTCGATTTTACTGTTCTTGTTCAGTTTCCACTTTTCCCAGTAGTTACCGAACGAGAGCATCGTGGCACGGAGGGGATGGTTGCATGCTAGAAAATGCAATGTTATAAAAAAGCGTAACATTTAGGCGAGACCAGTTGTTTTTGTTGAATCAGAGAGAGAGAGAGAGAGAGAGCTGGGCCATACAAACCGCATATTTTCTAGCTTCTGAGCACGCGGAAATTACTTGCACTCTCTCATAGTTTCGCTGAAGGAACGTCTAAAAGACCGGCGTTCATTTTGATGTTGAATTTAGCACCTACTTCCCGCGGTCTACCACCCAAAAAAAGGAAAGGGAGGTGTATACCTTCATATGTGCCGAGAAAATGCGGTATATAAACTTGCAGAGGTGCGACGGTCGTGCACGTAAAATGGCCTCTAAGGAATACCAAGTCTGTAGCTTTGGCTTTGTTTTCACTCAATATTTATTTGTTGGGCGAGTGCACGTGAACATGTTTAAGGCTTCAAAGTTTTGTCCAAGTAGCTTACATCTTACACGGTCTAATCAGATACTATGTATAGGAAGCAGCAAGCAAACGCTCTATCGCCATCGTATTGCGGTTAGCCATTTTTAGCGGATTCGTGGTCGTGCTCGTACCAGATGGCACACTTGTATGCATTTAATTATCGGCCGGTCGAGTACAAGAGAATCCCGCCGCAAGCCAGATGTTTTTTATTTTCGCGCCGACCAGCAGAAACACAGTATCCGCCGGATGCCTAAATATGTGAAGCACATGCCGTCCGGCGGCGTTTACGAGTGATAAAGGCGGGAAATTTAAGAGCGCGGAGAGGGACTGGTTTGCGTATACCACCCACGGAGACAACCAGAAAAAGTGAAAGGCCCGGTGCCCAAAGCCTACGCGCTATTTCAATCGATGGCAACTTACGCTTATCCGCACTATAGTGAACTGTAATCCGCACGACGTGGTTTATGCGCATGTGTTTAGCACGGCGCCACAATAACAGCAGCAACATAAAGACGAGCGCCGAGCAGGACGTTTTATAGGCAGCTCAGCCACGGTTCCGCTTATACAAACGTGTTCATATCGCTTCCGAACGCGCGCGCTGTGAAATGTTTGTTTTTACAACTAGCGCACGGCTTCGCGGCTCGCCAGGGCGGCCAGCACGTGCTGGCGCGGTTGCGTTTCGAAACAAGCCCGTTCGAAAGACTGTTTATGCGATAACGATGCCTGGAAAACATTTCGCCGCTGACAGGGCAGTGTAGTCTTCCTTCCGCGAGAGCTTCGCGCTCACGATTTGTATATACGCGGAGAACACGTGTGCGCCGCTCAAACATGTGCGCGGTTCGCGGCGTGGGGTCTCCCTTCCCAACGACGTCTCGACTATATGGGACGAATGAACTTTCTGTGGGGGCTGAAGGATCGATGCTTGAAGGAAACGCGAAAATGTTCATGTAAGTGTTCATGTCGTGTTCATGTTCATGTAGGTCTTTGTTCATGTAGGTGTTATAATGGCGTCGTTCCAGCGCACTCACGAAGCGTAGGCTCCCGTATCAGGTTAGCTCTCGCTGAGATGTGACGCTGCGCAACGTGAAGTCAACACGGTCCAGAGCCCTGTAAACCTAGTAAGTGGCCTGTCTATATATGTACCCACCAGCGCACTAGTTTGCTAAGGGCACAACGCGAGCACAAAGACGAACTTAACCGCGCGCATTGTCATGGGTGCCATACACTGGCAGACCATTGGAAACGATAAAACGTGACCATCGCGTTGCTGCAGTTGCTGCAACATGCGTCTTCGAATTTGAGCATGGAGTAGGAATAAACTTTTATTGAATCCCAATCTAACTCCGTGTGTGGAGGCCGACCTGTGGAGGGACTCCTTAGTCCAGGAGTCCCTGGCGTCTCACCAGGTTAAGCTCGTGGCAACACTTTCTCGGAACGAGGACACGTCATAGCGTACGCTCTATGATTATCACTCCCCCCCCCCCCCCCCCCAAAAAAAAAGAAGGAAACACATAGCAACAATGATGGAGTTAAGGTCATTGCGGCAGCGAAGAAGCATATCGGCTGCAATCGTGGACGTAAGCCGTCGGGATGTTCGTGAAGGTTACGGACAGCTTCGCTACTTTCAAGTATTACACGTTAGTGCGAGTTTTCTTAATTTTTTTTTGTCATGCTCGACTGCACTCGGTTTATGATGGTGAACTTCTTTGCACGGTCTACAGGAATTAGCTTGTTTGGTAACAATCTTTTTACAAGACATTACAAGCGTCTACATTCCACGAAATGATGAAGCAAGATTGGCAGATTGACTATCTGAGTCTAATACTTTGGCTGTGGTCCGTATTCACGATTACTTTTTTGACATTTAACTTCGGCGTGGAGATTTAGGCATCATGAACAGTCGTTTTCCACTTCCACAAAACTGAATGTCATCTTGTACCTGGTACATCGAATCCCCTGAAGTCTGTGTCGGGCATCTAGTCCGCGGGTTATGACGCCGCAATCATGCGTTGTTTGGAGTATATTGTGACTCGATTGTGTCAAGCGTGGGCACGGATAACTCCTCCTACATGTTCAAGCGCTCCTTACGCCCCCAGACACACACATTCCCGCACAGAGATGCAGAAAAAAATTCCCGGGCCATCTCAGCTGGCGCGAAACCTGGGGAGGGGCGAAGCATGCAGTGTATAAGTGTATCCTTGGCGCCTTGGCATTTTTGCCAACGGAGATGAAACTGTTGAGGGGTGGAGGTATCCAGCTTTGCTGTAAAAGTGTCGTGTCTCTGAAGCACGAAGCGTTCTAGCGCGAGGCGTAAACAAGTGTCCCGGTGTTTTTTTTAGTACTGGTTACGAAGCGTTTCAGCGCGAGGCGCAAACGGGTGTCCCGGTGTTTTTAGTACGCGTTACGAAGCGTTCTAGCGCGAGGCGTAAACGAGTGTCCGGGTGTTGTAGCACCGTGACTACATGAGACGACGATTACGACGACGACAGGATCCCAGCCCCTTATTAAGGGGCTTCGCCCCTAAAAGTTGCAAACTGCAACAACTTCGGGGCCATCGCCGCCTGAATTTTCCGCGGGGGTTTCCCGTTCTGCTTAATTGAGCAATCCAGTCCGACCTGTCAGCGCGAAGGGAATGAGAGAAGAGGAACTGGCCGCGTTCATTTCGAGATCGTCTATCTCGAGCCTGCACTGCATTTGTTTGTGTGTGTGGAGGCGAACGAACGAGGATTGTTCCGGGCGAGTAGCGATTGATTCACCCTGCGCAGTCGGAGCTAATCTAAGCACCAATGACGGAAAGGCGCAGAACGCCGGCCCGTATCGCGTGCGGCGCTGCTAATCGACGATCTTCGCGTCGCGTGTCTCGGCGGCGCGCACAGCCCGGGGCAGCGCCCTGCCCACGCCGCATGGTTTCGAGATCGAGGTGGAGCGGGGAAGAACAGCATCCATGGGAGCGGCCGACCTCGACCGCTACAGCGTCGCTTGCCATCACTCCCCGCCTCCGTGTGCTGCTTTTTTTTGAGAGTTATTGCCACTTGCGGTTCTGCCTCTGGAATGTTGCATCCGTTTGTGACACCTCAAAGCACCCGAACGGGGACTTTGAGGTATCACGAAACAAATGAATATCAGCTACTTTTAGGGGCACTTTTTAGGCGTGTCGTGTTGTCGTGTGTGCATGGCAATACCGGTATCAAGAACCGGTATCAAGAGCCACTGCGCTGCTGAGCACCTAACCGGTTCCTTTAAGGTATAATAAAAAAATAATTATGGGATACTTTTAACATGCACTTTTTCCAGGCGTGTGTCTGTAATTGTGTGTCCATTACCGGTGTTTCAAGGCCTATGCGCTGCTGAGCACTGGCCTGAACACAAAATGCCGTTGCCACTATCGAATCCAAACCGTCGCGGAAAGAAATCATCACTAACCGGCTACGAGTCCTCGTATTCATTACTGAGCGGGATGCTACCCTTGAAAGCTATAAAGTCTGCTCTATCTGCAGTAACAGTACGCTTACTGACCCTATTTAAAGCTGGGTGCGTGCTTCAAGATGCGACCAGTCCGGTGGTTGCAATTCCTCGGTGACGATAAGTCTTAATAATGGATTTTCTATAAAAGTCGTATCAAGATGTATTGGAGAGAACACTTGTATATAGTCAATTTTTTTCTCCGAGTAATACTAATGATTCATTAGTACATTACTAATGAATTGGTAGTTGATAATTAGTAACTTCTGTGTCGTTCCTTTATTTGTAGTACTAATTAGTAATTCATTTGTCGTTAGTAATGAACCACCAGCGAATGTATCGAGGACAAGATGCGGCCGAGGGTGTCCGGCCGAGTTTAACGTATCCTACAACACGCGCTGCCGGCGAGCGTCCAGCCAGTGTCGACGCTCCAAATTGTTCGTATCGCCCGCCGCGCCGACGAAAACAATGCCAGGAAGTACTCGCTGGCGCGCAGGCATGCGTGCCGGACGAGGCGAAATAAACGCTTCACTCGCGTACTCACCTCCCCACCCACTCCCCCCTCGTCTGCTTTCGCCCGCTGGAAGTCGGCGCCAATGTCGCAGCTACGCTGGGCGGGAACAGAGTTGGGAGCAGCGCGAGGAAAAAGGAAGCGTAGGAAACGGCGTCGGTGGCACCGTGAGCGGAATGCAGCCATTTGCGGGCTGGCAGTGTGAGCGGCGGAGGAAAGCGGATACAGCGCGCGAGGACAGCGGCGAGACACGGCGAAGGAGCACTCTCTCGTTGAGTTACGTTGCGCCACGCGGAAGATGATGCCAACGCTGCAAAGAGGCGAAGATGAAAGAGCGAGGGGTACGTGATGAGGGGGCAGAACATTTCCCTTGAATGGAGTCATAACATGAACACGGCTAGCATGACGCAATTAAACAAGAAAGCGCGGGTGGGTTAAGTATTATACTGCAGATTCTAGTTAAGACGAACTCGAGGGAGCCGTAAAAAATTGTTTGTATTATCAGAAATTCGTCTTAAGTGGAGGTTTTTTGCATTGTGGACGTTACAAGAGAACAAAAATGTTGTTCGTCCTAACTATAGTGTTCGTCTTAACCGAGTTCGTCTTAACGGGAGTGCACTGTATATACACAGTATACAATACGAAGTTCAACAAATAAATACGTAGAATACAATAAGACGTGTGGTATACAATAATCCAGGAAACATCTGCGCTATAAGGTGCGCCGTAGGGGAGGGCTCGGATTAGTTTCCAGCGCATGGGATCGTTAATGTGCGTCGAAATCTCGACACAGGTGTTTCTGTTTATCGCCTCCCTGGCCGGGATGGCACCCGCGTCCTTGGGCTCAGCGATGCAACGCCTTAGCCACTGAACGTCCGTGGCAATTGTAAGACTCGTGGGGCAGTAAACTACGGCGTAACTTCGTAGTTGTGGGCAATGGGAAGATAACGGCGGTCAAGCAGTGTTTGTGCCCTTCTCCAGTACAGACTTCCTTTCATCGCATCTTCTAGCGGTGTGCAGACGACAGTAACAGGCCTCGGAGTTGACTGGTTTCGGTAGTGTCACTCTGCAAGTCCCACATGGCCATTACTGCATGAACCTCCGCAGTTGGTCTTCAGTACAGTACCACTTTTTAACACGAAAGTGTTTTATTCCGGACTCACGAAGATTTCATGTCATATCCGTCGCGGAAATGACGCCAGTACCACGAAGGAAGCGGGCCTGTAAAGGGTGCATCCCTGCACATGGGGCTTCTTGCAAGGAAGCGACCTTTAGTACTAAAGAGTACGTTATGCTTACTGTTGTTCGTTTTCGGGTTTTATATTTTAACACGAAAGTGTTTTATGCCGCGATACCGCAAGATTTCACTGACGTCATATCCGTCACGGAAATGACGCCAGTTCACCTTCGCCGAAGCGACCCTCCAGCAGGACGTCGCTCGCCAAGCACACCCACAAGACAGCCGCCGACCCGCAAATCATGCTCAGCTGCAGGTTTCGCTGCACATTACACTTTTGTGTTTTACCGATTCCTATGACAGAGGTATCAACCAGTTCTTTTTTTAGCCGTAAATTCTAAGCGAATCAGTTTCGAAACAGGAAAATAAGCCGGCGTGCTTCACGCCGCATCTTCGCGAAAGTTTCAGGCATGTACTTGCGTTCCCGGAGAGATCCGTGCGCAGGAGTGCAGCGGATGCAGACGTTTCGGACCTACGGAGCCGCTCTCCCGCCCCGTAACAACTCTTCGGAGCCGAGCGGGGGAAGAGGCGGCGGAGCCATCGCTCTGCTCGTCTCAAGCGTGGAGGCCTGTTTCGAGATCGATTCGAAACGTTGATGGCCCAGATCTTGGGAGCCGCGCGTGCCTCGGCGCGTTTGAGTAATCGCCTGCTGCACGTTTGGGGGTACTCGTGCGTACAGCAAGGCTGTAAGCGACGGCCGGATACGTTGAGGAGCGCCGTACGGCCTTGATTCGTCTTCATAACTAGAATGTCTTTTTTGGTGCTGGGGAGTTATGAATCAATGCGGTATTATGAATCAATCTACTGTATTTTTCTATCTAATGATGGGACCCTCATCTGGATATATCTGCTCGTGTAACCTTCCTCTTTTTACAAGAGTCAATGAGAAATTTCTAAGCGCGCGGCGTCTTTAATTGCGCCTTTCGCACACACAAAGGGAAGTATAAAGGAACACATTTTGTTGTTGCGCGGATATATCTAAATAAATACGTAATCTGTGGACGTGCATGCGGACTATTCGCTTTCCCTCTTTTCTAGTGACTGGCTGGGAATGCAGAAGAGCTGCTAAATAGTTCAATTGGGTGAAACATATAAGGTGTGTAATATGTTATGTAGCGGTCCAACCGAATTTGAAATGTAAGAAAATGAACGATACAGATAATGACTTTGGGAAAAAGAATGTCTGGATAACTATCGGCTTTGATTTTCTGGAAGTACCCTTGCTTCTTACACCTTACGGAGCGCACCGGACCTTCCTTGATGCCGGCACAGCGCGGCCGAGAACATGCACGCTCAAGAGTGCGTGGCATGGGAACAAATGTGTACGCGCGCTGTTCTCTTCGTCAGGGTAGTGAACTTTTCGCTGGAACGAAGGCGTCACCATGGACTAGCTTGCTTTCCCAGTGAAATTGGTGCATTCAACGCTAAAGGTCTGTCTGGGTGCAGTTGTTCTCCAAAAGCTGCCCTGTGGAATCTAGCACTTTTTGGTGACAGGAAGCCATTTTCGTTCCTGGCAGGCACTTGGGTTCTTTCTATTTAACAAGCGCGTATTTCCCGGGTTACCCCGTTAAGTGAACTGGAGGCGTTATACTCAAAATTTATAACGTGAACGGAAGGGCGCGACATCCTGAAATGAGGATGCCACCCATCATTCTTTATTTCATTTATTGTAATTTCAGTTCTAAAAATGCTTCCCTCCTGTACTCCATTTGCGCATTATGCATGCGTACTCATGCAGCTCATATGTTGAGCGCAGCCAGATCGGCATAAAAACGTGAGAAAGCCTCCGACTAATACTGCTGTTGCAATTGCGCTTCACTAGAACACCAGCATCATTACACTGAGCGCGCACCAGCATCATTACACTGGGTGAAGGGGTGGCATTGACCATAGCTATTCGTACAGCGCTATACCACAGCTCACTAACACACACACACACACACACACACACACGCACGCACGCACGCACGCACGCACACACACACGCGCACACACACACACACACACACACACACACACACACACACACACACACACACACACACACACACACACACACACACTGTGACATACAACCCTTGACCTCAGGGGCTATAGACGTTGGGCTGCTGAGCACGAGAACGTGGATTCGGTCGCGGACGCGGTGGCCGTTTTGCTGATGAAGACGAAAAACGAAAACACCGCAGTGGCGAGATTTTGGCGCGGGTTACTAATACCCAGGTGTTTAAATTAATCCGTAGGCTATGTTCAGACTACCGACGCAAAAGTCACATCGTGATCTATGGGCGTAAAGAAACGGCGTCACGCAGTTCGGTTGGCTGAGACGTGAAATGACGTCATTCTTTAAAGTTATTACGCAGTTGCGGCAACTGTGTGAGTCCGGCCGTAGTCCTCCATTACGGTGCGCCTTATAGTTCTGATGTACCTTTGGCGCATACAACCCCAAATTTCTAAAAATAAAGCGTTATCTCTCTCTCTCTCTCTCTCTCTCTCTCTCTCTCTCTCTCTCTCTCTCTCTCTCTCTCTCTCTCTCACACACACACACACGCACGCACGCACGCACAATCTGAGAGCCAAGCAAGCGAATGAAAGACAGCGAAGTCGCGGCGAAAGTAAGCAAAAATGAAGCAGCCCATAACCTGAGATAGCCGGAGAAAGGCAGGTCTTATCACACCGTCCCCCCCCCCCCCCCACTCCCCAGCTGACCGCCGTCGAAAGTCCGTGGGAATGTCCAGAGGGAGCAAAGAAACGACGCGTTGCGTGTCGCACGTTCGCAGTCACGCACACACACACAACAAAACACGCTCGCTGCACGACTCCGAAGAGGCGCAGTTATGCGCACGCGCGCTATTCGTTTCGCCGCCGAGGTCCGACGACGACGACGACGACGCCGCGACGCTTGAGCGATTCTCGTGCGAAACGACTTCGAGACGAGCGCGCTGTCCAGCCGAGGGGGCGTGGGACCCGACTCTCTTCGCGTGCGCCGCCCTACCATTGCTCAAGCTCGTTTGCCCGCTCTGCTCTCGAGGCGGGCCCCTCTTGCGTACACACTTCTTCGTCTCTTTCGTAAACTGTATTCTCTTTTCCTTTTATATCACTTTAAAATTTTGCCCGCGGCGAACACTGCGCAGTTCAAGATTCGCGGCGAAAAAGGCTTTCCGCAGGCAGGGCGCCGTGCGAAACTGGAGCTGAGAAGAGCTGAATTGCGTGGTCCTATACGTGTACGGTCTGGGACGTTGGCGATATAATGGGAACGCCCGGTAATACACTGGCTAAACTACGCTGCTTAGACGCAGCGCTATATTCTCAAGGGGACCTGAGAGAGAGGCCGCCAGCGCAGCCCTAATTTGAGCGGCTCGGACGTGGAACGTTACGCTCGAAATGGTGGGAACGGGAGAAGCGATTGTTTCGTCCGCGCTGCCCGAGTTTTGGAGCAGCCAACGATTCTCGGTTCTGCGTGCAGTCAGTACTGGGGGAATGTGGTGCTTTTGGCGAAAACTCGGCGCCAGTGGGCGCTGCCTTGGTTCGTAGTTCACTGGAGCAAGGATAATGAAGATGGCCGAGACGTGTCATCTCTCCGCCGCCGCGCTTTTTTCTTTTGTTTTCGCTACTACTATTACTGGTTCCGTTCACAAAGAAATTTCCTAGAAGTGCTGGGAATCGTTGCGTCTGCACATTTTCTGTACGGGAGCACTCTTAAATTACCGAGCGAGTAATTTTGTCTCATCTCCCTCTCTCGTATATGCATATATATTTGGATGCATGCACCCTAGAAGGCAGCATAGCTCGTCTCCAACGCTTGCGTTCACCGCTCACTAATCAGTCTAGTCCTGCACTCATCCAGGTCGCTGCTGTCAAGACTCGGGTGGAAGCCTTAGCCTTCTAGACCAAGCCTCAAGCTTAGTCTGGAGAATAAATCCTTTAAAGCAGCTCTTACAGCACCCGGATAGCGTGCTATTGTTCTAAGTTTTTTCTCCACCACTTGGAGGTTTTCGTGGGCGATGTGTTGACATCCTCGAGTCACGACAGTCTATACGGCGTGCGTTGTATGTCTTGTTGCAACCAGCGGTCAACCTTGCCTTCAGTGTGGAAGCCAAATTTATTTTCGGAGAATTCCTCCGGCCGTAAATGCGCAGCCCATACAAAGGTGCAATGAAAGCGGTCGACCGAGACCGGTTTTAATCATTACGAGCTCCGCGACCCCGAATTAACGCCCGCTTTTATCGTCAGAGCGACCACTTAACGGTATCGCGGCGAACGGAGGCAACGCACAAGAAAACTGTTGCAACCAGGTCAGGCACACTGTGGTCGATACTGCCCGCGGCGCGATCATCTCCTCGGGCCGTGCGCTCCTCCGCACGTGATGCTGGTGCGAACGCACACACGCGTGGTCTATCAGCGCGCAAACGTGCTGCGTCGCGCATTTGCTCGGAGTTTATTTAGAGCTGTCGAAGCACGCCGCTTCGGGCTCTGGGAATGGGAGCGACGCGAAGAGGGGCGCGGGCTATCCCCGAACGAGGCCGGCTCTTCTCCCTGGTCTTTTGCCCGTCGGGGCAGTGTCTGCCGACCGATCGGTGCACGCACTCTTCGGCGCGCTTGGGCGTGAGCCAGCCCTCGGGGAAGACGAGGAGCACGGAGAGTGTGCCAATCAACGAGGCTTGCAAAGGAGCGGGGACCGGGAAAGGGGACCAGTTGTGGAGTGGATCGGACTCATTGATTTTGCGCGCGCTACACCTTCGGGCACGCTTTTTGCAATTGCCCTTTCTGCGTGTGCGCGCGTTGTTAAAAAAGGGCTCCTTTCCTTACTCGCTAGACTTGCGTAACGCCATTAAGTGCTCGAGTTCCTGCGGCCACGTGCTGTACGCACGCACGCACGCATACCTGTATGTATGTATGTATGTATGTATGTATGTATGTATGTATGTATGTATGTATGTATGTATGTATGTATGTATGTATGTATGTATGTATGTATGTATGTATGTATGTATGTATGTATGTATGTATGTATACGTACGTACGTACACACACATACACAGGTACTTACGCGCACTCAAAAACACACACGCACATATTTGCGACTGTTCGCTGTGTGGCGTATACACGTGTTTCTCTGACTGCAAAAGGACGGAGAAAAAATTGGCATATAAATAGCACTTCTTCGAAGTTTCCTGCGTATCTAATAGGTAGGGATTCCCGGCGCAGCTCTTGCTATAACTTGGCCGGGCCGTGGGGCAGTTGGCCCGGACTAAGAGAATACATCGTAACGAAAGGGAACCAGCGTGTGTGGCATGAACACACTTCAAAAGTGTGATTAGCTCGCGTGGCCGTATGGTCGAGCAGAGTGTCGCTGTAATGCCGACGGATCTACCTCGATTCTACGAGTTCAGTTACAGTGTATACAGAGGCGACGGCACTTATTCTTTTTACAGCACTTTTGACGCGACCTTGGTCCTAAACTTCTGAAGCGTTTCTTTTCTGATCACGCATATTTTCTTTTGACCTTGCTCACACGATCATCCCACGAGCATCTAACAGCGATGGTTAAGAAGCCCAAGGACACCGGTTCGGTCGTCTTCCTGATGGAGGCCAAAAACACAAACTCTTTCGTGTCGAGATTTTAGCGTACGTTAACGATCCTCAGGTATGTTAATCCGTGGCTCTCTACTTCGGCGCGTTAAACCCCCGAAGTTCGTATTTGACTTGAGTAGTTGAGCAGTATAGTAGTAGTAGTAGTAGTAGTAGTAGTGGTAGTAGTAGTAGTAGTAGTATATAGTAGTAGTAGTAGTAGTAGTATATAGTAGCAGTACTAGTAGTTGTAGTAGTAGTAGCAGTAGTAGTAGTAGTAGTAGTAGTAGTAGTAGTAGTAGTAGTAGTAGAGATAAAGAGAACACTTTTATTTCGAAGTCTGGTCTTCTGTTGGGGGAATGGCGGTGCGTCGTAGACTCGTAGATATATACTTGTAGTTTGTGCGGAGAGAAAGATTTTGAGTTCGAGAAACATGACGAAGTTTGCAGTGGGGCTCTTCGATTATCAGTCTCGGACTCTCACAGAAGGAGTACGGCATTGGTTTTTCTCGCGTATTTCTGTGGCGTGGAATTAATCCGAGGACAGTGTCCGAGGATAGTCCGAAACCGTATGGACGAACCCCAGTGTTCATTTCGCATAATAAAGGCGGTATATACAGGTCCGGCTGTCATCACTTCCCTCGTACGAGACGACACGCAGAGGCGCAAAAAGTTAACAGGGAAGAAATAGAAGCGCGAGGGGAAGTACCGAAGTAGGGTGTCCAATTTCCGTCAGTCAAGGTGGAGGGAAGGAGGTGCATGCCGTGACTGCAGCCCCTACCTCGTTGCGTATACACATACGGCTACATACGTGTGGAAAGCGGAGCATGTGAAAAAAGACGGAAGGAGGAAAAAGTTTGGGTAAACAGGCCACGTCTGGGGGGGCTCCTTAATGATAGCGCGAGCGGGTCCGTTTCGATCCACTTCTTCGGAGCTGCATGCGAGCGTCCGACTAGGAGCGATCGCCCCCTCGTCTGCGCTGACTTTGCCGGCGAATAAGGCATTATCTTGGGACGAACTGGACCGGGGCAGTGTGGCCAGTTGACCTGCTTTTCACGAAGCATCAGCTGGGGTAGCCAGACCCGGTCATGCCTTCCTCGCGGCTCGACACAATTAGCATCGGCCTTGATAATCCGCGTTCCGCCCGTCCCCCCTTGCCGTAGAGCAACCACCTCGTCAGCGTATGTAATATAGTAGTATAGCTGTATAGATCATGTCATAAGATGCGTGCAGCGTTGTGAAGGCTGCACAGCTCATGAGCTAGCCTGTGGTATAACTCAGCGCGGCAATCTAGATTTCCTCTATGCGTATTATATCTCCTGCACAGTGGGTTGACGGTAATATGCTTCCAGGGCAACAACGAATGTTGTCGCTTTCCTTTATCTATAGATAAATTCTGCGGAGATAAATAGATTCTGCGGAGGCTATAGCCTCCGCAGAATGTTTCGGTGAATCAGACGCGGACTGGTCCGGATGTGTCTAACCTTCACAGTGTTCAACGCTACAGACGGTGCTACAGAAATGCGTGTAGCAACCGAACAAGGTTTCGATGTACACGCTGCATGTTCGGTGAATGCCAGCTTTGTGTCAAGAAAACCGTTTCTTTCGTGCGCATGTGCGTCTGCAGGCGAATGTTTGCAGGTCGGTTATCCCTGGCTACCAGTTCATATCAGTGCAGTACTAGAAAAAAAATCCCTTCAGCCCCACATGAGCCTGTTGCATTGATTCAAGCACGTTGGCCAGCTGCTGCAGTACCCATGGCAACCCATATTTGACCCCTTGGGGCCAAAGCGTTTCGTACTAATATAGGGAAATCTGTCGCTGCACTTGCGTTCTGTGTGAAAGCGTTCCTCTCGTACTTGGTCTGGCTTGGCTTCTGACGACAAAGGCAAAAACATGGGCAACATTTGTTTTCCTTGTTTAGGTTACAGGAATCAAACTTTAATAAATTTCTGACAAGGAAGTTTTTGTTAACCAGTGTTTTAAAATGGCTTTAACTAGTTTTTTAAAAACAATAATTGCGGTTTTTGCAGCCACATGAAACTTTTGAGTTTGTCGGCGAGCCATGCCAAGTAAGGATGGAGCGCTTCCCCGCGCTACATGACTGCACGCTCGTTGTAGCGCGGCTCCCGACATTGGCGCCTGATTTACCTCTAGTATATGTTAGTATGAAACTTTACGTTTGGGGGCGGCCCGTCTAGTTGACCCCTCCGTTGACCTGTGGAGAGTTGCCTCTGTGTCGCGCCCACCCCTTGCGGATTTTTTTTTTTTTTTTTTTGAGCCTATGCCTACTGTTACAAGCCCCCGGCGTGCGGTGCTATTGAGTGAGCCCGCTCATGAAAACAATTGCGTCTCGTGTTTACGGATGTCGTAGCGAAACAGGAAACAACTGGCAACGGATAGAGGAGAGCTCGTTATGTCACCCGGGCAATGACACGTCGCAGGCAATGCTGCACGCAGAATATCTGCCGCCTGGCAGAAGGTCACATCTCGTACACATTCACATAGCCAGTGTCACAGTCGTAGCACAGTCACGTGTCTAGCGACAGTATGTACAAACTTCGTCGGCTACAGAGAGAGAGAGAGAGAGAGAGAGAGAGAGAGAGAGAGAGAGAGAGAGAGAGAGAGAGAGAGAGAGAGAGAGAGAGAGAGAGACTGTGCGACGTTTCAAGGCGTCCTGGCTGGGCCGCTCCTCCTTCTCTACGCGCGACCGTTTAGAACCAAAGCCCCGTAGTGGCGCTTGACCTTTCACCTCCGCCGTGCCCCTGGACGCGACCCTCGCCCGCTTGCGAGCAATCGCGATAACAGAGAAGGCACGCTTCAAATTAGCGACGCCGCGCTGTAACCCGCGCGGGAAATTACCGGCTATCGTTCTCGGCCGTCTCGTGAATACAAGGGGAATGCTGATCGCTTTCTCTTGCCCATAGTGCTTTAAAAAAATGCACTCTTCCGTGATTAATGGACTCTTGCGGCATACGCGAGCGCTGTATAGAAGACAAAGCAAGATTAAGGGGAATTGAGTGTAGCACCTTTATGAACAAATACGGTCGGTGTGGGCACGTTGGTTTCTGCCCGTATCGTACAGAAACGAGGGCACCTAACCGTTTGTTATGGGCTGTAAATGCGTCAGTATTAATTGAACGCCGCTGAGTGCTTTGGAGTTTTGCGCTGAGAGTAATCGTGGCCGCTGCACCGCTGTGTGAGGTCAGCGGGGTGCTTGCTTGATACGCCGCCGATCGCGTGCCGCTGCACTGTCGTCTTTCCACGTGACTAGGCGTTGATTATCAGCGCGGTTCTTGACGTGTACTTTTATTAGCGTGAACTAAGCTCGTGCTGTGATAGAACGCTCCGCATTCGCGTGAGAGCCGTCCTCGGCTTCCGACGCCGGCGTTCTCGCTGAACGGGCCATTCATGCTCTCGCATTAAAACACTTGCAGGCAATCAGGTAGGCGGGGATGCGGACGCAAATGATGGGTGCTTTTCACATGTGCTCAGAGGCAGACTCACACGTACAGCAGGCCATTATACGTGGAGCTAGATCTGGCTCTTTGCCGAGCTCTCCTCGCCGCTTTGTGGGTGCAGGACGAGTACTGCTGAGGCCTGTCGTTACCGCCTCTAGTTTTTATCACCTCACACAAGGAGGATGGGGTGTAAGTGCTGTGGATTATTTTCGTGACGGGTGTACGTATACGTACGTGCGCACACACAGATTTCGGCAGGAGATAGCCGTATCACCAGAGTCCGCATCCCTAGATAACATCGGCGCGTGTAATGCACCGATGTGCATGATGAGGCGCTCCCTCCACTATAGTGCGTGGATGGTTCGGGATTGATTGCGTTTGAGCAGAAGGCCCTATACCTATACCGTATTTATTCGATTTTTAGGCGGTCACGAAAATGAGGGTGTAGTTTGGGGAGTAAAAAAAATCGCCACATTTTTTCTGAGCTTCGAATATAAGGCGGGGTATGACTTTCAGACTACGGATTTTTTGGGGAAAAAATCTCGCCTTATATTCGAATAAATACGGTAGTCGCGTGTGCCATTTCTCCCGAAGACAATCTCTTCCTCTGCTCCAGCTATGGCACGTTCGGTGCGCGTCATCGCATCGACCTTCACATTTTCCCAAACAAGCCCGGAAGGCGGGGAAGGAAGAGAAGAAACATATATGACTTCAAGGAGGAGGAGGAGGCTGTAATTTCATTACGTCGCCCGCGCGCTCGCGACAAGGAGGCGGGCGGGAGCCATCGAGATCAGGGGGTCGGTGCCGTGTTTGCTTCGAAGAGGTAGTACTCGACTGCATTCCGGGGCACGGCTAGCTCGGCCTCTTATCTCCGCTTCCGATCTCGCTTCGAGCCCTCCAATCTCGCGAAGAAGAAAAACGACGGAGAAAACAATGACGCCGTTCCACGAGGCAAAGTGGCGGCGCATGTGGGCCCTGCGACGTAGCAACAATGGCAGTATACCATGCATGGAACTTGCGCGGCGAGTCGCCCGTTGTCGCTGCTGCGAAGCTAATTAGTGGCGCGAGTTCGCCGAACGCGGAGATTCGGGGCGCGGGGTCCGAGCGACCACCGAAGTGTGCGTTGTTCGAATGAGGGTAGTTATTGGAGTTCGAAGCACACCGGGAGGAGCGCTTTTCTTCGTGCCCTTGTGGGCGGGGTTGTGCGTGCGTGCGTGTGTTGCGTCGCGGGGCCGTTGCATTATTTATCGGTATGCGCGTCTTTGTAGCGCTTGTCGCGAGAGCGTATAGTGAGTGCACTTTGAAAAGTTCCGTGAAATATGAGTTGTCGCGTGCCTTTGTGTACAGTGCACACACGGGGACCTACCTATACGGACGGCAGCGGGCTGTGCGGACGAAGCAGACAGCTGGCTGGGTAGACGTTCACAGAATACGGACTTGCACTGTTGACCGGTCGAACCATTATTCGATGGGGTGGTGTACCTCGTCAGCTGAACGTCACCTGCTACGCTCGGCTTAAAATTATGCCACAAGTGGGGAAGGAACACAACGAGGCGCTATCGAAGAGCGAATTCCGATCTTGTGAAGTTACAGGGAGCCCCCTGAATTTAGTACTATAATATAGATGATTCTCGCACTGTACCGGGACTCCCTTCGGGAAGAAACGGTTGTAGGAATCGAAAACTCGGATACTGGGTTGCGTATCGGGCAGTCTGCTGAAACTGCAGGTCTGTAGTCGCGGTCCAGTTATCTACGGGCGTTAGAACGGGGATTGCGTCGTTACTCTACACCGGTGGTCGGCAACCTGTGGCTCGCGGGGCAGTATCTCCGGCACGGCGCTACAACCCCCCCCCCCCCCCCCTTGTCAATTCCTGTCTGAAGGCTGACATGTCAGTTTTGACCTCAGATGGGGTTAGACACGAGCAAAGAAAGATCGCTTCCAGTAGGCTTTGTACTTCATCTTCACACATAGCCAGATAACGCCACTGCGAGCCGGCCTGGTTGGACTTGATGCATTTGACAGCGCCTGTCCATGTTTCCTTCCTTGTCCCCGTTTGTGTTCGCTATTTGTCAAGGTGCAAATAACGTCTTCCCTTCCCTCCTTGGCGAAAGTCCAACCCTCCTCCGATGTGTCGTCCTGCCCCCGCCGTGTCCTTCACGCAGCTCGGCCCTGCGCCTCAAAAGGCTGCCGACCCCTGCTCTTCACGATGACCGAACAGTCTCCGTCTTGTTTAAATCTTGGCGCATGTCAGCTTGGACATCGTCATCATCATCATATGCCTGTCTGCAGGACGAAGTCCTCGTCCGTAATCTTCCAGCTGCTCCTCTCCTGCTTTGGCCTAATCCGTTATTTTCAACACCAATTTTTAACAGAAAAGGTGTTAAAGCTTGAGCGTGATCCGGTTGCGTTAGCAGAAAGAATACCAAGAAAAGAACTGCGCCGCCTGTAAAGGGTACACCACCGCAGATAGGGTATTATAACAGTGAAGCCGGCTTTCACGCCTGCTCGAGTGTGAGCACAAGGGGCATATGCGTATGCGCACCCGTGTCCATGGGCGTCGGTAGGGAGGGGGGGGGGGCAAAAGGGGCACTTGCCCTCCCCCCAAGCCATCCCGGCACTTGCACCCTTTCCCAAGCCTTCTCCCTCGCGATACAAAGGGTTTGGCCCCCTGCCGACGCCCACGCCCCTTATACCATTTTAAAGCTGATAGTCTCCCTTGCACTACTAAAACCCAAAACAAATATTGTGCAGTTAGCACTAGTGGTACAAGGCTGGAGAAGCAGCTGAGATGGGAGTCGACTTATAGCTTCTTTTCTTTGGGATCCGCTGTCAATGTGGGGGACCGACCGGAACGGGCTTGTAAAATCCGGCTTAACTTGGCCTCACTAGGCCGACATTTAGCCTAGCCTAGCAAGAACATCGCACAAACTAACAAAACCTAGCAAAACTTAGCAAAACCGGGAGAAGCTAGGTTGAGCCCCATCTCCGCTGTTTCTCCAGTCGTTCTTTTTGTATTTCATCCACCCATAAAGTTATGTGGCTTTTCCCATTTTCTATTCCCGTGTCGCGGCAGCCATTCTGTTACCCTGCTGGACCACCGGTTCAGTTTTCCACATTACTTGCCCAACCCAACTCTTCTTTTTCTGGGACACCATTGTTACATGCATAAAAATGTGTTCAAACTCACAGTGCTCGTACACACGCGGTTAGTGTAGCTCCATAATTTGATTGTTTTTCGTTTGTGTGCTTTCGAGTGTCGAATGGCCAGACTTCGCATTACGGAGAACATGTGCGTATACGCTTGTTTACGTCACGCACATCCTCAGCGCAAGCGCTTTGCGCTTGAGTTTTTCTTACAGAAGCACTGCACAACACTATAGTGTCGCCGTGGAACTTTATTTACGTCGTGTAGAATCGACGCCGAAACACAAATGCCACGTACACCCGAAAGATCTTGACTGCAAGCCCATGCATTGTCCATAGCATACAGCCACCCTTACTGTCCGTCCACCAAAATGCTTCTTTTATAAACACGGCAGTTCGTCCTTCACAGTTCGCCGCAGCAGCCCTGAGTCAAAAGTGCCGGACAGAGCTTGCTACTCGCTGGACTTCCGTTTGCGCAACACCCTAGTCGAGACCGGAGGCGAGGGAGCCTTGCAGGTCGGGTTGCCGCCGTTGCCGACGACGTCGCCCACGCGAAGAAAGCGGCGCACGAGCATCAGACAGTCGAGTCCCAGCTGGTCGATCTGGAGCTGGCCGTCGGCGCGTTCGTGGCAGCAGAGATCCTCCCGGACGACGCCTGCCAGCCGCCAGAAGTCCCTGTTGAGCCGCCGCCTGGCCTCCTCGAGCATGCGGCGCGCTCCGTCACCGTCCACGGCAGCCAGCTCCTGCACCGTGCACTGCAGGGTCGGGTGCCAGGACACGAGCTCGAAGGCACTCGCGCAGCGCGCCATGCTCGAGCCGAGGGCAAAGTGCGCGGCGCGCCGCACCAGCGACCCGTTGCGGCGGATCATGTTCTTGACGACCTGCAGCTCGGCCTGGTCCGCGCCCATCTCCCACGTGCAGAAGAAGGTCAGCGTGTGGATGTCGTCCGCGCACTCCGCCAGCGCGGACACCAACGCCGCGTTGGCCTTGGCCCGCCCGCGCAGCAGCACGAGGTGGCACAAGCGCCTGCTCTGCCGGACCCACTGGCAGAATTGGCGCACGTCCGAGCCGCTGAAGCTCCAGCCCTCGATGGAGAGCTTTTCGAGGCTGGCGTTCCTGCAGATGCCGCTGAGGATGACGCACATTCCGAGCTCCGAGGTGCGCACGCTCATGCGCAGCTCCTTGAGCGAGACGGTGGTGGCCACGAAGGCCGCCAGGGAGTGGGCGGGTTCCCGGTCGTCGAGTGCCCGCGCCAGGCTGCCATGCAGGCAGAGTGCCGTGATCAGGTAGTTGGTCGAAAGGGTGGCGCACACTTGGCTCAGGCGCAGCGGGTTCAGGTCGAAGAAGAGGTGTTCGCCGTTGGTCGCCGACTCCCGCGGCATGTACAGCCAGTCGTTGGTAAACATGGGCCTGTGGCGGCACCAGGCGACGGCCACCTTGCCGACCGTGCCGGTGCTCTCGAGCAGGGCGAACAGCTCTTCCGTGGACACCTGGGTGAGCCACTGGAAGCTGAGCGTCTGGAACGAGCTGTTCTTCGCGACGGCCTCCAGCAGCCTGCGCAGTGAGTCCACCTTGAAGGGGCAGCTGCTGAACGCCAACCTCTGCAGGCCCGGGCTCGTGCTGACGGCACGGATGAAAGGATCCACGGGCCACCCCTGCCCCCACCAGCACTTGCAGGTTTCGCAGTGGAACACTCGGTCGGGGTTCTCGCCCTGGTGGCCATGCGGCCTGTGGCCCTGCGACCAGCTGCACGAGTTGAAGACGACCTGCCGCAGCGTTGTGCTGTCGGCCAGCGCGTTCGTCAGCAGCGTTACCTCGAGCACGTCGAATGTGTACTGGTCCACGCAAAGCTTCTCCAGGGTCTTGCTGGCCGCCATCGCCTCGACCAAGTAGTCCAGAGTGCAGGCACCAACACTCCGCTCGGAGCCCATCAGCAGGAGCTCTTCCAGCACTGCGCTACCGGAGACGAACTGGAACAAGGCGCCCCTGCTTGGCTGCTTATGGGGCAATTCGATCGCCAGTTTGCAGATGTTCGAGTCGCTGCGCAAAGCCTGGATAACGGCATCGCAGTTGTCGAAGCCCCTAAGTCTGGTCAGCTGAAGCGACTGCAGGGAGCCCAGGGCAGCTATGAAGCCCGCTGTGACCGCCTCTATCTGGTCGTGGTCGCCCGAGATCCGCATGTCGCTGCAGTGCAGATCTGTGAGCCGGTGTGTGTTGGCGAGGGCCGCCAGAAGGTCAGCCAACACCTGGGCCTCGACCGAGTGACTGCTTAGTCGCACTGCGACCAGGCACTGGCTCCGCTGCATGGCGTCGAGGAAGAGCCGCGGCTGCGTGTTCAGCGAGAAGCGGTCCGCCTCCACCAGGTACACGCAGCGGTGCTCGGTCAGCAGCCAGTGGAGGCACACCAGGGCCAGCTGGGCCTGCTCCAGCAGGCTGTCCGCAACGCCGGAAGAGCTGGCGCACATGGTCGATATGGTCAGCCGGCCGGGCGTCACCTCGCGCGCCTCCATGTTCACGCAGGCCAGAAGCTCGTTCCAGGCGGGCAGCTCTTCGAGGATCTGACACGTCACCGGGGGCGTGCGACTCTGCGCGTCCGTGCAGACTACGGGAAAGTTGAGGCGGTGGTTGCCGAAGCCCGTGGCCGGCGACCGGAGACTGCGGGCCATAACCTTCGCCGGGGGAAGTTCCGGGCACAGTGCCCTGAGCCGGGTGACGTAGGGAAGCAGCTCGTATTTACGGGGAGCCATGGCGCTGAAAGGAAAAGAAATTGTGAGCACTTTCAGGGCCGTGACTTTTTTGTTGGTGCACGCACGTGTGAAGCTCGAAGGGCTCAGGCAGGGCAGGTTGATGCTTCGAGAAACTTTTACGCACAGGAAGTACGCTTGTTGGCGATGTTGCCGCATTTGCGCCTTAAAGTGTGCAGTATAGTCATGCTTGTAACAATGACCGCTTATCGTTTACAGTCGAACCTCGTTATAACGACTTACAAATTAGTTCGTAATAACCGATATTCGTTGTAACAGTAGAGGTAAAAGTCGTCTAATAACAAATCGGCAATCTGGCTCGCGCAAAGGTACTCGGTACAAAAATGCATTTTTCAGGCATCGAACTCACTATAAACAAGGCAACCCTTACCTTTCTTCGTGTTTCATTTTAAGCTCGATTAGCCGGAACTTGAGTACGTGAAATTACATCAGAACAGTTGACTTGAAAAAACAGGACTTCGTCCTTAATTATTTGTTGAAGGATGTGATCTTCGTCTGGTTGCTACTAATATCACTGAGCGGGATGAAGTTTTACACGGCGTCCGCGAACAAAAGGGCCGTTATACTTCTACAGTTTCGGACTATGGTTTTTCCAAGTAGCTTCTCAGCCTCCAGGTGAAATATTTCTTCGTTATATCCGATGTCGCGCGCGGCTCTCACGGGTTCAGTTTCGTTATAAAAGATTAAGTGTTATTGAAATAAAGCGTGACCAACCAAAGTTTGTATTTTCGCTATAGCCGATAATTAGTTACATCAGTGTTCCTTATAACGCGGTTCAACTGTACTGTCAAATGCGACAGCGTGACCTCCAGTGCATGCTAGAAATGTCTACAATAATCAGAATTTATTATGTTGGAATTTAACGCTGCATAAATTTAATATTTTCCGTATGCCTGCTTCCTTCGCTGCAAAGACGATACTATTTCTGCCGCTATCTGGTTATGCAACTACTCATTAATTCAGTTTTCTAGTTTTCATGGTTCTCCTGCTGTAGTCACGAATTCAGGACGCGGGTTCGATTCCCGGCCGTGGCGGCCGCTTTTCTGTTGGAGGCGGACAGCGAAAATGCCCGTGTGTTCGAGATTGCGGCGCATGTTAAAGATCTCCGGGTGGTCAAAATCCCTCCACTACGTCACGCCTCATCGCCTGTGTAGTGTCGGCGCGTTGAACCCCACAACTAATCATCATCATCATCATCATCATCATCACCAGCCTATCTACGCCCACTGCAGGGCAAAGGCCTCTCCCATTATTCTCCAATTACCTCGGTCATGTGCCAACTGTGACCAATTTATCCCCGCAAACTTCTTGATCTCATCTGCCCATCTAACTTTCTGCCGCCCCCTGCAACGCTTGCCTTCTCTAGGGATCCACTCTGTTACCCTTAATGACCAGCGGTTATCTTGCCTTCGCATTACATGCCCTGCCCACGTCCATTTCTTCTTCTTAATTTCTACTAATATGTCTTTAACACCAGTTTGCTCTCTGACCCACTCCGCTCTCTTCTTGTCCCTTAATGTTACACCTATCATTTTCCGCTCCATTGCCCGCTGAGTCGTTCTCAATTTAAGTTGAACCCTCTTAGTGAGCCTCCAAGTTTCTGCCCCGTAGGTGAGTACCGGTAAGATGCAGCTGTCATACACTTTCTTCTTCAGCGACAAGGGTAGGCTGCTATTCATTATCTGAGAATGTCTGCCATATGCACCCCACCCCATTCTGATCCTTCTAATTATCTCTGCCTCATGGTTGGGATCCGGGGTCACAACTTGGCCTAAGTAGATATATTGGCTTACCACTTCCACTGCCTCGCCACCTATCTCAAACTGCTGTGCTGTCCCGAGGTTATTGATCATTACTTTAGTTTTCTGCATATTAATTTTTAGGCCCACGGTTCTACTCTGTTCGCCCAGTGCGGAAAGCATGCTTTGCAATTCGTCCCCCGAGTTACTTAGCAAGGCAACGTCATCAGCAAATCTGAGGTTACTGAGGTATTCTCCATTAACCCTTACTCCCACCTGTTCCCAATCCAACGTTCTGAATACTTCTTGTAAGCATGCTGTGAATAACATTGGAGAGATTGTGTCTCCTTGTCTGACACCCTTCCTTATAGGTATTTTGCTGCTCTCCCTATGGAGGATGATGGTAGCTGTAGACCCATTGTAGATATCCTCTAGTATTCTTACATAATGCTCATCTACCCCCTGGTTCCGTAATGCCTGAATGACTGCTCGACTGAGTCAAATGCTTTCTCATAATCTATGAAGGCTATATATAGGGGTTCAGTATACTCAGCGCACTTCTCTATCACCTGATTGATCGTGTGAATATGGTCCATTGTTGAATAACCTTTACGGAACCCTGCTTGTTCTTTAGGTTGACTGAAATCTAAGGTTGCAGAGATTCGGTTAGCGATTACCTTGGTAAATACCTTGTAGACGACTGACAGTAAGCTGATCGGCCTGTAATTTTTCAAGTCCTTCATGTCGCCTTTCTTATGGATTAGGATGATGTTCGCGTTCTTCCAAGATTCCGGTACCATTGCGGTCATTAGGCATTGCGTATACAGGTTTGCCAGTTTTTCAAGTACAATTTCTCCGCCATCCTTCAAGAGGTCTGCTGTTATCTGATCCTCACCAGGCGCTTTGCCCCCTTTCATTTCTTTCAAAGCCTTCCTTACTTCTTCGGTCGTTACTGGTGGGATGTCTATCTCCTCTGAACTGCTGTCTCGTTCGGCATTATCCTGTTATGTCCCGGCTACTGTACAGATCCCTATAGAACTCCTCGGCCACTGTGACTATTTTATCCCTATTTGTGATGACATTGCCTTGCTTATCATTAAGTGAATACATCTGATTTTTCCCCACGCCAAGACGTCTCTTCACTGCTTTCAGGCTTCCTCCGTTCTTTACAGCGTATTCGATCCTCTCCATATTATACTTCCGTACGTCAGCTGTCTTACGCTTATTGATTAACTTCGAGAGCTCGGCTAGTTCTATTCTGTCAGCTGCGGTAGAGATTCTCATGGTTTGCCGTTTCCTGATTAGATCTTTCGTCTCCTGTGAAAGTTTACCAGTATCTTGTCTAGCCATAGTGCCCCCTACTTCTATCGCACACTCCCTAATGATGCGTGAAAGGTTGTCGCTGGCTTGCTGGGTCGTAGGCTCGGCTTCCTCGTTAAGGGCGGAATATCGGTTCTGCAGCGCGATCCTGAATTCTTCTACTTTACGTCTTACTGTCAGTTCGTTTATCGGCTTCTTTCGTACTAGCTTGTTGCGGTCCCTCCTCAAATCTAGCCTAATTCGAGATCTTACCATACGGTGGTCACTACACCTTACCCTTCCGAGCACTTCCACATCCTTCACGACGCCAGGGTTATCGGATAATATGAAGTCTATTTCATTTTTGTGCTCACCATTCGGGCTCCTCCAGGTCCACTTCCGACTCTCCCGTTTACAGAAGAAGGTATTCATTATGCGGAGGTTATTCCGTTCTGCAAACTCAACTAGTAGGTCCCCCCTGCTATTTCTACAGCCCAGACCAAAGTTCCCAACTGCCTTGTCTCCAGCCTGATTCTTGCCTACTTTAGCATTGAAGTCCCCCATAACTACGGTATACTGTGTTTTTACTTTAGCCATTGCCGATTCCAAATCTTCATAGAAGCGTTCCACTACTTGGTCGTCGTAGCTGGATGTGGGCGCGACTAATGTGGGTCACAACTAATCAATTAGTCACAAATTCAAATTTCTTGACCTGTTGGGTGCCGTTGCTAGAGTGCCAGTGCGGACGCTTGACCAATGTCAATCGTTTAGTCGCAAAATCAAATTTCTTGACCTGTTGGGTGCCATTGCTACAGTGCCAGTGCAGACGCTTGACCAATGTCGATCGTCGCCCATTCGTTGTGCCATGTCCCGTTAATCGTCTAAAGAAGCAAACATGCGGTTTGCTTTGGCTGAAGCTACGGCTACGGCTCAGTGCATTAGCAACCGGACGCAGAAATGACTACCTGCAAGCGAGGCCGCAACGAGCTAGGCGACCAATACTAATACCCCACCTCATCCAACCTCCCCTTCCTTTACCGTGCCTCTATTTTCTCTCGGATGACAAGCTAGACGACCCTGTTCACGCATGGGCTCGCGCAAATCAAGGTAATCGGAACAAAGACAAAATCAAGAATACAGTCAAGGCGCGGTTTTCGCACACCGTTATCCAAAGAGGTGATCCTCAGAGACTCCTGGGACATGGCCTGTAGCCCTGCATAAAGCCTTCCTTATAAAATGCCGTAAAATAATGAAGCATGCATGGGACACCGTAAGGCGCACAAGACGACCATTTAAAGTTTGTGGCCTGTCGCGCTACATGTCCGCCACTGGCAATAAATATTCACCACTTTGTACGCTGACGCATCCAGATAGTCCCTAAATCAAACAAGCGTGAGTCTCCACCCTCCTCTCCCAAACAAACCAATATGGCTGAACACAATTCTAAAGCGAACGACCCACTTGTTGGCGTCTACGTCGGGCTACAGACGCGTAAAAGGGTTTCTGACCAGCAAAAGATCTCTCAAGACGTTCCGCGCACGATTTGTAAGAGACAGAGTAAGTATGGGTCGTCCGAAATTAGCAAGATTAGCTTACGGCCACAGAACAAAGACTTGTGGCTCTCATGGCCAGCGTACAAGGGACACGTTCTAGACATACGGTCTTGCTGTGGCGTGCAGCATCTGAGCGGGACAGCTTGTGTACCACCCCCTTTGGACGCTTCAACATCAGATACTCACTGAGCCTGAAGTCAGCGGATGAAGGCACTTCGATAGAGCCTTGCGAAATGCACGATCTGCTAAGCGCCTACAGAAGCAAACACGCCGAGGACAGCACTCGAAGCCTTGTCTGCCTCGCCGTCGTTACGTCATTGCTGTGTGGCTTGACTTGGCTTCGGCACTTGCACTGCGATGATGATGATGATGACGCTGCGCGTCGGCCATAGGCAGAGTTTGAACATACTAATTCTCCGCCGGTTTAAAAGGACAACATAAAAATTGGGATGTCCCCGTAGGAAAGAATCAAAAGGCCATGCAGAGTCCGTGGGCGTCCACATTTCCAAAGTGTCTCTGACGTAGACTGCGTCGCACACAAATGAAAAGTGAGATGCGGGAGACATTGTGTTCGTTTGATGGTGATTGACATGCTGATGTCGGAGCCAAATCAGAATCGGTGAATCGGCTGTGGGCGGCAGCTATCATCGTCACTGACTTAAGCGGGTATGTGAGGGTTGTGGTCCAGCCAATGGGGTTTTCGGTTGCTTTGTAGGCACTTCGGATTTTCGCCTTATATTACTCTGCGTTCGTCCGTTGAGAAGCATCTGTCATCGCGTTGCGCGCCAAGTCGTTTATGATCACTGGTCAGCTAGTTCCCAGTGGGGAGGTAACAAGGTTTAGGCACGGCCTCCGCGATCACCCCGCGCGCAAAACGCGCGGGGGAATCTAGGAGGCCATGGTTTAGGCGTGCTTAACTGTCAAATACAGCGGCTTTTGTGCGGGAATCAGAAGCGCGGGAAATGGCTACAACTCTCGCTGTTATGAAGAAGACAGCGGTATATTCGGGCTGAGTTTAATTTTGTGAATCGCGACGAGGCTATCGGTATGCATCGCGCGGCCGCTAAGGAGGCACCTTTGTTACCTTGCGGACAGTGTATAAGTTAAATCAAAGGAATCGATTACGCTTGCGGCATTTACTTACGGTCTCTCGTGTCGTTCCGCAAAGCTTTCCTTTATTTCAAAGCGCTTTGCCCAGCGGGCATCATGGACCCCCGTAATGTCACAGTTGGACATTGTTTCCATCGCCAAACTGCAGCCGCCGCCTCTGGAACCGCACTTCTCAGCACGACACGGATGCGTGTCTGCAGGTCCGATACTGCTGGCGATCGTGAAAAGTTTCCGCGGAAGCCTCGTCGAAGTCACACAAAAAAAGTACGAGGCCTCGTTCGTTAGCGATTGCTGCTGGAGGGCAGGTCACCTCGCGAACCCGAAGTTACGTTGGTGCCCGTGAAATCCGACGTAATCACAGTGAAAGGAGCCGTTGGGGGCGGTGAGACCGCGCGGACACTTCTAGGAAACATGCCTCGCTGCTCCGAGGCATTCCTGGCTGGAAAAGCGGTACCTTCGGCAACAGGTCCCATACCTCTGTCAGGGCATATATAGGCGGCGGCGGCGGTAATGGCCCGTCTTTCCGTGCACCTGCAACAGCGACGGGACCCTCGCTGGGCGGCCGTTTCCTTCGTTAGGCCATTTCACGGTGAACGTGCGGCAAACAGTGCGGCTGCTGCTCCCTTTCTGGGAAAAAGTCCGACCTCTGACCCGGCGTGTTCTACCGTGTTATTTCGTGCGACCGTCGGCAACACTCCTGCAGCCCTCCCCGTCTTTCCAGTCGATCAGACTGCAGGCGGTGAAACACCACGGCGGGAAAGCGCGTCTCCAGTAGAGAAGCTGGCTCGCCGTTCCTTTATTTCTCCAATGGAGCGTGTAAGACGAACACTACCGTATGTGTACGCATATAATGTACAAGGGTGGCCTACGTCCCGTTACTTTAGCGCTCTTCCTACTTCTGTTTTAAATAATTCAGATACACGCCAAAGTTCTGTCAATGCCCGATGACAATTCGCGCGTGGGCCAACAAAGATCGGACAAGGCGAAAAGCCGGTGGGTACGGGTAGACGAGCGCGTTTTCCTGTTTGTTGCAAATACCGTAGCGTATTTGTCAGCAGCACCCATGGTTTCGTCCAGGTGGGTGAAGTTGGCTCACAAAAAGTGGGTTACAAAAGCGTATAGGGAGTTCCGACATTTCTCTCGTCTATCCGTGGGCGCGTGTCGATCCTCAAGCAGCCGTTTTTGGGCGTGTGGCTTACGATGTCGCGCCAACATTTACACCACGGTAGCATGTATAGGGAATTCGGTAGCATGAATAGGGAAAAACAAGGATTGCGGTCAGTTCATAATGCGCACACAGGCGTTCTTTTTTTTCTCAGCTTACTGGAAGGAACAGTACTACCCGCATTCGCGCGCTAATTAAATCCGTTCATCTCGCCGACGGCAGCGTACAGCGCTATACCGCTCCAGCGTGAGACTGAAAACCGCCAAGAATACGCTCCCATTCCTCCGCGATTCCTTCATCGTTTGCGTGTCCAGTCCACCCGCCCCGGGGTCAGTTTCGCGCTGACTTCGAGGTCGTCTCTTTGCGTGAAGCCGCGTTCTCAGGTAGTACTCCCCGGTGCTTTGGACTGCAGACACACATGCCCACCTCCTCCTCCTCCTGTGCTGGAGATGATTGCTGCGGGCCCTCGGAGCGAAGACAGTGCGCTCCCTCCCACATTTCGATTGAGCGCACCGGTGCCACGCCCTCGAGGAGCCTCGTCCGCCCGGGGCATGCTTTCAGGATGCGCCGACGGGGCGGCAAAGAGGACCATTGTTCACACAGCGTGCCCACCTCGGGGGCGCCCATTTGAGTCGTCGCACTTCTTGCAAGCCTCGCGTAATGCCCCCCGACTCTCGACCAGCATGCACTGCGGATGGCGGGGGGAGGGAGGAAGCGGACCCGAACGGAGACACGGTTTGGAGGAGCAAATACCGGAGCGGGGAACCGCATGGGAATTTGGCCGTTTTTTTCTGGCTGGGAGTCTCTGCCCTCTTTACCATTGTGGTTCATCGTGGCAATCGTGGGGTGGCTTCGACGGCGCCTTGTATTTCTGTCTTTCCGACAGTGCGTAAATATGTGGAGCGCACTGACGAGCCCGAGAGTTTGCGAGAACGTGGTTTGTCAGGGGGGAGTTGGGGCGCACCATTTTGTCAGGGGGGAGTTAGGGCGCACCATTTAAACTAACGTCCTGGGGAGACTTTGGTCTGTGTTCGCGGATGGTTGTCGTCTGATTCCGTTGGTTGTCCTGCCACAGTATTGACGAGAGATCACCCCTGATGCGCACGATGTTCAAAAATGACACGAACTCACGCGTTGTTCCTGATTTATTCGAAACAAGCCCAAACGGAACTCATATAGTGGACCTGATGTCTTGTATTTGACAGCGCCTGTGACAGGAATGTAACTGCTGGTGTACCAAAACTGGTTTTCAAGCGTGACATGCGCACGTCTGCTCACAATTACGATTAAATGGCACTTCGTGCTATGTCACGACAGTTCAAAACACAATGCCGCCATCGACCATTGGGAGGACTTCGTTGCGGGAATGACTATCAGCTGCCCATGCCTGCCGCTGCGGCAAACCATTCGCGGTTCCCGTAGCGGACGTGCGCTAGCTCGCACGAGGTCGTTAATGCGTGCACCATTTCAGCGCCCCTGAACGGTGCCGCACCCAGGCCACTTGCTTCGCGGAACATTCGAGGGCGCGTAATTGTTTTTCGGGGAGTCCGCGACACATCCGTGATTAGGCGAACGGCGCGCTAACTTTGAGTCCGCCAGGCCTCTGCCAGCCGTTCCATTACAGGCATGTGCTGCACACTAAATGTGTTCCGAGCGCAGAGTTCGTGTCCTTTTAAACAGCGTCGCTGTTTGCGGTGTTCCGTTACGCAAGTTGAACTTGAGGCTTGGGGGACGACGACGGAGAGTTTCCGGCATATCGGCCCAAAGACTTCCCAGTGGAACAAGTTCGTGGGGCCGAGAATCTCAAAATGTAGACCAGGGTCCGTTAAAAAAAAAAAAAAAAAAGTGCAATTCGCGCCCATTTCAGACGTGTCGTGGTCGCACTTGTGAGGCCTCTGACCAATGACGTGCGCAGAAACCGTCGCCCCGCCTTGGCTGTGCTGCGTCACATCCCGGTCGTCTGCTTTCGGCCAATCAGGGCTCGCTCCAAATGGACACTGAAACGGACATGAAATGGGTGAAGCTGAGTGCTCCGTCCCAGAGCATGAGTGATGCGTATTTTAAAGCGAAGCTTTCTATGCCTTACTGATGGCGTTCGACGTCTCACCAGAACAAACTGCAGGAAAGCCAACTTTACGCAGTGAGTTTCACAAAACGACGACGACGACGATGATGATGATGAAGGAACGTCAAGTGCATGAAAAAAAAAAACGCTTCCTGTGTGTCTCGCGTTATGGAGCCGACGTCTATCCGATTGCACCATTACGACACGGTCTAAGCAGTTTGGATTTTGGAATTTGATTTTGTCTTTACCCAAGCTGCATGGGAGAAAGCTTCGCGTTTTAGCTTTGATTTTTTAAATGCATTTGTGATCATTAGGCAGTACAATAGTAGTGATAATAAACTCCGGCGCATGGTGGCTGACCATATGGTCTCGACTCTCGAGACAGTACAGGGATGCAATACGAGATCACCGCAACCCACGGGAGACGGCCAGCAATCAGCGGGGGTTTATCCAGAATTTCGATTTTGGGAGGGGTGTCGAAATCCTCATGGGGGGGGGGGGTGTTGGGGGTGTGTATATATCCCAGGGCAGGGTGTTCGTGGTTGTGGAAGCTTTTTTGTGTGCGTGTGCAGGAGGGGGGGGGGGGTTGCAGGTGTCGAAATCCATCCTTCTGGGGGGTGTTGGGGGGTGAGGTGTATAAATCCTTGGTCATCAGGGCCTCGGACGTAGTCAGCGCCAGCTGATAACCGTTGCGGGTGAGGCCGGCAAGACCAATGGTACCCCTGACGTAGGGATGAACACCCGAAGTCATTCATCTCTTAGGGCTTCCACAAATTCTGTTCCTTCTGCTTTTCCTACTCTTTCAACTCTACGGAACCGAGAGGTTTCACGCTACAACCGCCACTACCACCTCGCGTACGGCTCGGTTGCTTCATGCACTTGCCGACGACGGTGCACCAAGGAAGGAGAGCCGGCCAGGAGGCGCGGCCTTGCTCCCCAGCGGGGGAGGCGGGGAAGACGTGGAAAGAGAGAGTCGGCGTGAAAGTGGCGCCGTGACGCGGTTCTCACGCTTTATCGCGCCCGCTGTGTTTTCATTTCCGCGCTGGTTTTATGCGTGCCGTTCACGCCGCGGGGTCGCAGGTGAAGCAGGTGCGTCCGCCGAGGAAGTGCGTGCGCGCACCTGACGCGCCGCTCTTCTTCCTTCCACGGCCTGCGTTTGCGCTGGACTCGCACCGGCTGCGGAAAGAGATGGGGGGGAGCGGAATTCGGTCACGAGTACGGTGTCGGCTCCCCGGGTAAACGTGTAGGAAATGGCGCCAAATGCTCCCGCGGGAACTTTAAACCTTTGACGTGCGGGTGTGCACACACACGCACGCAGTTTTGCGTGGGGACTGGAGAAGAAATGACGTCGATGCTGTCGCGGGAGATTTGAACACTAGCTTGGTAGGCGGATGTGTTCGATTGCGACGTGGCAAGTTCTAGACGATTGAGAGGATGCTTCGAGAGTGATATCTAACTAGCCTGCACTATCTTCGATGCGGCGCAGGCAGGGCCGTAGCCTGGGGGTTCTAATTAACCCCTCCCGATTTTCTTTTCAGGCAGTGCGTAAGCAATACTTAGTCTTGCTCACGGCAAAACTCCTCCCTTCCCATAACCCATAACCAGGGGTTTATGCAGAATTTCGATTTTTTTTGGGGGGGGGGGGTGTCGGTGGGATGTTTGGGGGGGGGGGTTGTATAAATCCCTAGGAAGGGTGCTTGTGGAATCTTTTTTTTCGGGGGGGGGGTGTCGAAGTCCTTCTGGGGGGGGGGGGGGTTGGGGGGGTGTATAAATCCCTGCCCGCAACCCCATCCGAAAAAAAAAAATCTCGCTACGGCCCTGGGAGCAGGTGAATATATAAATGTGATTAGGGACGTCGATCGATGGGTGCAATGTGCGGCCGTGCAGCAGAACGCTCTCGATTTACAGAAAAAGAAGTTCACTTGAAGCTATCTGTAAATCAAATAGAAATCGCAGCACCGCTAAAGCAATCTTTTGCCTGTCGGGTTGCTTATAGTACCGTATCCTGGTGTAATTGTGTGTTCGCGGCGAATGAAAAATGGCGCCCTTAGCCTAATCTGTAAGCCCTCTTGGGGTCGGTTTCCTGTTGCGTAAAATGGAAGGTGCGCTGCGCATTAGTAGTCGCGTCACTGTCCGCTTCCTGCTTGGCGCAGCTTCCGTTCGCGGCGGTGGGCACTCTGAACGGGGTGCACCTGTTCTCGCGCCTGCGGGGCGCTTCCCTGCACAGCACCGCCACCAGGGGGGCCAAGGCCGTCTGGAGGAGCTACCACGACAGGTGAGAGGGGGAGGGAGGGAGAACCGCGACGACAGGGCAGCAGGCGGCCGCTCAACGCGGAGGCAGAGAGAGAGGGGGAGTGGCTTTATTTGCTGAAAGGGGCATCAATGATCTGATGGGAAAGAAGGTAGAAGGAGAGAGGGAGGGAGGAAATGACGGGGAAAAAGTGTCAAGTTCAAGAGTATTCAATCCGTGTAAAGCTCGTGAGGCCAAAAGTCATCTGAACTGATCGTGATCCCTTAGTGGTTTATGAGCTCTGTAGGGCACAGGGCAGGGGCTGTAATTAAATGGGGGATTCTTCTCGCCGGCTAGGCAAACTTTAAATTGCGAGGAATGAAACTCCATTCATATGCAGGTCAACAATTTCCCAAGGAAGGGGGGGGGGTGTGGAGCACTAAGTTGTTGTCCACAAAAATTGTGCCGCTAAGCAAGCACAAGGAACCAGTATGATTTCGTGACATCTTCAGACACAATGAGCAGTCAGTTCACCTCAGCACCGATATTACATGTGGAACTGAAGGTCCTTACGGATCCTAGGGGTTAACCCGCACACGAACGCTCATGCATGTAGTTTGTGGAGGCGAACCATTACCCGTGCTCTTTCCTTGACTGCACCTGTGTTCAACCTGTGGGTTAATGAGCAGATGGGCCACCATTTCCTGCTGAAGAAAGAGTGCTAGGTTCAAACTCCCATTTTTATTTCTTTCAGACTGGCATTAGCTGTCGCTTCATCGTACTCATAATAAACGAATGAACTTATTTCCAAAAGGGAAAGGACATAAACCCCAGGGTATGGATAGGGAATTGTGGGAGAGGAAAGTAATTATCCAAGAGGGCTTTTGCTTAAATTAACAATCTGTTTATCTCCACCCTGGACAACAATCAGTTCAAATCATTCCAGAAAGGTTCCCTTTATTCTGTGAAGCCTCAGGGAGGTGTACATTGCCTTTTGGCAAGCGCAGACATAGTGTGGCTCATGTCTTGAAAGCCGTATAATGCTTGTACTGCGAACCTTTTATTATGTATAGTACCTATGCACTTTATTTTCATTTGTTTCCCTTTTCTGATGTGCAAATTCTTAATGAAGTTTACCAGTCCAAATCCTTAATTGCTGTCATGGTGTTGTTCTCGTATGTAAGCCGGCCAAACCTCTCCCCGTCAGTATCTGCCCTATGTGAAATTTGCCTTCCTCATTAATCACTCACATACCTCCCAAGTTACACGGTGGAATTTGCTGCCTGCTCTGTTGTTTACATCTTTAGTTCGCTGTTTTTACTTTTCTTTTTGTAGCGTGGTGTTACTTGTGGTGACGAACAACGACAATGCGAGCGACGACCACTTGAACCACTTGCTGGACAACGTCTTTGCGGCCATGGTGATGACAGTGGGCCTGGAGTCCCTGCAGACGATACATAATGTCGACAGGCTCAAGAGGGACCTCCGGGTGAGGCAGCACCCCCCTTCCCCCTTGTTTATTTATTTCCTGTAGGTCTATGCGCAGCATCAGACACAGCATTAGCTGATGCACAGCCGGCGCTTAACAAAATGTGAATGGAGGGATGTCAATTGGAACGCACAGATGTCGTTGTTTCTCAGCTGGCTTTCATCAATAATTATGACGTACACCTCTCTCCCTTTGCATCTGTGCTAGGCTCACATCAGTTTTTCCTCTCTTAACCAAAAACATCGCAGTACTGTTTTATTATTAGTATCTTCCTGTCTGCTTTCATTTTTGTGGCTGAGCATTTGTGACTGTCATAATGTGCTCAATTTGTTTGGTACTAAAGTGCGATCAGATAAATCTGCAAGTTGAATAAATTGAAGTTAGACACACACATATGCCTCTGTTGCAGATGCAGTGAAAAAAATTTGGAGGAGGCATAAGCTTGCCTTGAAGCAGGCAATGTGATAGCATTATTGAAAATGCACTGTAGCATTATAATTTGCTACTGTGCATTACACCGAAGCACTGATGTTATTGTACCCCCAGTGGCACACCCATGAGTGTGGTGAAAACTTTCTATTACTGCATGCACACCATGTGTCAGGGCAGTTCCTTATAATCTGAGTGGTTTGAGCCACAAGGTGGTGCTACAGTATTTTTCACTCATGGCCAATGCTGCTGACCACGCTGGCTCTTCTACAATGCAGGGCCCCTTTAAAACATGAGTGTATCAAGCTGGGATGGTGGTCCTAAAACATACCCTGTCTTGTTGTGCTTCATTCTCCCTCCAGGGCTGCTATCCAGTGGTGGACCACCTGTTGTGTCAACTTGATCAGGATGCCTGTGCGCTTGGAGACCTGACCGGTGCCACTGACTTCATTCTTTGCTCACAGAGCCAAGCACTGCAGGTAATTCCTCCCACATGTCATCACAAAGGGCTGTGTGAAAATAAATTTGCAGCATTATTAATTTTTTAGATTTTAATGCTGGAATAGCCTGAAACTGGAGAAGAAACACTGGATCATTTGTAGAAATAGGACGTGTATATATTAGTGAGTAGGCTAGCTTAAATTTTGTTTGAGGGGAGTAGACGAAAGCATTTGTGTCAACGCATGAAGATTTCCTCTGTATCGAAACTGTGAGGAGGAGTGCTTCAAGTATGATTCATTTCTTCTGGTCAAAGGTACGGCAATGCTTTTGCAATAGGGTAATCAAACACACTCAGTATTATGGCATTTTGGATCAGGACTGCTCGAAATGGCGACATCGCCCATCACTCCATTGCATGCGAGTTAATTGTTATAAAGCTCATGGTACATAATACCTCAGGTTGCATAGTTTGCCTCCCGCCCCTATCAGGTGGTGTTTTAACAGGCGTGCATCTCTCCCTCCCCCCTTGTTGCAGAACTACCTGGACAGCTTTGTGGAGGAGGTGGACAGCCTGTACGGGTGCCTGTTGGTTCGGGGCAAGGTGGCCGTGGCCACCAAGCAGTGGCTGCGCCTCACCCAGGAGGAGACCACCCTGCTGGCCATCGCCGCCCGCGCGGGCACGAAGTGCATCTCCCGAGAGACGCCCGTCTACCTGCCCACCAGCTGCCCACTGGTGAGGGGGCCGCCTCTTTCTCATCACTTTCACTTCTCCCATCACCTGGTGGAAGACGAGGAGAAGAGATGTAGAGATGCTCGGGCCCAAAGAGCATCTTTGCCCTCCTTGCCCCCGTTCCACCTCTGTTGGACTGAACCCGCCTCCTGCATAATTTCACTCTCCACAACATCGTTGTACATAGTGTATAAAGAGAGAGAGATAGGAATTTTATTGAAATGAAAAAACACAGAAAGGTCGGCCTGATGGTAGTATATCTGGCCAGCTATTCTGTCTGTGGGAAGGGAAAGGGAAGGAAGAGCGTGGATAGAGGACGAGAAAGGTATAAAGGCCGCCAAATGAAAATGCTTGACTTTCTTTTCTTTTTCTTGAGATTCTCCTAGCCTTTGTAGGTTGAAAATGAATACATTATTTCGGGGCAGGCTTCAATATGAAGATGTTAGCAGATGTCGTATGAAGAGAGAACTAGAACAGGTAATTCCTTCATTTGGTTAGATGAACGTCTTTACCAGTCTTCCTGGGCTAGTAAGCTTTTTCACTATCAGGATGCTTCATCCATTTTGTAAGCTTCTTCACTATCACAAACATGCACCGTTCCCCTATAGGGGCAGCTGTTCTAACTACAGACATCAGTGACCACAGTGATATATTTAAGCATTAGGAAAAAGAAAAATACAACTACCGTAAAAAAAAAAAACACCAGTGTTTCATCAGGAGATGACCCTATAATTATCTCGATGAGTTTAGATGGAAAAAAGAAGGTTTTGATGGGAGCATGTTCTTCAAACAAAATAATTCAGAGGGTGCGTATGATATATTTTTAGGCAGTTTATTGAAGCTATGTAACTAATCATTTCTGTATAAGTGTTTTCGGCCATCAAACAAGATTTACCAGCCTTGGACTAGTCCACCATAACTGTGAATACTGGTATTGTGCTTAGAACTACGTACTTTCAGAAAAATAGTGCAGCCAGCTTTTAGGCATGGAGTCCGTAGTTAACATCCTTGTGTCCCAGTGAGCACTAATGCTCTTTGAGTCCTGCAGGAAAATCATTATCTCTTTACATGCACTGCCGAGGCATTGTGCACGCCGAATGGTTTGCTCATGTAGGGAAGATAATTAAGGCGAGCCTAATGCAAAGACGCGTCCTGGCAGCGGGGCCGGTATGCTGTCATAAATTTATTTATTTATTTATTTGAACATACTGTCAACCCTCATTTGAGGGTTATTACAGGGAGGGAATACATCACACGCAAAGATTACATCAATTCGCTTTCAAGAAACGAAAAGAAACAAAGGCAAAATCACACAGAGACCATTGAACACTATCAATATTATCAAATAAGAAGAGCATGCTATAGCTGCCAAGGAACCTAGAACATCGAATAAGTTTCAAGGGACGTCACTTTAAGGAACATATGTGTCAAGAAAACTTTCGAACGCTTTAACATCGGTACATTCAGCAATGTGTGCAGGCAGGCTATTCCACTTTTCTATGGCATCAGGGAAAAACGAATAACGAAAGACGTTCGTGCGGGCGGCATAAGGTCGGATTGTTGCATTATGGTTTAACCTCTTGCTATGTCTGCCAGGTTCTCGTATGTACAAGTTTTTATCGATGTTTACATGGCGTTGCAGAACCTGAAATAATAATTTTATCCTGTTCCTTTGCCGCCTAGTTGCTAACAATTCCAGATTGCATGCGGTGAGCATGTCGGTAACCGAGTCAGTTTTTTTGTATTTTGAACATATGAATCTGGCGGCGAGTCTTTGAATTCTCTCAACTTCAGCTTTTAGACATTCCTGATGGGGACTCCAAACTACGCCGGCGTACTCTAGTACAGGGCGAATAAATGTTTTGTATGCCGTTAGCTTGACGTCTTTCGTTGCGTTTCGTAGTTTTACCCGAAGGAAACACAGTTTTTTGTATGCTACCGAGCACACATTTTCAATGTGGGTGCGCCATTTGAGGTCATCAGTGATCACTACACCGAGATATCTGAAACTAGTCACTTTTTTCAAAACAACATTTCCGATGCGATACTGGAAGGAAAAAACACTTTTCCGCCGGGTAATGTGCGCATATGTGGTTTTGGAATAATTAAGTTCCATGTCCCATTTTTGACACCATGCATAAAAACCCTCGAGACACTGGTTAATTTTGATTTGGTCATCTTCACCGCTAACTGGGGAATAAAGTAAACAGTCATCTGCAAATAGCTTTAACACCACTGGCGGCTGAACAGCTGTAGTGACATCATTAATATAAAGCAAAAACAACAACGGGCCCAGTACTGACCCCTGTGGTACACCAGAGAATACTTCCAACAAATTCGATACTGAATTACTAACACGTACAACCTGCATCCGATCTGTCAAATATGCTTGTATCCATTCTAAAACATCATTTGCAATACCAACTTGACGAAGTTTATAAAGCAGTTTGCTATAAGGCACCTTATCAAATGCTTTGCTGAAATCAACGCATATTACATCTATCTGCTGTTGCGCATCTAAGGCCACCGAAAAGTCGTGGACCGTCTCCACTAGTTGCGTAACCGTCGAGAGGCCCCGCCTAAACCCATGTTGGTTTGCATAAAGTAACTTATTTGCTTCCAGAAAGTGCATAATATGTTTTGCGATTACATGTTCCATGAGCTTGCAGCAGACAGATGTCAAGGAAACAGGGCGATAGTTGGTCGGAAGCAAGCGATTTCCGCTTTTGAACACAGGAATAACTGCAGCGCAAAGCCAATCTTTCGGAAGGGAATGAGTTCGCAAGGATTTTTCAAATATAATTACTAGATAAAACGACATCCACTCCGCGTATCGTTTTAGAAATGCCGTTGGTATCTCGTCAGGGCCGCTGGCCTTCTTGGAATCTAAGTTCAGAAGCTGCTGAAACACACCTTCCTGGCTAAACGAAATAGGCTCCATGGGACATGCGCAGGAAGGGCTTGCCATATCGGCGACGTGATTGTGCTTGCTTCGGGTAAACACCGACTGAAAAAACTCATTGAAACCATCCGCTATCTGTCGCGCGTCTGTCACAAGGTTGTCTGCTATTGTTATATGGTCTATTTTTACTTTATGTGCTCCCAAAAAACGCCAAAATTTTTGTGGCGAGGTTCTAATGAAGTTGCCGAGCGTTTCATCGAAAAACTTTCTTTTTGATTCCGATAATGCCGTTTTGAGGCTCCTACGTGCCTGTGAGAGTTCATTTAGTTTCTTTGGCTGTTTGCGCAGGCGTTTTATTTTTCGTTTCATATGGATAATCTCTCGAGTTATCCATGGATTTTGCTGCTTTCTTTTTTTATAACGACTTGGAACAAATCTAGTAATGCAAGTTGCAATAATACTTTTAAATCTCTGCCACAATTCCTCAACGGACTCGGACCGTGAAGAGATTTCAAATTCGTTGAATGATAGCTCTAGGTAGTCCAAAACAGAAGTATCATCCGCTCTTTCGTAATCTTTGACCGACACTTGTTTGTTACTTCCCGAGTTGGTAGCATGATGGCACGATGAGGGCAGTATGTTCACTGAAACCATTTTGTGGTCGGATATACCATCTTGGATTGATACATTGTAATTTTCGACCTTAGCGGACAGGAACACCAAATCCAATATTGATCGGGATTCAGGTGTTACCCTCGTGTACTCTTTAACAACCTGTCTCAATTCATGATAAAAAGCGATTTCCAGTAATTTATTTGCACTTGCCATCTCAGTGTGGTTACATGACAGAGCCTCCCAATCAATGTGTCCTAAATTAAAGTCGCCGGCCAGTACTAGTCGGGTGTTACTGTTTACGTGATTGCACAGAAATTCGTTAAGGTTGTCTAAGAATTGAGGTGGAATAGCAGGTGGCCTATAAACTACACCAATAAGATACACAATATTTCCAAACGTTAATCTGCACCATACCGATTCAACCATATTGCTTTCAACCATTATGGCCCGGAAACAGTTTTTAATGATAATAGCCACGCCCCCACCTCGTGAATCTCTGTCCCATCTAAACATGGTATACCCTGGTGGCGCAATACAATCGCTTGGAATGCAGGTGTTCAACCAAGTTTCGGTTATTAACACTACGTGAGGGCTCGCCGATAGTATCACATATTCCAGGTCAGTAATTTTATTAGCAATACTACGGGCATTTAGGAGAATCAGGCGTAGCTATGCGCAAGGTGTTTTGTTATGCGACGGATGCGCATTTTGCGATGCGCTGGCTTCAAACGGTCTTCCCTTATGGACTTTATCTCGACGATTCTGATAAGGACATCGCTCATTTCGTGTGGTGTCCCACGAGTATATTTCCTCGTCTATTTTAATCTTGTCGCCTACAAGCGTTACCTTTTTGCCGTTCTCCTTGTCTGCAGCAGCACTTTCCCACAATTTTTTGCGAACGGCTACAGTTTCCTTCGCATAGTCGTTGCTAACGCTAACAGTACTCCCCTTGAGCTTTTTGCAGTTCTGTAGCACGCTATCCTTTTCCCTGCAATCATAGAATTTCATTATGACGGGTCGGCATTTTGCTGGGTGTTTTTTGCCAATGCGGTGAATTCTTTCTATCGACTTCACTTCAACGCCCAACTTCTTCTCGAATATGTCATCCACAACAGCTTTCTTCAAATCAGCTTCCGATTCTTTCGCCTGCTCCTCAACGCCAAAAACCAGAAGGTTGTTCCGCCTGCTTCTATTTTCCAACTCCGTTAATCGATGAGCCTGGTCTTGTACAGCCGTTTCAAGAAAATCAATTTTCGCTTTCATTTCCTGGAATACTTCAAGAATTTCAGTTAGTCGGTCTGTTTTACTGCTTAGACCCGAAATTTCCTCTTTGATGGCATCTAACCTACGGTCTGACTTTGCCTGGTTTTCCAAAATTGTTTGTATCATTTGCTCTACTCCAGGCCCAGGATTTTCCTCGATGTCCCCCGATGTTAGCAACAATAGCATCACAGACCAAACATCAATCACTAGAGTGCAACACCGCCGAGGGCACGGCAAAATCAACAAAAATCTATCATCGCTACGGTACGAAGCAGTATAATTCCCAGAACTAACCTGGAAAAGTAACAAGAGTCGTCCGTTCATACTGTTCGCCAGATAGGTGCCGTGCCCTCTGAAGTGGTCGATGTAGTGCTGGTCCTTTTGTAGTCTTGCTGCCGGTGACGTCACCGTCGACGCCCTCTGGTCATCCAGTAAGGCAACCAGCTTCACGTCGGCGGGACGATGAACAGGCAAGATTTGCGGCGTTCCATGAGTGCTCCTTGATGACGCTGTAGCGATCGAAAACCACGGCACAATCTGGAAAAGTAACAAGAGTCGTCCGTTCATACTGTTCGCCAGATAGGTGCCGTGCCCTCTGAAGTGGTCGATGTAGTGCTGGTCCTTTTGTAGTCTTGCTGCCGGTGACGTCACCGTCGACGCCCTCTGGTCATCCAGTAAGGCAACCAGCTTCACGTCGGCGGGACGATGAACAGGCAAGATTTGCGGCGTTCCATGAGTGCTCCTTGATGACGCTGTAGCGATCGAAAACCACGGCACAATCTGGAAAAGTAACAAGAGTCGTCCGTTCATACTGTTCGCCAGATAGGTGCCGTGCCCTCTAAATAATAAATGTGCACCTAACGTGACCTGCAAGTACTTCTCTCTCTCTCTTGTCTTCCTGATCACTGTTCTGCCATCCTTGTCCCATTCACTGCAGGTAAGCAACCGACTGGTCACGCTTCAGCTGACACAAGGCGTCGAGCTGTGTCTCCTATGCGGACCAGCCCCATCGTTGGCAGTTCTGGAAGAAGAGGTACGGTGGAGACCTGTCTTCCTCATTTGGCCCATCAGTGGCCTTTGCAACCTGTGTAACTACAAGGAGTGTAACGCACTGTCCACTCTTCCTCTCAAACAGGTCTGCCAGTTCTGGAACGAGGCCTTCGACTTGCTCAAAGCTGCTGCCAGTTTGCATCCGAGGAACTTCCCGCTTTGCTCAACGACTGACAAGAAGACTGCCACCTTTCCTCCTTTGGACAAGAACATCCTAGGGTGAGCCTGAACTGATTGCCATATAGTAACTAGTTTGCTGTGGCGAGAACTATCAAGGCAGTCAATTTGGTAGGCAGTTACTGCAGCAAAAAGAACAGTCGTGACATGCATACAGGGTTTTTTCTGGATAGTGGTACCAGTACTTGTGAGCCCCCTGTTCTTCTGGCGTCTTCTTTTTCAACACCCCCCAAGAGGAATTCCCTTCTCTGAATGTGTTTTCGGTACTAATTCTAAACAGGGGCATTTTATATAGTTTGGACGTTAGCATGGCTTCACTTGAGCAAATTGCAAAATAATGTAGCACTTTTTTAATTGCATTTTACACGCAGGATTGAGCAATTTGTACCGCAATCTCTTGGAGGCACAAACCAAGGCATACCGTAAAGTTCTGAAAGAACGCCCACCCAAAGTACAGAGATATCAAGGTAAAAATACTGGGTGGGCGATCTTTTAGGTCAGGTGCAAAAACCTAGGAAAAAACGACCACACCGGTGGCCAAAACTGCGGATATATCAAGAAAAAAATATTAGATGGGCGAACTTTCGGCTCAAGTGCGGAAAGGACAAATGAGTGACCACATCAACACATGAATATATGATTCACGTTTATTTTGTTCACTCATCGGTGCTAAAGCCATCGATTTTAAGGGGTGGGCAATCTTCGGGGTATTTTAGAAAATTTAATATTTCACCCCTAAAGGGGGGTGGGCAATGTTTCGGGGCTGGGCGTTCGCTTGGAACTTTACAGTAATATTAAGTGGTACGACGTCTGGCCACGTTTTCCTACCCCTCTGTTTCAAAACAAAAATCACAATGGCGTGCAGTGCAGAATACATAGGGATGCAATACGGTCGTGAAGAACCTTTCTGAACAGCTTAGAAACAACCTGATTTTCGTGTCCTTCCTGCATCGTTGCCTTCAGCTAAACACTTTGTTCTTTCATCTGTAAAGTCAGTCTGTTATTATTTTGCTCACTTCCTCCCCCCTTCCAAGCGTTCACTTGCTTCCCTCCTCCTTTGTGGCCTTTGTGGGTGCAGCTTCCTGCTAATAAACGTCAAGAAGCAGCGGAGCCTGACGAGCGTGCATCCCGTGGAGGACGAGGCTGGCCGCTCAAGGGACGGCAAGTGCATCAGCTTGCGCAAGCGCCAGGAGATGCTCCGCGCCCTCTACAAGCTCGTGCACTCCACGCACTTCCTGGCGCCCACGGCAGACGACAGCACAGGTGCGCTTGCCGTAACCTTTCAGGGCTGCTCTAAACGGACAAGGGTCACTCTCCCAGCCATGGCTGCAGAAAGAAAGGTGTTAAGTTTGAGCACCTCATTAAATTAATGGAGACTATCGGCAGCTTGTTTATCATTGTTATTTAGCTTTATTGTGCTTTTTTTGTTTTTAAGTTGGCGGGGTAAAGTAGTTTACGCATTGGCTGATACTAGTGTACGTATTGGCATGTAGCACTAGGGCTAAATGCCAAGTCATTCCATGTCTGGGTCTGTCGCCCCAACGGTGGGGACGTGTTGGTGAACAGACAGACGTCGGTTGGAATGCCCGTAGCAGTTTTACAGAAAATGATGAAGCGTTAACAAAGAAGGGTAATTTTGGACTCTGCTCACACTGTGATCTGCAATGCATGTTTTTCAGTTGCACGTGTAAATAAATTGTACATTTTTGGAATAGACTATCGTTTGCTAGGTGCTGTCGATCAACGAGCCAGCAATCATTGGCCTTCCTCATATCAAGGCTTTTAAAGGGGCACTGACACAAAAATTTTGCATCTTGTTTTTTTTGTGGCGATAAGTAGCTAGTGACCTACTTATAACCTGTAGAAACCTCATTTGCTTCAGCGTGCGACGGTTGTTTAATTAGAGGCATTTTCAATGCGGCCAGTCGCAGTTTCGGTTTCAGCGAGTGCCGCGAAACGATGGATTTTTTGGATTTTGTGTGAACAAAGCTGACCATGTGACCGTCGGAGGGATATCACAGAGCAGAGCCGCCGTAGCACTGTCGAATCTGCATCGACGGCAGTTTCTGTGAATGCCCGCACGTACTGATCTCGTGAGGCGCTTAATTAAAAAGCGACCGTGGATGTGACGCAGGCGCTCGAGTGCAAATGCTACCGCGGCTAAAGAACGACGCGCGACCAGCGCGACGCTCGAGACGGTGGGTGGCAAGACGCGCGCTGGGAGCAGCCGGCCGGTCTGCCTACAGGTCCGCCTACAGATGTGTTCGGCTCAGCACTGCGGCGGATATTCGAGTGCCGCTCTCGTAAGCGGTGCAGATGACAATTTTTAATTCAACCCGCCATCGCATCATTAACTCCTTTCTCATGTAAGCCACCATGGTCGGGACTTGGGGACAATTTCGTGCAGCGGTAACAAGCTATCACTCGAGCTACTTGCGCCGGCCTGGGCCACTTCGTGGCCGTGGCCGCCGCCTGCAGAGCGACCGTGCGGCTAGCTCAGTGGGCTTTTCGTGCCTCCGGCGCGTTTTCGCATCCAATGGTAATAAACAGTAATAGAAACAGAGTGCCTGGAATCGCTGTAGAACTTAGGTCGCGGCCAGCTGCCCGATTAGCTTACGAAATCACGGCGCCTCCGCTGCCTCCGCCGCCAACGATCGGGTCGTTCGTTCTCGAGAGCAGAAGCTCCGCCCCCCGGCCCTCCGATTGGAGCGGCGAGCCGGGCGAGCCAGCTAAAAACGCCGGTAGTGCGGAAGCGGCAAACACAAACTCGTGACGTGTTTGGATGTTGTTTATTTACAATTGCGCGTGGTCCCCTGTTGACTGCTCGGTTGCGTTTCGCACACTTCAAAATTGATTTTAAATATGTTCTAGGCTGTATTCGCCGCTGATATTTTGCAGATGATGTATATGGGTTCCCACCAATCTATCTCCGAAGTTATCTCGCCTTCAAAATTTTGTGTCAGTGCCCCTTTAAGATTGTGTGGATCTCTTGTCAATTTTTTATATGTCTGGTTTTTCACGAACAATGATTATGTCCCGCCTATTAGATGCCTCTGGCATGGTCTCTCTAACCCCATCTGTGAACACCTGTGGCCCACGCAGTTTGTGCTGATGAGTAAATACAAAGTGCTATGTTTTAGACCTGCAAAAGAGCTGAGTTGTTGTCAAGACATCACTATCCTTGACAGCACCTAGCCTTGCCACTCAAGTTCATGTCTTGTCACAATGTCCAGACTGGACCGAATTATGTATGTGTAGGATGAGAATATGTGTGGAATGATATGGCATGCGTTCCAGTTTCACATTTCAGCATCATTCGATATTGGGAAAACGTACTCGTTCTAGGTAAAAGTAGGTTGCAAGTCACATGCCTTCTTTACACAAGCTAGCATGGGCAAAGGCTGTTACAGTCTAGTGGAACAGTTTCACTTTGTGAAACAACTGACCTGATATCAGCATCTACTATGGTACAAAATTGTGTGGATGAGCCTGTACCGCAATTCCACACTTCTAACGCGCAACTTTTTTCGCTGAAAGTAGCCTTCAAATTTGTGTGCAAGTTAGAATAGGACTTTAGAGCGAAATTTCCTGCAACGTGGCTTGCCACATTGCCATAGACACCAATATTTCCCGAAATGCAACTTCATTAAATGCAAAACATTCCGTCAACATTACGTGCGTAAAGTATGCCGTACCTTAGCCTGAGCCAGATGTTGCACTGGTGTCTGCTACTGCTGCTATTGGGACATCGCACAGTTGTTGTAACTCCGAAAAAGTGCCACTTTGAAGTGCAATGCAAGTGCAAGGTTATTTTATGGGCCAAGAGCGAGGGGAACTGAATGTTGTCAGACACCCTGGGTGTCCCAGAGACACATGTGCGATTAGTGCAAACAAACATTTTCGAGAACTTAAAGGGACCCAGACAGAATTCATAAAAGGAGCAGCGAATGACCCACGCAGTTTATAACATTCGAAATAACGAAGGTCAAGGTGTTGCAAATAACAGATGCTTTCAACGTTCCCCACTCTAGTTTTTATTTTAGCAGGAGCTTGATAAGCAAGTTTATGCAGTGCAAGAGATGCCATCTTTCATGTATGTGTGTCATGTTTTTTACAGACGCACGGTAGAATCGATGTCAAGTCATCTTTCAAAATTTATGTGAGCAAACTTACCTGCGCGTTACAATTAAGGGAGCGTTAGAATCGTGCAAATAGTACGGTAAACTGAAGTATTTCCGGGTATAGCAGTGTACACTTGTTCTTGCCCCAGCATCTCTCTCTTTTGCTGCAACTTTTGATTCTGTTTCTCCTGTGACCTGTATGCGGATCTGTGCGGGCACAGGAAAGGAAACTTATTTTACCTTCGTGAAGCAGTACTGGGGCCCTGAAGACACAATATAGCTTTGTTCAGTTTGAACGAACCAGCCTTCAGAAGACGGTGCTTTAAAAAAAAAAAAAAAGAGCAAGGAATATTTAGAAGCTTTTAAATTTTGCACTGTAGCAAAATGCATAATACGGGCAAGAGTGACCCTGTAGAGGGCAGCACTAAAAGACCAGCACTAATAACTGCACATGCGCATAACGAATTTTTGTCTTTATGGCCCCATCAAGCACTTCTTTAATGTGGGCCACTTGTCTGAATTGCACCACAGCTGAATACAGGTGCAATATCTTAATTAGAACAGAAGAAGTGTGTCAGACATGATGCATTGGAGAAATACAGAATGTAGAAAGCACAAATGGCAGTCTGTAATCCAAATTATTTGCTGTGTCAGTTAGTGCTGTCTCTGTAATGTTTATTTACCTTGCTGCACCTTCAAAAGCCATTGCAATGTACTAGGATGAGTGGGCATAACTATTACAACCATAGCCTTTCCCTCATTTGAAACCAGCATAATGAGCAATGTACAAAAAAAACTTGAGCCCTTCCCCCCTTCTTCTGTTTGAACAGCTTCCAGGGTGCAGTGCTGACTTTTGCACTACTTCACGTCTTTGAGACACACCAAATGACGATGCACATTCACTTTCTTGCAGGTGGTCCAAGCCACCAGGCCACCGAAGTGTACATGTGTACAGAAACGCACAAGAATTACGCCATCCGAACTAACGACTACCAGCTGTACTTATTGTTTTCGTCCTCCATACCAACCTTTGCCATGAGGTGAGCACTTGTCTCTTGATGCTTTGGCACAAGTCTGAAGAGTCTTCCCTGTAGGCAAACCGCTCGTATGAATCAGTAGCTGTTTCTAGTCAAGATGTAGACATCGTCATACTGAAAGACGATTCGAACCATTTGGGGTGCTGTTTGTCTCTTTGTTTCACTCCTGCCACCACACTTGTTGCGTTTCAAAGCCACTTTTGGTTGAGCTAGCTATGTATAGTATTGAATAAGTATTTGACTGCATATGTGGGATATCAAACATTCACATATTCCTAGTAAAAAAAAAACTCCCACCTCCCCTCGCGGGAACCCCTGTGTAGATGCGACGCGTAGGGGGTTCACGTTGCAGCGTTGGACAGCGGAGGAACAGCGCTGGAACGATGGAGCAGAGCGGCGCAGGCACCGCGTTTTATAGCGCGCATAACAGTGAGGGGACGCGCCGACACCAGTGCGTCTGCCGCAGCTATGATGCAACACAATCCACTTTAATCCAATCCAATCCAAGCCAATCCATTCGAATCCAATCCAATGCCCCTCGCGAGAGTGTTCGCTATCGGAGAGGAGAGGGGGTGAGCGGCGGAGAGCGCAGCTGGCGTGGCGAGGAGAATGGGGGAGGGGTGGACGCCGACGCTGGATGCAGGGACAAGGCGAGTGAATGAGAAGCCTTCGCATCTAAAATGTGTAGAATGCCACCTGCTTTGGTGGTGGTTACCTTTGGTGGTCCTTATCATAAGCACATTACAGCCCTGAACACAATTCTATAGGTGGTATTCATTGAAAAGTTTAGCTGTCAATTTCTTCGTTTGGCAACACTGAAATGGCCACGGACATGGCGCGGCTTGTGCCACTGCGGCCGCACGCCGAAGAAAAATATAACTCCGGCGTGCGTCGTCTGCTCCGTTTCAACCCGAGTGGTGTCAACAGAGTTGTTATTAATCGCACTCACATTGGAGTCGAGGCATTACTTGGCATTCGGCGGGCTAGAGCTTGGACTGTCCAACTCGTATCACGCGCTTAGCACGGACAAGTACCGCCATCGCGCAAAGCCCGACATAACCAGTGACGGCGCACTCACATGGTTGCCTGAATGCGCGCCTCGCTATTGAATACAGGCTATATACAGGACTATCGAAGCAAAGACAAGGAATTTGCGAACTTAAGATCTGTATTTGCAGTTCTTGATGACTAGTTTTGATTCAGCACTGCGTGTTTGTCAATTTTATTAAAGCAGAGTCGCGACAGTGTTGAGCATGCAGTAACAGGCATAGGATGATGGCATGGAAAATGTCGCTTTACTGGGTGGGATATTAAGTGCAGAGCACTTTAGGGCCGCACCTTGTCGTCGTAGCTCGCTTGCTGGATCCAAGTAGGGCCACACAGCGTTCCGGCGTCGCGGCATAACCCAGAGGTTTCGAAAGCCAACCAGTTTATATAGTCATAACCGTTCAAAACTCGTGAACCACTGGCGCTTCGTCATACATCTCCCTGTCGTTTAGCGCAAAGAAAACTGCAGGTACATTCAAGGCAAAATATATGTAATTAACTGGCAGCGCCCGCATTCGTTTAGTTCGGAAGGCTTGTTGGGTTGGTTTTTTTCGATAGTAAGCGAAAAAAAGTGGCAGTGCAACGCTGGCACGTGCGGGAGGAAAAGCAAGCACAAAAAGAACAGAACTCCCGCTGGTGCAGTTTCAGGCAGGGGGTGGTGCACGAGCACTGTGAAGGTGGGAAATTTGAATTGCATTGGGTGGTAGCAGTGAGCGGACAACGGCGCTACAGCCCATTATGGTGAATGACTGCTGTGCACTTCCGACAGCTTTCACATTGAGTGGAAAGGCTTTAATTTTTTTTATGTTTTTGAGCATTAGAAGTGTTTACTTTCAGCTGTGCATCATGAAACTTTGTATTCCACTGATTTGTTTTTGTTTATTTTTACAGGTCTGTCAGCCACCAAACGCTCAAAACCCTCACCACCAACAAAGCTTGCGTCCTCTGACACCTCGGCAGTGTGCCTGCGGACACGATCCGAATCTAGTCTGTGATATTTACCCAGAGAAGGCGTGTACAGTGCTTCAATTACCTCACAAGGAGATAATATATTAACAAGTACAAGACTGCCATGCTAGAGTAGTAATAGTGCTTATGTGTAAATAGAATGTACTATACCAGAGAGCTGCCTTCAGGGAAGAGTATGGGAGAGACACCCAAATGTGATACGACAGCTTGCATTGCCAAAAACTGCTATACGTATTGCCAATCAATACAGACTGCGTTTAGTGTGGTTCCGGTTTCTGTGAGTGAATAGCACCGTTGTTTATGAGATTTTTGGGCATCCTTGTACATTTCTTACAAGGAAGTGTAAAAGGAGTTGATAAATGAATGGTAATGCATTTAAAATTCATCCGCCTGTAACAGTTTGGAAGGCGATTTTTAAAAATCAGTAAAAATGCAAGACGTTTTTATAAAACTCTGACACATGCAGTGCTTCTTGCTGTTTTTGAAATGCTTCCTACGGTTTCAAGGGAGTTAATGTGGCATTTATTTAAGTTTCATGCAGTTTGTTGAACGTTGGCCAAAGGAGGACCATGTATAATGACCTATTTTAAAATAGTAATAAGAGCTGAAAACATTGAAATGACCTATTTTAAAATAGTAATAAGGGCTGAAAACATTGAATTCTGCATTTCTGCAACCTTTGAATTCAGATTGAGCAATCATCAGGCGTTTGTGCGATGTTCACTCTTGCCCTACTCGCTCAAACTTTACTCTCATTTCACAATGGCAGGGAGATAAAACTGGCACAAGAACAAGTGCAGAAAATATACGAGATAAGAGTGATACCATTTATGTCTTTCTGACATCGTTCACCGATTTCCTTATCTTGGCACTGCACCTGAACCAGAGTACTTAATTTTTCTAACTGTAGCCGTAACACAAAAACATACAGTACGTGCACTAAAAGTCACGCAGGGCTCTTTAATAAAAGCGTGTCGAAGCGTGCATATTCTCACGATAGACAGGAAAAGCTAAAGCAACATAATCTAATCAAGCTTATTCAAGGTCAACAGCAATAAAGCAAGTTTGCAAAAGTAACATCATCTAATCAAGCTTATTCAAGGTCAACAGCAGTAAAGCAAGTTTGCAATCAAAAACAACAGGACAGGGCTAGCCAGAGCATAAGCTGCCAAATAGCTCTTTGACTACCCCATTAACCCTTCTACCATGCAGCAGACTAGAATATACCAGGCCAAAAGTGCCTACGTGCACAAAAGTTCCTAGTCACTGGTATAACAGGAGCGATCTGTTCATATCCTTGCTGAGAACACTGTTCACAGGGTTTGTGTGTACCAAGCACGTGGACAGTGTGTGATGTGACCGGGCAGAAAAAAAAGAGGCCGCAAACCGAGGTTATGTACATAGTAATTTATTCCTGTGACAAGAATGCAAGCGTCAAAAGATGGGGTGATGTGATGTAAAAGCGCTGTTTTCTTTGTCACAATCGTGTTCTCCGCTGTGCACAGTGTTGGCATGTCGAGCCTCTAGAGAAGCTCCAGGTTCAAAGCGGTGCAACACTCCAAAAGGATGAAGAAAAAAAGGGAAGAGAGCCAACCTGGCTGCTCGACATGCGAGACCAGAAGAAAGCACAAGTACTGTACAGAATTAATAAGCAAACGAACATGTGGATGGAGTTTGATGTGTGCGCGCGTGTGCTCTAGTCAGCATTGTCAATAAACGGGAGTCTCTAAACTTTTTACATAACTACAGCTCACGTCGTCATCACTGCCCCCGTGGCTTCCACCGGCAAAGCAGCACTGTACATCGGGAAAAATTTCCCACCATTCGTTTGATACAATCGAAGGTGCAGCCTGAATGGACAAATGGAGAACTCTGAAGGCGCATTCACACAAAGCTGGCTTGCAGCTTGCTATTATCCTAATGGCACATTTCATTAAAGTACACAGTTCGAGATAATAGTAACAACAAAAATATCACTGATCACAGGCAGTACAGCAAATGGTGCTTATTTTAAAATTGATTCTGAGCCTCGCTGAAGCTTCTCGATGATGTTTGTGACATATCTGCAGAGAACAAGCATAGTGCAAGTTTAAATTCTTATGGAGTCGCACAATAATTTACCTTTGCGAAGCCGTAAGTCGCATTGTCATGTTACAATATCACGTGATGCTTGTTAGGTGTCAATCAGCACCTTGTAAACAAATCTTCATGTTACCTTTTTTAATGTCAATGTAGAACAGATTTTGCAAAGGCTTTTAAACAACAGGTCAACAACTGACGCACCATATGAATGTGTAGTTCACTCCATTTGCCGCTTATCTGCACTACACCTTTTCACACATACTGCCAGCTTTCCAAAACATTTACGCTAACGTTTTTACCTGAAACGCTCTAGTGGGATGCCTCACAAATACACGGTAACCTCTGAACCCTTTAGCAGCAGCCTCCTATCAAATTAGCACCTAAGTCAACTGTCGAGGACTGTGGAGGTACAGTAAGAGGCTAGGGAATGCAACAAACACTCCGCTAGGGAAAACAAAAAAAAAATAATGCCGCGCCTTTCCTCAGAGAGGGCAGGCGTGCTCTAAAGCTCGCTTGCACCTACCTGATTGTAAGTTGCACACAAAAATCCGCACATGCTTGCGCATTGAAAATTTCTTCAATACATCACAATGAGAACTACAAAGAGAGAACACACTTGCTCAATTACGCTGACACTGCGTCAGACAACCACAATCCTTCTATTCAAACTTTTAGGTGTGGAAGCATTTCCTTCGCATAAAATCACAATGCAAGCTGGAACAATGAAGTGCAAAACACTGGGCATCAGAATTTGAGCTTACCATGAGACAAAGCATGTGAGGACAACCTTATCGTATGGACATGTTCCTGTACCTCAGCTGAGCTATAAGTAACTTCTGGTTGCCTTTAGCATGTATCACCCCAAAGGGCATGTAAAAAGCGTTCACACATTTGTAGGCAATTTGCATCTGGCTGCAGTCTGAATTCATATTGGTCTTAAATGTCTTGTACCTTATGAATGTCATTCGCCAAGAAGGGTAACGTCAATAAATATGAGATGAGAACAGAAGAGAGTTTGGTCTGCTATTGAGAGCAATGCGACTAGAGGAGAGCCACTCATTTTTGTTTTGAACCATAGTCGTAAGCAGAAACGAACGCAACAAACCCTCAACAGTGGTTCAATAAAAACCATACAAAGGTGGGCCGCAAGCCAGATACTGCCATCCTAATCATTGTGACTTTCAGAATGTGGGAAAGAAAAATTGCAATAAAACTACTAATAACAAGAGTTGAAAAGATAAAACAAATGTAGAGAGCAGAGTATTCCAAACACAATGTACACAAAGTGCAATACACAAGTGCTCGCATAATGGTGGAAATGTGAAGCAGCAAGCCAGAGACGCACTCTAAAAAGTACAGTTTTACCACTTTTTGTCTGAGTAAAATTAAAAAATAAAGCTTATAAATAAAGCTAACAACAGGAACAGATGAGATGCATTCGATATTTGGCTCATGGCAGTGGAACTAGTATTATGTACAAATGTGAAATCATAAAATCCAAAGATTAAAAATAAATTAGAGGAACGACTAAGTGCTTTGGTTGTATGTACCCTGGACCTTTCAACTTGCACAACGTTTGAACACAAACGATTAGTACTCCCATGTTGCCAAGAATATATGTAATGAACCTCTTGACCACGATAGATGGAAGCCACTCCCCACCTGACAATTGAAAACTGGAAGCTTTAAAAACAGCTATTTCCTTTTCATTTCCCCCTCACGGCACACCTCAAACTTGAAACACAGCCTAAACATCAAGCGCTAGAAAAAGCATTCCACGTGGATCCAGGCAGGAGGTCACGGACAACTACACGGTGGTTTGAACTGGCTAACAGGTAACTTGCGAAACGCACACACCAATGCAACCTGTGCCCCTGGACACTGCACCCCCAGGCAGGCTAACAAAACGCGGCGCTGAACAACACTGCTATTGCCTCGTGTCTTCTCAAAACGCACATACACCAAGCACATGTCCCCATGACGACGCCACAAAACACCTCCTCGCTTGTGAGTTGGTCCTGGCAGGAGTTTGAAGGAAGGCATTCTGCACTGCTGCTGCCGCTTGAAAGCGCGCTGAATATCACATGCCCAACCATCGTCATCATTGCTGGCGGTCGGAACAGTCCTCTTCGCAGACGACACAGCAGCCGCCTGGGACGCAGCCTTCGTGGAAGCTGTGCCCTGCAGGTTTGTGAAAATGCCCACACTTTAAACAATACCTTTGACGGGGAAAAGGGGGAGGGAAGGGAGGGAGGGAGGGAGAGAGAGAGAGATTCGGTGAGACACAATAGGTCTCTTTTTTTTTTGCCTGCCTCAAAGCAGCTCAAAGCTGCTTTGAGCAGCTACGAAGCATCTCTGGAACCGGAAGTTACGTATGGGTCACGTGAAGAAGCAGCTCAAAGCTGCTCCAGCGATCCGCTGCGGCAAGCGAACTGCGGAGGAGCAGACGATTTGTTGTCTGCTCGTGTTGGCACCTAGTGCAGGCAGGCGCTCAACAACACGAAGTTACAACCCTGATAGTTATTATTTGGTAACGAATTATTACAACGAATAGTTTTTGAAAACGGCTGTCAAAGTAACTACAAAATTTCTCAGTTGCGTCACGAAGCGGTGTCGACGCAACTAAACGCGCCGTTTCGGCTTGTACGTGACGCTGTTTTCATGCATATTCCGTTTGCGGCTGAGCACATTTTATGAGGTGTGCACTGGCGTGTCGAAATGAACTGTTTAACTCACACGGCCCGTGCTTTACCTCCAATTTCGAATATACTCGACTCCTATGGTGGTGACTGCGACGAAACAGTGGCGTGATTGGGGAGAACTTTGCAATGCGGGATGCAAACCGAAGCAAAATCCCATCGCAATTGCTTCAGCGAGCGGTCACACAAACCTTCACTGACATTGTTCAAATGTTGCCATTTGTGCATACTTTCCGGCAGACGCGAAAACTTGGTGCCCTTCGTTAAACACCAGTGCTCCGGTGCCTTCATCAAAGACCGCGGACATACCGGCGTCTTAACATCAATTGTAATTGCTAACTGCGAAGGAACAGCAGATAATCCCTCTATTATCGCACTGAGCAGACGATCAACTGACGCCAGAACGAGCGAAAAGGCCGAGACCCCGAATGTCCTTTTGCACGTGTCGTCTGCTCGCGCGTCGTCTGCTCGCCTTTCTGTCGTCTGCTAGCTGCTCCTCCTCAGTTGCGAGAGCAGTTCGGGGCAGCTTTGAGCTGCTCCCTGGTGCAAATGAAATACGATTCAGCAGCTCCGTAAGTTGTGGGCGGAGCCAACGCGGCGCTGCTCCCGCAAATAAAATACGGAGCAGCTTGGAGCTGCTCAAAGCTGCTTTGAGCAGGCAAAAAAAAAAAGAGACCAAATACTGCTGCTGCTGCCACACAACAGTGCTGAGACTCAGTGGTACACAATACTGCTTCTGCTGCTTCCTACAGAAATGCTGCCGCACAACAGCGCTATCTGTGCTCACTGTGCAGCCTTTGAGCCACAACCGGCCGCAAATAAGCACACAATAACATAGTATAATGAAAAAATCATGAATTAACACATTAATTACACCAAATTAATGAATACTCAATTCAGTGCCTCCTTATAGGTATTTTCAGAGGCTGCAGTGACCCCCCCCCGACTACTTTCAGTATCAGTGCCAATCTGATACTGAAACTAGTCAAATGGAGGGCGCCACAGCCCTTTTGGCGAATTGCTGCTCTGCACCTGACAGATTTCACGTTGAGTGGAACTGCACTGAGGCACAGGGAATTTCAGCATCAAGGAATGATTTCAAAACTGACTCCAGCCCTTTACAGGTATAGTGTTGTGACATGTACACTAAGGTGATCACGGGTCAACTTTCTGTTCATTCAGTGTACCCTGGTTGCTGCTCTTGGGGCAACGGACAAGGACCCCATTTTACAGCTAATACCAATACTGCAGTGCGAGGTCACTTCTAATATGATATGTTACCCTTTCTGCTCTTGCGGTCAATCGCCCACATGGAGATGTGCCACTACATAGTTAAAATTGATCATTCCTCACTGCATACAGACGCCAGTCAATTCTTGGAGTATCTGGCCCTGACAACTGATGTCGTAACAGAAAAAAAAAAAAAAAAAACAAAGAAAACAAATGCCTGACAGGGTTATTGTCTCCAGCATAAATAAATATTGTGGACGCGTTTTCATATCTATGCTCACTAGCTCCAACAATTAAAAAAAATTGCCCAACTAGAACGACATCTCGCTTGCATCGTGTGAAAAGGGCACACTGCATCAACTTGAATTTAAATTCACACCCCTTTTTTCTTATAAAAAAATTTACGATATAATTGGGGTGTTCACAGTGTGAGCTAAGCTTCCTCTCCCATGTTTTCCCCCCTCAGTATCAACTTTATGCTTGCCCTTGCGCAAGCTGAAACTCTGCTGCACTCTTGTCCCTGCAAACCTCGTACTGCTGCCCCTGAAAGAAGCTGCGTAAATGCATTGCCTGCGAACATTACTGGGTTACTGCATTTAGGCTACATCAGGCATGACCGATGAAACTAAACACACCAGTGCGGGCAACGGTGCTCTGGTAACAAGCCTTTGCCTACCGTACACTAGCTAGGCTCGTCGACATGGGTTGTACCGCTCCCACCGAGGACGAGTTACGCTCGTCCAAGCTAAAACAAGCGCTTGTGCGCTACCGCAGTCAAGCTACTCGGAAATATGTTAGTTTATTTATCATGTATTTTATGTTTATCATGTTATTTATCATGCTAGTTTATTTTAAACTGGCTTTACCCACTGTGAAATTTGTTTTTTGAGCATCGTTTGACAACTTGACGACGGGAGATGTCGACGTCTCCCGTTGCTTGACGACGGGAGACGCCAAAAGCCCGAGCCCCTATAGTGTTTCGCTTCCAAAAACTCTGTTCACCTTTTCGCTCCCGTTGACGAGTACAGTGGTCATGAGATTTTGTAGCCAAATGACCGATGACGAGTCTAGTCGCCATCAATCATAACGACTGTACTTGTCATTGGTCATTTTGGAGCGCTGACAGCGCTTTTTTGCAAGACACTGCTGCCATGTGGTGAAGCCATCATCGAGCAATCTTTCTTACACAATTAAAAGTAAAGGAAAATTATTTCATGGAAATAATGGTGCTGTTTTATCCAAACAAAAAAGCTCCACCAATTGAGTGAAAAACATTTTTCGGTAAATTTGGTACTTTTTTTTTTTTGCGGTACGGAAAGGGTGAAAAACTGACTTCACGGAGAAGAAGCATTAAACCCTTATTTTAAAGAAAAAAAAACAAAATTTGGGGAAAGTCAATAGCTCTGTCTCAAACCACTCCACGTGGTTTACAAAACGTGTCAGCGCAGTAACAACAGAACGAGGGTGCTTACCGCACTGGTACATGACAACAGCTCGGGCGCCAATAGTGGTTCCCAGGGGCAGTCCACAGACGAGGCAGTCGGACAGGAGAGGAATGCTGCCACCCCAGTGGCTATCGGGCTCCTCCACAAATGAGGCTTGAAGCTGCACACACATTTTAAGAAGAATTAGAGGAAAAAAGAGACTCACTTCACACGCACAACTCCAGTCTTCCCCGATAGGTAGCAACAACCACAAAAGATTAACTCCCGGCAGGTTTAATTGTTATTCCGACACAAAAAAAGAAGAGATTCTCACAGACGTCAATTCTAAAAGACTGTCTTCCAAAGTGTTTACCATTTTTGGTAAATGCATTCCTGTAGTTTTCTTTAGCAAGTACCAGTAACAATCAGGCAGCCTTGGCTACATGTTACCTTGGCCACCCCCACCCCCTGCTCTCCAGTTTTTTGGGGAAATCTGAAGTGCTGGTTACCTCTGAGAGTTGTATGACCTCTGATTGGTGGAAGGAACGCTACTCTGGAGTCTCTCTGCATCTATGAGACAATAGCGAACCCACCTGTCCCCAGCCTGAAGCATACGAAAAAAAAAAAAAAAAAATGGGGAGCAGCTCACACTTGAGACATTGTTTCTGCCTTTCCATCTCTGAAAAATACGAGTTAGGGCAACGATGACAGTTGTGCTTCATGTTTGTACACTGTGCTAGCAATCACGTAGAGCCACAGCCAACATACACAGCCATTCACCACTTTCACCCAGTCATTATATAAAAAATAAATTAAAAGGGCGGGGAAAACAGCTTCTACCAACTACATATATAACCGAAAAGTGTACTTCCCGAAATGTGCAATCACACGCATACCTCATTTTATTCAAGTACACCACACACCGTGACTGTTCGGCACTTGTCAGAGTTGACCACACAAGAGGTCTAATGAACACGGGTCAGTGTTGACCACACAAGAGGTCTAATGAAGACGGCACGTGCAAAACTAACCATGTAGCACACGCAGGAGCGGTGGCGTTACCTGTGCGTCAGTCAGCTCGTCATGACCCGCCAGTCCCTGCTTCTCCCTGTCGAGAACGTCCGCAACCTGAGGTGGCAATGTCACGGGTCTCCGTGACCAAATGTAGCTCTCCAGGCGGGAGAGCATGCGGTGGCTCAGGGCACTGCGACGATGCGAAACAAGGGGGGCGTCACAAAGGACCCGGGAAGGAAAAGGAGCCCACGAAAGAGGCGCGCACTCCACTTACGCCTGCTGCTGGTCGATGAGGGTGAGCAGGGCACAGGACAGGTAGAAGCCCTGGCTCAGGCAGTCCCAAGGCAGCTCCATCTCACGCAGAAGTGAGGCGGTCTGCTCAAAGCCCACCGAAGAGACAATGCGCCGCGCCACAAACTCCACGGTGAAGAACGGTGTGCTACTGCCATCTTGGGCCACTGGCATTGGCGCACCGCAGAAGAGACACTGATGAACCGTGTCCCTGCCGTCGTCAGCACGCTGCCGCCGGACAAGCTCCACGGCGAGCTTCCACTCTTCGGGAGACTCTGGCAAAAAACCTGCAGAATTTGCGTTGGTTCCACAACACCATTCGTAACTTGGAGTAAGGTTCTGCGTTCAGAGGCACTCATAAAAAGCAATTAGGTTGATACAAGCTTAGATAATATGTGCGTATCTCAGAACGGACAAACGTTACCATACACCAGGATTTCAAAGCCTAAAAAATTTGGAAGTTTTACTTGCTGAAGCTGCACCTGGGCTGTGAAGTGCACCGGTTTAATTTTGACCTCCTGGGGTGGTCGAATCTTCACATTCCGGTCTGGACACACAGGCATCTTGTTTTTCACCATTATCAGAAATGCGGTTGTTGCGGCCGGCATCGAAGCTGTGCCCTTGGACCTTTCAAAGCCTTGTGCTGATAAAAATACACCTTGAATGGATAGGAAATACACTTGTGCTCATGCCGGTTAACGGGACCAGTTTGCGGCACACTTCAATGAGTTTTGGTTAATTGCCACTGAAAAAGTTATAGCTAGAGTCATCTAAGCTAAGGCTTTGCAGGCTGAAACTACGCTTTGGAAATTAGGCATGCCACAGTGAAGGGCTACGGATTATTTTATATTTTCTGGGCATCTTCAACATACTACAGTTGGAAAATTTTGACACAACTTTGAAGCGTGCACTTCAGCTTATGGAATGCTCAAAAGGAACAACCCCAATATTGTACTTTGACTTTCCTTTTCCTTTGCACAATTATTTCAGAGCAATCATCATCACATGAGAGCCAGTGAATCAATTTGTTGGATATAACTAAGTTCCCAAAGTTTCCCTCAATGGCAGGTGTAAGACCAGGTGGTATCAGTCCTAAACAAGTTAAAAATTGCCAGTAAAAAAAAGATAAATAAAAAGAAAGCGGGAGGCAATAAAAACTGATGCAAGATTTTGGTGGGAAATGCTATGACAAGTTCTAAAAACAAGACTCTATGTAGCAGTCCTATCTTTTAGCCTGCACAGATGGGTTTAAAGTCTAAAGGCCAAAATACACGGGGTGAACTTTCACAATGAAGTTCGCGCGGCAGCAAATCCTCCGTGGCAGGACGCCGTTTGTTCGTCACACTGAGCTACATGGACCGAAGACACGGCGTCTGCCGCCGCGCTGCCACTGGGTTGCCTGCATGCCCAGAATCAACGGCGGCGTTCAGTCAACAGACCCAGTGAAGGAGCTTCCTGCTTGGGTTGTACATTGTTTGACGATTCTGCGTGTTTCTTCTGCTGAAATTAGAATCTTTAGTTCTCAAATGCAGTAAAGGCAGTTAAAAAAAAAAAAGAGGAAACGAACATCCCCAGGGATATTCGAACCAGCGACTCCAAGAACACGGAACTGGCATTCTACCTCCACTCCATACCGACTTTTTTTTTTGTATTTATTGCCTGTCTCTGACAATTTACAACAGATTACATCTCAACATTGTAAATATGCACACATTCAAGAGGTGGACTTGCTAGCCACTACAGGGCTGACTTTGTCAATTTAAAATGCCCTCATATTGATTAGTTGTTCTATTTGTGGCAGCCAATCAGGTAGTTCCTGGTGGAATTTAATAACTTCAACAAATCAACCAATGCTCTCTTTGAACTACTCCCTTGCACATCGCGCATTCACATCATTGTACAACCTTGCTGTACGTGAGCACCATATACTATGGAGACCCAGTGCCATAACTAAATCGTAAGGCACCCCATCCTCATTATCTATTGCAAGAAAACGTTTACCGTGAGGATCTAGTGGAAAATCCTTGTGTAATGTCCTCTGTAGCACATCCCAAAAATATACCCCCTCCCAACAATGCAAAAATACATGATCTATCGTTTTGGGTGATTTACAACTAAAACAATCTGTCCCCCACGGTACGAATAACCCCCTTTCTTCCATAAACGTTCGTACTAATAATGTTCCTGTATGTAACCTAAGCATAAAAGACTTGACCCCTGGTTGAATCTGCATTCTTTTAACCCTCTTAAGCACATCGCTATCGGGCCTTCCACAGTATAGGGCCCTGTACATGGGAACAGGGAACACATTGACAATACCATGGTACAATTCTATTTAGCAACATGGCGCCATCTGTCGGTATGGAGTGTAAAATACGGTTACATTCCATACCGACAGATGGCGCCATGTTGCTAAATAGAGCTACTCAAGCCCAGTTCTGAATACACATGGCTGGCTGCTTCTAGTATTTTGTTGTATTTGAGAGGCCCTCGCAGTAATATCGCTTGCTCCTCACCCGCTGATCTTGCAGATGGGCCCCATGCTGCTGTTAATACAAGTTATGTAGCCGGATTTCCTTTATTTAGCCTAATAAAAGCTATTGCGCATGCCTATCTTGGCGACAAAAGCCACGGTAGTAAGGTCGGGACCGTGTTGCGCTTGCGGCTACAGCTATCAGAAAAGCACAAACTTCACTTCTTGCAACACCATCTTCCTCAATCGATCTCAGATGTACAATCCGTTTTTTCAGCTCGAGTAGGCGCGGGACAAGCATACGTCTATCAAACTCTTCTAAAGCAGCAGTCTGCAGTGCCCTGTACACGCCATACGCTGTGGAGGGGAAATCGGAAGACCTGACTGGTTCCTTCGGTTTGCCGCTTGCCACCGCTCCGCCGCCGCCAAACTTTTCTGACCCTGCTAGATCAGCGGTGGACGTCGTTTTTTCCTCCGCGAAGCGTCGGGTGCATGCCGCAGGGTGGCGTTCATTGTCTTTTCGCTGCATACTCACTCCATGTATTCAGGCCTTTAAGGACTGTGCATGGCCATTGTGTGCCGAGAGCTGACTGAAGAGTTAGTGACCATGCAGGGACATTCCTTTAGATAGTACACCCCCCCCCCCCTCCTTCCCCCACAAAAGAAAAAGCACTGAAACTTCTTTTTTAGAGCAGCATAAAAAGGGATTGTGAATTTGGCAATGCTCAAGTTAGCTGAAAGCTGCATGGCATGTTTCAAAAGCAGCTATGTACCTCCACTATGTGCAAAAGTTTATCCGTTGAGACTGTGACCCGTTCCAAGCATTTTTTTACCCTACGCCAGTTTTCTGGGAGAATAGCTAATGTTTGCCTATGAGAGAGCACCTTTATAACCCAAATGATTATCCTTCATCTTTGTGAGCACTTTTCATAAACATCTGCTGCTACCTTGCAATATAAAAACATTTTTGCAGGGCAAACGAGAGACGTGCAACTTTGCTGCCACAGAAAGGCTGTCATCGGCTGAAAGCTCCCCAAACTGCTTGCTGTTTAAATTGTCAGATACCACCTAAGCAGGGTGAAAGCTTCCTTTTCGTATCCACATTTCCGACTTCCCGGCTGTAGTGACTTCCCACACAAAACAGTTATGAAAAAGGCAGCTTACGTCATGGTTACCAACTGTTGCGCAGTGTTTTTTCACAGACAGTTTTGATGTTGAAAATACAAGCTCAAAACTTTGTGAAATACTGAATTTATAAAAAGATTTGGCAAGGTTCCCAGGTACTGCTAAAAATTTTTGGCCTCATCAGATGTTGAAATTTAGGCTCAAGGACAGCCCATAAAGAAAGCAAATGCAGTTAATAGCAAACAAGGAAAGAAAGGCCACACACCTAGGGTGCTGTCTGCCGAAAGCAGGTCGGTGTCTCCCAACTGAACCACCGCAACAAGGTGCTCTGTTCGGAAGCCCAAGCACTTCAGTGCACGCAGGTAGCCAGGCCAAAATCTAGGCAGAGCAAGGAGCCAATACAAAGCAGTTGTTATAACAGTGCAGGATGCACTTTCGGAAGGCACGACAGATATGTGAAGACGCTCACGTGTGCGCTCGACAGAGCTCCAGACTCCTCGATGAGATCCAGTCGTCGTTGCAAAGCACTGCTTTTAAATGCTCGTGCATGGGCCAGCTGGCCTTGTGAGAGTTGTGCCTGGAAGAGTGGAAAGCACATTAGGCGGTGATGACCCAGCTGTGTACAGTTGAAGCAGAATCATCTTGCAAATGGTGACAGCAGTTAGGTTCAAACCCCCGAAAACCACAGCTAACTCCTACCCCCACTTACGATGCGACTTGCCCATGCTGGCTGCATGTGCACAGTGCACAAATGAACAATTTTAAAATGCTTAACAAATGTAAGACAGACTGTGCTGACTGCAGCTTCTATGCGAGAAATAGCAGCTACCCACAATAGATTCATTATGTCTCCATTAACCCTTAGAGCGTCAAAGTTTTTTGAAAAAACTTTCCCAGATGGTCAAATTACTTTATGGTGATAAATTACGGTGATAAGGAATCTAAGAGCAGCGCCAGTATAGATAGAAATAAGGGAGTGTCGATAAAGATACATAAAAAGGGAGTGCCGATAAAGAAAATTCGAGCTTTGCGCGCCACCATTGCGATCGCGCTGCGAAACTGAAACCACGGAAGGGCGTCGACATAGACCGTGTAGCGCGCTAAAGCTAGAGAGTTCTGTTTATCTCCACAAGAAGGCAGCGCAATCAAATTTCCAATGCTCCTTGTAAGTCCTAGGAGGCGGCAGCACGTTCAGTGAGCATGCATCGTCATTATGGTGCGAAATATTGAATGGAGGGTCAAAACCGTACCCATCCGGCAAAGACCTTGCGGGATGGAAAACCACCGCCGCACATATACAGCAAAAACCCTCAAAGGGTTAACTGTGTAGTTAATGTAGACCACTGGGTCATTGGTATGGTTCTTCTTAATATAGACAATGGCTTTGTAGGAGACGTTTCAAGTCAAGATGTGCAACAAAAGCAATTTTAACTCCAATTAAATTTGAATGGAATAGGGCTGAATGGTAGCAAAAAACTTGAGTACTGGATCGAATACCAAATAGTGGAATTGTAATACATAGGTGATTCACAACAATTCCCTCCAAAAAAAGTAAAAATACGAACAAACTTCAAAATGTGTCTCTACATTTGCACTTTCCATCCAAAGGTTACCAAAAAATGCAGCATTCTAATTTGTTTTAAACTAAATTTTCTGTCTACACTTGTGCAAGGGCAACACCTTTCTGCCATAATTTGGATGGGTTCAGATATGCTGGGTCTCAAACATGAATGGATGGTGACAGAAAGGAACTGCAGAGTAAGTAGTTGAGGAAACCTCGTTGTTGTGTGGTACATGACATACTGGACCACTCCCAAAGTAAACAAGGCAACGTTACAAGCATACTTATTTGTCCCACAGCAACTGGCATTCTGACTTTCCTTTCCCAAGGCTACTTTTGCATGCCAACTTCATAGAACAATTAGTCAGCTTTGAAGGCAATCGATTCTTACACAGGACAAAGGCAGCTACTGCGCCATTTCCCTTACCCCCATTCCTTTCTTTTGGGCTTATCATCTACTGCGTGCAGACGTAACTTCTCTTCAGCACCCTGGTCACATGCCAAATTGCAAGGTACAAGTCAGAGGTCGTGCAATGCTTTGAAGATAACCACCTGTGTTGCAATTAGGGGTGTAAGTAGGAGTGCAAATAAGGAAGTGCTGGGCATTATCTGCCCTCTTTGCAGGGCGGCACGGTAAACATGATGGCGGCTTTGGTTGTGGGTAAATGCCTACTGTGACGTCGGGTTGGATGGTATGGTGTAGGCTACAGTTTGTTTAAATACCAAGGCGAGCTCAATTCAAAATGAAGACCAATATGCACGGAGCGGAAGAAAGCATAGCAGAGCCTTTGCTTGTTGTACTTAAAAACTCCCCCAATTGTGCTTAGCATACCTTACGCTCTCATGAGGAGTCTCTGCCTCAAAACTTTTGTGGGAGGTGGGAGACCACTAATTATAGTTCAGAAAAAAAAAAAAAAAAAAAGAGAGAAGAGTTGTACCGGGGGACACTAATTACTAGTTTGGCCTTAGGGAAATTACCAGCACTACACCTTCAGGGGAAAGAAAAACAGGAGCCGCAATTGTTACTGCATTTATTCGATTATAAAGCGGTCAAGAATATATATATATATATATATATATATATATAGGGTTTGGAAATGAGGTGCTCGTTAGGAAATACAGAAAGAAATGCCGGCAGTCTACAATGCCAAAGAAGGCATAGGGGAATGGTTAGACTATTTTTTACCGTTAGTGAAGTTACAATATTTTTTTTATTAATTACACGAGAAAGAAAGAAAGAAAAACACGCGCCCAGAGTGGGGACCGAACCCACGCCTTTCGATTAGATCTCGAATGCCGAATTGGTAAGGCATTCGAGATCTAATCGAAAGGCGTGGGTTCGGTCCCCACTCTGGGCGCGTGTTTTTCTTTCTTTCTTTCTCGTGTAATTAATTAAAAAAATATTGTAACATCACTAACGGTAAAAAATAGTCTAACCCTTCCCCTATGCAGTGGTGCCACTGATGAACGGTGATTTGGAGCAATTTTTGTATCAGCAAATTATTAATTTTGGAGCAATTTGGAGCACCTAAATGCCAGTTTTGGAGCACCTTGGAGCAACTAAACATCAACTGCTAGATATGTCCAAAGCAACTCTCAACACTAAACATTGACCAGTATCGTCCAGTAATTGATGTAGAGGTCGCCATGGAATGGGCTTCAAGATGCTTTTCACTCGTGCGATCAAAAATGGACGGCACAGCTGAAGAATAATGGCCTTCTTGTCCTTACTAGGGAAGACTTTTTTAAGGAGTCACTGAAAACGCTCCATAGTTGGCAGGCCCGAACATGCATTAAAAATAGCTTTCACAGTCAGCTCACCCAATAGCCCAAGAAGAGCCAAATAGACAATAAAAAATTCCACCAACCACAAAAATGTAGCCATATTTGGCTATTTATAGCCCCAACCTGGCATCCCTGGGGCAATGGGATTTTTTTCCCACTTATTTCGAAACAGTCGCTAGAAGTCGCCAGAAGTTTGATGCAATTAAATCCCCTAAGTATCCACGCAATAGCAAAAAATGCCACAAAACATAATTTGCAAGGTATTTTGCTCCTTTCTGGTGCAAATAAAAGGCAAAAAGGCAAGCTGGAAATGCGCACGAGAAATGCGCATGAAGCATTTTTGCATGCGATTCGTGCGCGTCGGCATTGCGCGTGCGATTTTTTAAGGCCGCGTCGACGATTCCACGCACGCGGCAGCTTCTGCCTCGCTCAGAAAATGACGCGCGGCGCGCGCGGCAGTGGGAGGAGCCTGGCGACTTGCGCCAATGGGGAGGCGCGCGCCTCATGGCGGCGGTTTTGAAGTGCTCGAGACAGCCCGGTCACGGCCGGTTGGCTCCGTTCGAGGGGGTTTAGGCTCACCACGCTGGCAGGTGTTGCATGGACGCTTTCACTGGCGACGCGGATGATGTTTTATAGTGACGATTTCGCCCACATTATAAGCTCATTTACCACACAAGCAACTTCGTGTGTGCATTGAGCGGTATTTTAGAGAGCGCTTAAAAGTGGTCACTCGAGCTCCCCACACCACTTCGCGGCCGAAGTTGCCGCCATGTTGCCGCGCCGCTCGCAGCGTGCGGGTGGGTACGCGGCAGCGGCAGCGCGCCTGTGGCGTGCGCGGCGCGTTTTCGCAAGCAGAAAACGCTCCACGAGGTTCATGCATTAGAGAGACTGGCCATTTTTCACTGCCCGCTTCACTTGCGATGGTCCACTCCGCGAGCCCAATAATCGAAGCGGGAGCTTGCAGCCGAGCGCGTCATGCATGCCGCGAAACGGCGCTCCCGCTGGCTCTCGGGGCGGAGAGAGCCGGCAATAAACGCCACCTAAAACTACCTATTGTTCATAGCAGGAACCATTGGAAACTACAGCAGGAAGGAAAGTTTTGAGCCGCGGTACGCCAGCGCTGCAGTTGCTAGACGAAAACACTGTATCGGCGGTACAGTGACGGCGCCAACCAAACCCACCGCGGCAAACACGATGACGGGTGCTAGGGAGTTCAAGTTATCAAGCTGAATTAGTTACGCATGTCTAGAGACCACTGTGAAGTAGTGCTTGTAACAGGCTGCACGCGATTGGCGCGACACAAATTTTGGCGCACTTGCTTGCAAAATCGTGGTTTTTTATCAGGATGGCGCAGGATACCTCATTTGGCGCAAATTGGCGCATTTGGCGCAGGAGTGGCAGCACTGCCTATGTAGACTGTTGGCATTTCTTTCTGTGTGTGTGTATATGTATGTATGTATATATATATATATATATATATATATATATATATATATATATATATATATATATATATATATATATATATATATATATATCTCGAGCTTCAAATATAAGGTGGGGTAAGAGTTTGGGACTACGAATTTTGGAAAAAAAACCTCGCCTTACATTTGAATAAACACGGTAGGTGACAACAGGCAGCGACCGGTGCCCCAGTTGCCCCAGTGTTTTCTGCTCTTACCCAGGAGCTCCACAGGTGCACTTCATGGCACTGTTGTCAGCAGACTGCAAGCACTGCGTCACCCACTCCCACCGCACCTCTTCATTTTCCAAGTACTTGCGGAATGACGACAGCCTGAAGAAAGGAGGAGAACAGCGAAGAGGCGTGTTTAAGACAGTCACGAACGACATCGGCGACATCTGTAAACACCTAACTGTTGTTAGAGGCCAGGGTAAAAGCTCACTGTATGTTCAGCAAAACTTACTGCTTGATTTTTCTAACTGCTACAGAATTTATGGTCATTCAGCACAGTTCACAGCAAACCACCGCATGCTAACAACGTACAGGGTCGGCCGTTCTTGCTGATTATGCAACAAACCTATTCTGTGGCTGTTGGAACTTCTTCCTCTTCTGCATTGTAGCAGACGATGCTCACCATCTTTAGCTTCACTTTTGCCAACCAAACGGTGCCATGCACCTGCGCTGCACCCAAACAAGTTCTATTAAAGCCCTCAATCTAATCTGACGCATGCTCTCCGCTTTCTCACAACAGCTTGGCAGTAGGAGGACCTCGAGGTCCATCACAGTGACTGATTATTTTGTGAATTTTATTTATTTATTTAGCGACAAACTCTCGGTGCATTCATGAATGAAAACTTCCGCTCTCAAATGTGCAACATTTTTAACGTTAAAGCTGCAGCATGACAGGCCGCACTAGAAAACTAACGGAGCCCTCGTTCAGTAAGCCCCACTAACTGGCAACCCATTTTCTTTCGTTTCTCGAGCTCACATGCACAGAGCTCACAGAAAAATCGGGGAAGGCAAATGGGATACCGCTACAACTTGTGGCTTACATCTGGGGCAGGGTGAAGCCACCGAGAACCATTCTCATGGTCTTGCCAAAGAGAGATGAGTCCGCCACTTTGCAGAGGCGTGTGAAGTACAGTATGTCCCTCGCCGACAGCCACCCGGCCTTCTTGGCAAAGGCCTCTTCAGCCTTCTCCGGTGCCACTTCGTGCAGCCTGCAATGAGGCGCGTCATCCAGCTCAGTATGTTTACTGTTAACCGGTCATTAATTCACCAAGGGCTATAGGGGGAAAGAAAAAGCTACTGCAACAGCCCCAGTGGAGCAGACACTACCTCGCCAAGGAGCGAAAATCATTGCTCTGCACTCCTTTGTACTATCTTTGAAGTGTTTGCAGGTAATCAAAATGCACACCACAATGTAGAGTGTGCTCGGCTGGAAGAGTGTGCTCGGCTGGTACAAGATTGGAGCAGTCGGAAGCGATTGGGCAAAACTTTCGCAGTGCAGAAAATTAATGACAGCCCTATGGTAATGATAATGATAATTACAAAATGCAGTAGCAGCAGAGATGAGCACATAAAAAACTGCCCTCTCATTATTTGCAACAAGGAAATTTCATGTTAAGTTCAGCTCATGGACAACAAGAATTGGGAATAAAGAAAAGAATGGCATCCTGGAATGACTTCACTCTGACGCAACTACAATCTGCTATTGCAATTACAATCTGCTGTAACTGCAATTACGATCTGCTATAATGCAAAAGCATTTGGAGGCTACCCTAGAGTTTACCCACAAAGCAACTGCGCAGCTTCATCGAATCGCTCATTACAGTTGAACCGCAATTTAACACAGTCACTGGGATCTGTCAATTATTTAAATCAAGAATTTAGTAAAATAGAGAATCGATAAACCTATGGGAAACTGTGGGGGAATCTGCATGTGGTCATTTATGCGGGAAATGTGTGAAACTGGGTTAAATTGTATAGGTGGTATTCGTTGACAAGTTTAGCTGCCAATTTCTTCGCTTGACAACACTGGAAATGGCCACAAACATGGCCAATGCGCCACAGAGATGACGTGGCTTGGGCCACTGAGCCCGCACGCCGAAGAGAAAAAACACCGGCGTGCGTCGTCTGCTCCGTTTCGACTCGATTCTCAACGGTGGTGTCAACAGAGATGTTATTAATTGCACTGATATTGAACTCGAGGCAATACTTTGTATTCAGTGAGGTAGAGTTTGTAACGTGCAACACAGTCATGTGCTTAGCATGGACAAGTACTGCCATCCCGCGCAGCCCGACGTAACGAGTGACGGCCCACTCACACGGTTGCCTGCATGCACGCCTCGCCAATGAATACAAGCAATAATGTGACCCTTAGCAATTATGCAACTGTAATGGGGTTATGCAAAAGCAGATATGCAAAGTAATAATTGTGCAATTTTGACATTCAATAACAGCTCCACGATTACAAAATGAAGCGTCAGTTTAGGTAACGTTCAGTTTCAGCTTGGCACGACAGAAAGATACTCGAAGAACTTTTAAGACCTACTGAAATAGGCCCATGACCTACAGTTGTGAACAAACATTCAGCTAACCAGTAGTAAAACCAAGCTGCACAACACGCTAACTTTCATTGAGGACCCTGCAAGCTTTTCTCGACAATCCTGGTACTTCTGCAATGAATGTCTTGGGCGACTACTACATGCAAAAATTCACACTTGCCTGTGAGCTACCAAATGTGGTGTTCTCACGATTACAAATTCTCATTTCGCAAAAGAAATACCAATTAAAACACAGCTACCTCACATGGTATGTCCACAGCTCTCTGTGCCAGCCTGCCGCTCAATATGCCCACGCTAGCATGCAAGCCTAACTTCACGGTAGTTTTACATGACCTTTGCCATGTTTGCACCTATACCAAACCGTTAAAGAGCCCCTTGAAGGCTACTGTAGCCACTGAAGTCGTCGCTGATTTCTGGCTCTCTACCATATTGGGAAATTTGGTGACACAAAATATTCCAACCAAAACACAAGTCACTATGAACCAGCTAGGTTAGGCTTTGTCATACATGACAAGTTGCTGAAAGTCAGCGCTCGTGTTGGTTCATTCTTTTAGGGGTGAAGCCTTTTAGGGCTCGGACTGTCGGCGTCTCACGCCATCGTCGTCGTCACCGTCTCATGTCGCTGTATAGCATTATGTAGCCTTGGTACAAAAACACCAGGACACTCGTTTTCCCACGCCTTGCGCTAGAACGTTTCATCTCCATAGGAAAAACATGTACTGAAAGAACACACCAGGACACTCGTTTTCCAACACGTCGTGCTAGAACGCTTTGTGCTTCAAAGACAGACTTACAGCAAAGCTGTATACCTCTACCCCCCAACGGTTTCATCTCCCTGGACAAAAACACCACCAAGAGTGCACTTTTACACTGCATGCTTTGCTCCTCCCCAGGTTTCACGTTACGGTTTCATCTCCGTGGGCAAAAATGCAAAGGCACCAAGAATACACTTTTACACTGCATGCTTTGCTTTTCCCCAAGTTTCATGGCCCGGGATTTTTTCTTTTCTTGCGTCTTCTGCGCTGTAAAGTTTTGTCAAAGCATGAGCTTCACATGAACTCAAGAAATATTTAGTTCACAGTAAATCTTGACAGTATTGCTTACCAAAAATGAATAACAAAAAAGTTATGCCCATTGCATAAAAAAATTATATATATAAAAAATGTTCACTCTCAAAAGCAGGAAGGTTTCACACTCACAGAATCAGATGGGCGAGGAGAAGCCATGGCTGACCGGCGACTTTTTCCAGCTGCTGCACAATGGCCGCCTGGCGCTCCGCTCCACTCTCTGACGGGCAGCAGAGCTTCAATTCTCGGAGCAGGCCCAGCACCACCATGCTCCATGTCTCGAAGCACGGCTCCTCCGTCAACTGCACGACGTTCCACACCACTTCGATGTCGAGGAGGTGGAAGTAGTATCGAACAAACAGTGCAGTTTTGGCATCGTTGGCGTGACCCTTGAACGACTCCGTTTCCTTGCGCAAGGTCTGACCGACCATTGGCAACCACGACATGGACGTGGCTTCGCTCTGGGAACCCTGACTAGGCGACACATCACTATGAACTGACAAGTTTCTTTGGCCAGCAAAGGAGGAGACCTCCTCTGCTACACCTTCTCTTTGGCATGTTTTCAACGAGTCGCCATGTAGCGTGAAACCATTCATGGCAACAGCGCTGGAATGTTCACTTTCCGTTGCGAAAGGTACTTCCCTTGGCACTTCCACTTGTTCACGCATAACGTTACCATCATTTTCCTGCAGGCATTGCGAAACACTAGCGGTGTTGTTGGCACAGTCTACAACGTCTTCTCCTTGCCTCTGGTGACTATCACTCACAACCCCCTCACCACTCGATCCACGCCTCAAACGACTGACTGGTGCCGTCCTTTCTACGAAGGCAACATCTGGCTGGTGCGGAGACTCATCAGGCCGAAAGTCCAGGTTGATTGAAAGGCCGCCACAGGATGAAGACATGCTCTGGAACATCATCGATTCGCTGCAGGAGTCGACGGTCGGCATTTCCGAGAGATGGAAACCGTGTTTCTCGGAGGCGGACGATCTCATCGACAGGTCGCAGTGCGTGGAGGCATCCTCACTGCCAAGTGAATTTGTACTGCTGTGCTTGGAAAGCTTCATGTCCGTGCCGATGGAGCTGCCGTTGTGGGCGGACGACACAAGTTTTTCCCGGCCTTCAATGTCGGACACCTTGGCAGCAACCTTTTCAACGCCACCCAGCGTACGAGTTTGAAAGCAGAGCATGGCTAGCTCCCGAGCCTTTTCTGCCAGTTCGGGGGCCAAGCGAAATGGATCACAGGTAAAGACGGACTTGATGAGAGCAAGCCTAAGGTTGGTCCCATGCTCGTCCTGGGAGCTGGGAGAAGAGAACGTCTCGTCCGGAGACTTCAAAAGGCTATCACAGAGGCTCGTAAGCAGGGGAACTTTCGTGGTGTCCATCGATGCAATCTGGTTGATGACGCCAATCTGAGTGGAATGTAGGGCATCGAGCCATTCTTCCAGAACCATGACAAGGCTGGGTTTGTAGTAGAATACCCCTGGGTCACTGACGCTTGAGCTGAAACAAAAAATTTCGATAATTATAAATATTCCTTTTGTTTGCTCTGCATATGATTGAACAGACAAGTTTTCGTTCGTACGACCACTCTAGTGCTGAAGCATAAAAAAAGTGCGGGCCCATCGACCTTGTGGAGGTGGTTGGGAAGCGAAGCTTTATACACTACCTACCACGGGTGACTACGGCCTGCTTGCGATAATCACGCGCTACACTGTACCTGTAACACGTTCTTTATTATTCCGCTTCAGCACGATGTTATGAACGGCCTTATGATCAGTGTGGTACACACTCAGACTTTGCGTTTCCACCGCAGTTATATTCTTCGTAACTAAGTCAATGCCTGTTCCATGGATGCTAGTCAGTTGTTTGGCATCGGTGTTGCACACGAGTCCAAACTCTGAGGACGAAATAAATGGACTATTGCCGCACACACAGCCGTTACACGTGCCGTGGGTGGAGCGCACAGCGGCATGAAAGGTCCCGTGACGCTATCACGTGGCATTCAGCGAGAACGCAAGGGGTAAACCCGCAGCTGTGCTCGGTGAGTATACACTGTCTGTCTCCCCTGTTTCCGCTTGGGCTTTTAGCTAGGGTGGCCACCTTTCCCCCAAAAGAAAACCGGCCCTCATAAGGGAAGGGGGGAGGGGGGGGTATATAGAAAATTGAATTTGTGTTGGAAAACAGACGCCACATGTTTTTCGCCATGCAATGCCAGTTATTGTAGCGTTTTTCTAGTGAGAAATCAACATAAAATTTGCACAGAAAGTGCTTAAGAGTGTCTAAAAAGGAAACCTAAACGTGATTTTCTGGAAACACGCGACGTACTTTTTTTGCTCACGTGTCTTTGCGCAGCTCGTCGGCACATATTTATTGTTGTAGTTGCTGAATCGACGCTTACAAAACGCCAAAACGATCATAATCGTGGCACAATGGGCAAAAAACCCGCTAATGACGGCCGGTTTTAGGTATGGACCGGCAACCGGCCCGCTGTCTAAGAAACCGGTCGGGCCAGTCAAAAACCGGCCAGGTGGCAACCCTACTTTTAGCTCAATTGGTAAAACAACACACTCTCGCTCCTTTTCTCTATTCGGTCCAGGTTCAATTCCTGGTGGTGCCAATAATTTATTTTATTTGTTCGCGGGAGTTTTCCATTGGAGCCGACGGTTGTGACAGAACCCTTGGCTGGTGAGCTACAAAGCTTCGCTTTAAAAGATGAGCTACAACTGCGTACTTTTAATTATAAGGCTAACAAGAAAATTCTGTGCTGCTGACCTCCCCTCCCTACACAAATCTTGCACATGCAACCTCCTGAAACCTATTTTGTTCATATGAGCCTGCTTTTGCTCTCCTGTGATGGAACATATGTTTACCGCGTGAATGGAGATTAAAAAAACAGAGAAATGAGAAAAACCATGCCAGGTTTTACCTTGCTCGTAATGTTGCTTCAACCAACTTTGTGCTGGTTGCGGGCAGGAACGACCAGAACTCGTCCCTAGCTGTCAACGGCTTGTCAAGGTCTTCTGCCTTAGTCGGCTCAGCTGGGTTCAGGAAACAACAATTATAGCGACATCATCTCCCAAGACCAGAAGGCAGCATTAACCGCCTCAGACTACAAACCTGTATTCTCCGGTACTGCAGACAGCGGTGATTGCGACAGGCCAACGTCTGTGCCCTGTTCAACTGAAAAGTACTTCAGTTTGGTTTCAAGGCCACGGAGGTTTTTCAGGATGCTGTCCTTGCCATTGGACAACTTTGACGACAGCCTGCGACCAAACCAGCAAGAACACAAGCCATCTCAAGGCAGGCGTACTTGTGCATGAAATTCAGAATTTTTCACACAATGTAAAACGTATATTTCTCACTGAATTTTGATTGATTGATTGTAGGGTTTAATGCGCCGACGCAACGCAGGCAATGAGGTGCGCCATAGTGGAGGGCTCCGGAAACATTGACCACCTGGGGATCTTTAATGTGTGCCGAAATCTTGTACACGGGTGTTTTTGCTTTTTGCCTCCATAAGAAAAGCGGCTGCCGCGGCCGGGAATCGAACCCCCATCCTTGTGCTCAGCAGCACACCGCATTAGCCATTGAGCCACCGCGGCAGGTTTCTCCCTGAATTTTGCTACAATAAAAAAGTACAGACCTTTTGTCTCTTCATATAGTCAGAGGGCATGCAGGCGTCTACTCTGTGCTAATAGATGCTGGTATGTATTCTAAATTTGCGTCACTCAACCTAAATGGTTCGCCACACACGCATTTTAATTTACACCACACTGTAGGGTTCCTCATTCTTGGAATTGTCTTTTAAAATTTCCCAAAAAGAATTTTCAAGGAGTTCAAGGGACGCAGCTACAGGCAGTAGAAACACAAATTCACTCACGTTTCTCGTAGCTTGGCCAGATCGGCGACGTTGGCCAGCTGCGCTATATCCGCACTCCGCATGGTGAAGGAAGCGGGCACCAGACTTGAGCCGTACATTCCCAGGCTGAGGTACTGATAGACGCTCTCGTAGCCAATGTCCTGCTCAGCATACATGCTGGCCAACACTTCCGGGTCCACCCGGTCCAGCGGGCTCATGGGGGAATCCAAAGGTGAGGCAGGAATGGCCGGCAGTATCCGCAAGGCGCTGCCATACGCCCTCTTGTTGTTTCCTTGGTCCGCCACGGAGCAACTGGGAGTTGGCGAGACGACATCGCAGACATCCTTTTCCGCATCCTTACTGCCGCCACCCTTCACCACTCTGCCCTGATCTCTGCTGCCGACACTGATTCCGACAAAGCCGGAACTCTTGGCGCCCGTTGAGAGCTGGTGAGGTCGTTCATAGGATGTCCGTGGCGGCCGAGATTCGTGCGCCGTCTGACGCGGCCCTTCTAAGCTCAGGCTTCTTTCCCTCTGCTTGTTGTTCGAGGAGCTCAGAGCCCTTCGAGATGGTGTTGGACTGCACGCCTTGGTCGGCTTTGGCTTTGAGGGGCTTTCTGTTGGCACAGCCCTGCCGAAAGCAGTAGCAGCAGGTTGTGGGGGGTCGCTTCCTCGCCTCGGTAGTGTTCTCCGCACCGGTCTTGGACTGGGCGTGTTTGCCTTGATCGGCTCAGACGAGTGGCATCTGACGTGACGTGGTGATGCAACACACTCGTCTTTCACTGGTTTGCTGTCCCGGCTGCGACGTTTCGTTGATGCACGCTCGACACTGACGTGTACGGTCGCTGAAAACGAAGAGTCTGGACAATCTTCTTCAGAACAATCAGGCTTGTGCTTGGGTGGCCGCTTGGCGATGTCAACATCATAGCTGTCGAGGAGCACCTTAGCGATGGAGTCAGCCAAACAGACCTCGCCGGCTTCCGCAAGTTTGTCATAGAGTTCGAAGCAGAGCTCGTTTGGCACGGTCTTTTTAAAGGCAGACCTTGGGATGTGGAGTCGGTTTTGGCAGAGGTACTGACCAGACAGTTTAGCGTGATTGTGCAGGAGGAAGCACAAAACAACTTGGGCTGGAGTGAGTAAAGAGAGTGCGCAAAATTCGTCGCTGTGCAGTTGAATGTAGATGTCGTTTCGAACGCACTTCACGTCCTTTACATCTGCAAATGACAAATAAGTTATGAGTTTCAGAGTTTTAATTTGCAACAAAAGTAGTCAGGCAACACTCAGCGAAGTTAAACAATCCCTCGGGGAACTTGTACCACGTGAAATTGGAATAAACAGAACTTTATGACTGTCCTTAGCATGATGGCAGTGCAGTAAAAAGTATGTGCTTTGCTGCTGCAAAGCACGTGGGTCGGCTAACCTGTTTTCTGTGATTGTATTAACACCACTACAAGCAATGTAATTGCTAGATCTGGCCATGCAAGGAAGATTTTGTTTGCCATCAAACACGCAAATAACGAGAAATGTATGTGTATATAATTTGACAATTGATATCAGTATAGGTGCTTAATTACAGAGTTGTCAGCTTACATTTCAACTACTCTAGTGTTTTATGTACCTAGCTTCAAACTAGCAGCACCGTTAAAGCTTTGTTACTGCAATACTAGGACAAGCATGCATTTACTACAAGCAGAATGCCAGCGCAACAAACGCTCTTCTAAGACGTGACTTTTCTGCGCATTCAGCGCCTTTTTCTCACCTCTTAGTTGGTCGTTCCACAGGACTATCTCTCCTCCTTGTGGATTGATCACATAAAGGCCATTAGAACTCCACGATATCAGAAACGGAAAGTTTTGATTGCTGGAAACCAAAGGTTGCAAGACATTAACACAAATCAACAATGAGATTTATGCGTGATGCATGTTTTTGTTTTCAATGCTGTAAATTTGATAAGGAAAGGGAAGAAAAACTGTTATAATTATGGCTCACATTAGCAAGGGAGACTAGTTTTGTCAGGTGATAATTTGCTTAAACCCTGGCTGGGAGAAACGATGTTACCATTTAAAAAAAAACGTACCAAAAGTTGTCTATATCTAGGGAAAGAACTTTAGCAATAGAAGCAGCTAGAATATTTAAGTTATAAAACTTCTGAAATTAGACATAAATACTGCTGCAGAAAGCAATACCCCAGTTAATTATTCAATTCACAAGCACACGATAAAAGGAAAAAGAAACACATCGAACTGGTACGATACCTTGCCCACACTGTGAGTAGTTTACTAAAGGCAGCCGTCGAAGCTGGAGCAGACGAGCGTTCAAACAAGCTGATATCGGACCTGGAAATTTGGAGGAGCACCAAAATTAGTCACATAGTGAGATTTTGCCCCCAGGAAAATGCCAGCTTGTTAATTTGCCTGCAAATGGCTACTGTGTTCAGTTTATAGTAGCACGCAACATAATGAAGTCTGGGAAAAGGGGGGGAAAAAAAAATTGGGGGGCGATGTTGCAAAAGGGAACAAAGTAAGGAAACAACAATGAAAACAAATGCAGTGAGTTCTTATGTGAAGGGCTGAGGGAGAGACTCCTTGCAAGTGAGGTACACCTGAGTGGTTTTGATCTTTTCCCAAATCAACCTCATAATAGATGCATACATGTGAGTCTTTTGAAGGGAAGTTGCGTTGGGCATGCTTATAAAGATTCACACAGGAAAAAACGTATCCATTCACGTGAATATTTCACTTACAAATGCTACACCAACTATAGTTCATACCACAAGCTAGCTGCAGCACTGTGGAGGCTACATTGTTGTCCCCCTCAGGGCGCCTAACTCACCGCGAAGGCAGCGACAAAAGGCGCCGGGGCCTTGCGGTGCCACTTGCCAAGAGGGGAGAAGGGAATGTCCTATTAGGACCCCCTTCACGGTGAGTCAGGCGCCCTCAGTGGGCGCACTGTTGACAACAATGTAGCCTCCACAGTGCTGCAGCTAGCTTGTGGTATGAACTATAGTCCCAACACCAAGCATTATTTTACTGGTGAGGCTTAGCCAATACTTGAGGCAGCGTACCTGTAAGTGACTAGCTTGGCAGGTGCAGTGGAAAGTGCCTCCTTGAACTGGTGCGTTTTCAACACACTACCCTTAAGGTCAGCCTGAAAAGGAAACAGAGAGAGGAAAAGCAAGATGAGTTGTGGGCTCACACTGCTGTAATGAAAACTCGAGATGACGGGTGATCCACAAAAATGAAGCGTGGAGTGCCTCGCAGGTGTACTCAGTGCTCAAATTCATGTCGTCACTTTAGGCACTGTTGGTGCTGGCCTGTTGCTGTGTATTTCTTGTGGTTCCATGGAATAGAAAATTCTTAATTTATCCCGCTAAATGTAACCCAATTTATCTCTCTCAATCTAACCTCAAGAACAGTCATTTTCATGCTAAAGACTTCAGCAAAGACACAAAATTCAGCAGACCCAAGTGAATCTCACCTAGAGTCAATTCATAGTTCTACACCGGGTCCTTTTTTAAGTTCAAAAACCGACCCTGTAAATACACATACATAAAATGTTTACAATAGCCATTAATTTAAAACGACTATGAAGTTAGCAAACAGCTTTGGCCTGCTCATGTCTCCCTACAATTTTGTTTGACGGGGAATGCTGCTTGGGGAAGTGGCCAAAGATGGGCTGTCAGCACAATCACTGGCTGACCTCGCTAGAGTGCTGTGGTAAATAATGTTACCATGATAGCTTTCAAACTTGCAAACAATGTGTCTAGCAAACAATGTGTCTAGCAACTTTCGGCAGGCATTCACCACGGTCTTATTCAAGATTTGTGACATGTCACCCCCAATTGCAAAATGACTGGTCTGACACAACAGGTTTCCATTTTGCTGATCATTTCTAAGGGAGAACTTGCTCTCTTGCCATTGAGAAGAAAAACCAGAAAGCTACAAAAAATGCAATCTTTTCACAGAAAAACTTCTCTCAGTCCCTAGCACCCCCTTTGGTTGCCTACCTGCCAGAGCCTAGATCCTGGACGTGCCGCATAAATGCATAGGGGGTCCTGGGGCTTGCTGCCCGAGTAGAAGCAGCCTCCGAACTCACCATCCCTGAGCTTCTTTCCCACCTGCGTGAACTTTTCCCTGAAACAAGAGTTAAAAAAGAAAAAAGAAAGCTATCAATTCAAGTGAAAATGCTCACAGTAACACTTCGTAGCTCCAAGAAGAGCTTGTCAAAACAATCTACTCAACGCTAAACTTTTTAACCACAGAGGAAGATGCTTCCAAGCCCCTGTAAGCATAGCTTAGTCTTTGCCAGTATCGTAGTTGACAATGGCATATGCGAGAACAATACGAGTATAGGTTGTATTCACTGGCGAGGCATGTATGCGGGCAAACATGAGTGTGAGCCGTCACGGGTTACGTCAGGCTCCGCGGGATGGCGGTACTTCTCCGTGCTAAGCGCATGATGTGTGTTGGACATCCCGAACTCAACCCCACCAAACACATAGCAACGTATCGACTCCAATGTGAGTGCGATTAACAACATCTCTGTTGATGCCACCATTGAGAATTGGGTTGAAACAGAGCAGATGGCGCATGTCGGTGTTTTTAGGGCGCAGCTCTTTGGCGGCCGTTGCTGGGCTGAGTCGCATTGGCGTAACTAAGTGAATGATGGCAAGACCAATGATTGAAAGAAAAAGCGAATGATGAAAGAAAGCAAAGGAGGAGAGTGTCACGAAATAGGGAAGGGGAGGGCGGTTTGCCGTGGTGGTGTGAGGCAGCACTCTCCGAAAGTGTGCAGTGGGGGAGGGGAGGGGGCAGTATGTTGTGCCCACACAAGCCGCTCGACGATGCGATGCTTGGTGAAAATGTGAGGGGGGCGTACGCGTGGCTATGATGTGCGTTTGCTAAGGACACAGTTCGCGGTCCCTTCGTGAGACACACTTAGCGCCGCCGACGCAGAGGCTCATCATCACTGCTGTCGAGTGAACCCATGAGTGAGTGCTGCCTCAGCGCATTGCTGCTGCACCCAACTATCGCATTAGGGCATATCGTAATCCCCAGCCAGTTTTTTTTCTTCTGCGGCATGCGGGCACAGTGGCACAAGCCGCGCCAAGTTCGTGGCACTTCGGCCATGTCTGTGGCTGTTTCCAGTGTTGCAAAGCAAAGAACACGACAGCTAAACTTTTCAATGAATACCATCTGTACCAATGGGCGCTGTGACCCAGACTAAGTTAGGAAAAAAGGTGTGTGCCACAGACAGCAGGCCCAGCGACCGCTCACCTGATGGTGTCGCCCAGGTAGCACCTAGTTAGAGTGGAAGCCAACAGCCTATCCTGGGCAAAGCTCAGCTGCACCACCCTGGAGTCCAAGCGCATCAGAGTGGTTGGGGGTGACTGGAACAGGCTCTTGGCCTGCAGCCAAGTGAAGAGAGCAAAAAGGCTTCGCTTTAAAGTAAGTGCCAATGCTCTGTGAGCGCATATACAAATAAAGTGAAGCCAAGGAAAGCACCAAATCTATCCTAATAAACTACATCTACAGAAGACACACAAATGCACATAAATTATTAAGACGCTGCCACACACGGGGGTGCCAGGTGTTCCGGTGTGGGCCTAAGCCATCATCAGGAAGCTGCGGATATTTGAGTTTTGAATTCAACTAATGTTGAACTCAAATAATGTAAAACTTCAAATGGCAACAAGCCTCTTCTTGGATGTGGTAGTTTTTGAAAAGCCAGTTAGTCCCAGAGAAGTTGAGTTGGGTCTCTCCTGAGCCTAATTGGATGGACCCCACTCAAAATTCAGCCCCATCTTTGAATAAAAAGAGTCATTCTCTGAGGCCCCCCTCCCTCTACAACTCATCACGTTTTGAAGGGACACTGAAGTGATATGTAAACATCGTGGGATTACTTGCGCAAATCTACGTCTGTAGTCCCTAGCCCATGTTTCGACCACTTACGTGACTTTATGTAGTATAAAAACCAATTCGAAAGTGCTGTCCTCCTCTTTGCATCCTCCTTGCTGATTTTCCATGACATTGCGTGTGACGCCTACTCTTGCAGGCTTGGCTTGGCTGCGCCTACTGCGCAGCTTTTCGACCCTCCAAAAGAGTCAGTCGGCCGGTTGCAGGCAGGTTGCAATTCATTCGCTCAGTTAAAACTAAACCACGACAAGATTTGCGCCCGAAAGAATGTGGCTTATTTGTAGACTGTATCAAGCTTAGTAAAGTTGGTGAAATCAAAGCATCTCCACACAAGTGCACATGCAACGCTTCACTGACATTACTTCACTGGAGCTGTAAGCTACAAAAGTGTTAGTCAAGAAATACTCATCTGGGATGCTGTGAATAGTGAAACTAAAAAAAGAAAAAGAAAAAAAAAAACAGCCTATACTTCATACTTCTTTTTCCACCAACCTTGGGATTATGGTCGAGTGGGCAAGGCGTCGCAATGGGCAGTTCGAACCCCGATTGGGCGTGTTTCTTTTTTCAAAATTTGATTTCTTTTTATTTAGGTAATATTCTCTACACTGAATTCACGATTCTTAGCTGCAACCTTCACTCCTCAACGAGTGAGATGGCAGACTGTGTGCAGATTGACACTGATGCGCTGGCGAGTTCTCGTTGGCAAAGTGTTGATGTAAGCACCGACGATTTGTGGGCACAGGGCCGAATCAGCCAACTGTCGGCCTGGTGTCAACATGCCTCCTACGATACAGGGACGAGCCAGGCAAGCTCCAAAGGTGGGGGAGTCTCGCAGTTGAGCATCTCCAATGACGTAAGGGGTGTTCAGCCGCTGTGTGTGCTTCAGCTTGCGAACGTTACAATTCTAAGCGGTGCTGGCCGGCTTATCTGGCGCATTTTACAGCTGACGAAAAGGCAGAAACACGATATGACCATTCCCGTGATATCAAGAATGCCTAACCAACGATAACTCCGGATGGCAAGCCTGTTGTTGCACGGAACCAAAACCGGAACTTGTTTGAACTATAATCTTGGATATCATCCAATCACATCGCAAGACAAATATGCGTCACTGTTGTTGGTTGTTGCCGCCTCTGCAAATGTCGCCTGTTATACTTTATGCTCTCAGGCTTTATAAATTAAATGCTGCTTTATTGGCCAGCCAAACGATGAAAAGTGTGTTCATTTCAGCCAGTCTATGCAATGCAAGCAAAAACAGAAGTGTGACAAATTCATTTCTGTGTCCCTTTAAAGAATGACGACATGCCCTGCGGAGATGCAAGCTCCCAGAGACTGACCTTGGATGTGGACACGTTGAGGACGGAGACCTTGCCGGCGTTGTCGGCCGCAAATAGGCGCGTTCCCGGGCCGTTCCACTCGAGGCAGGTGATGGCACTTCCCTTGTGCTCAAAGGACAGCTGCAGCCTCTGTGCTTGCACGGCCGGCCTCCTGGCATTGTGCTCCAGCACGACAACGTGCCCACGACTGGGAACGGAGGGACCGAAGGCAGTGTTGCAATGGGGGTCTGGCGGACATGCTGTCCATCGCTTGGCGTTCACCACAATACGCACACACACACACTTTAACTATACACGTTCTTCGAAGGAGGCCTTGACATGCTTCAATGCTGAACACGCTTACGGCTATTCATTCAAGAACTAGTGGCTACTTTTTGTGTGCTAACTTTGACAGTTCCTGATTGTTTTAGTAATTATCTGACTATTTTCAGACTAAGGGGAAAGAAAGACTGAATCCCTATCTAGTGTTTTAATATCATGTTAAAAAAAAAGTGCTCTTTGTCAAGCTCCTACATAGCGAAGGTGGCATTAAAATATCATCGCAATGGTGGGGGAGCTAATCTTCAAAGTACCCTCAGTGCCCTTACAGGTGAAGATAAGGTCCTCTCTTACGAGCCTTTCCACAGCAGCCATGTTATCTGCAGTCACTACCACCAGTGATCAGCCAGCATGCCATTTATCTGATACTATTTCAAGTCTGGAAACACTTACCCCCCCAAACAAGTTAAAAACTGTTGCAAGTGGTGGTCCACAAAAGCACATGATAATTGTTCCGACGATTCATTTAAGCCACTTCAGAACATTGTGCCGTTAAATCCATGGCGCTGCCTATGCCAGGCAGACATGCCTTAGCTCGCCGAAGCTGACTGCCCACACTAGTTGTCACCCTGTTAATTAGCTATGCAAACTGTGATTAGGCTTTACAAGGGTTGCCTTGCCTGCCTCTAGGTTCGCAGTTTTAGTATGCCTCAAAACTTTTCTACAAACCCTTGTACAAAGTTGCGAACAGCATGCTACGAACCTAGTGGCAATTCCAAGGACGTAATCATCTGGCGCCAAGGCAACCTGTGACACTGAGCCCTCCTGAAACAACAAAAGAAATCAAATTAAGGTCAGTTAACTGAAGGGTTATCCCCAATACTCCTGGAAGGAACAAACTACTAAAATCCTGCATGACATGGAGCAAAAACTGAAGTTTGGAATGCCAGAGCAACACAGCTGGAACTTGATTTAGCATGCCAATGGGAACTTGTAATGTTTCTTACAACCTTGAAATTGCTTGCAAATTCAAGAAGTTCGAATATGAGGTTTCACAAAATGTGTTTTCCTACTGTAATGAGTGAAACCCCAAAGATTAAAGATTTCTCCAAAGTCATCCACAGCTGCACATCTCGCCAATCGAGGCATACTATGGATTAATTTTGGCTGCCTGGAAGTCACTCGATGCTCTTATTGTTGTTTGCATGCACTTATAGCAAGCATTTGTTGTGTAATTATTTTGAACAAACTACCTATTATTTCTCCTCCGAATAACCAGTCGGATCCATGAAAAAAAGAGTTCAGCAGAAAAGATTCAACCCCAAGAAGCGGTTTATACACTACTAACATTTCCAGTCCCCACTGCAACATATCTTTTGGCTCATGCTGCATAACACAAAGAATTTGTTGCAGGTCTCTTCCCCAAGTTTCCCTTTGGCTTCACAAGAAACTGCCATTTCTGGCATTGAAATATAAACCCTCACATGAGTTCTGCACACTATCAAGTACCCCTAGGGCCGCTCAACATATAACAAATCCACTGACTACTGCAAACATAAACAGAATGATGCCAATGAAAGTTCACTCGCCCCGATTTTGAGGGTTGTAATGAACAGATACTCTGCGACTGTTAATGGGCCAAACCACACGAGAGCAGCCCTCAATGTACCAGTGACGGTAAAAGCGCAAGCTTTTACTCAAGATCACGAGCAGCAAATTTCAGTTTAGGCAAGCACAATCAATTGATTTCATATGAAAAGTAAACTTGGTGTTGCTTTTTGATATTAAACTGCTTCAGCTTGCTCAAGTGCCAAAAACTTCAATAGAAACTAACAAACAGCTGGTTAAATGTCAGCAGTGCAGGTTTGCATTGTCTGACAGTAGCTCTCCGCAGGTGTTCTTCAGAATTCTTACACAAGCATCCGTGTCATAGCTACTGCATTTAATAATAGTGATAAAAATTCGACTCCAGAACTAAAGCTGCTAAAACAATGAATCCCACTTCGGCTCGGATCTTTCAGGCTTCATTTCAGCCCCTATACCCATACATGGAAAAGAAGGCCAACGCTGCAAGAAGATTCAGAGAGCACCTGTGCGAACAGATGTTCGAAGCGAAAAATAGGAGCACACAATGCCGCTTGACATGGCGGAAGACAAATTGCACATCTATTTGTCTTCCCTGAAGCAACTGCGTGCAGTGGAAATAACAAAAGAAGGCCTAGTTAAATGCCAGTTGTACTTTGAAGGAGTGAGAGGGGGTGGGGGCGGTGTACTTAATACAAAAAACCAGAATTTCATCATCATCATCAGACCATTGAGGTCCACCACAGGATGAAATTTACCCTCGGTAAACACAACAGGGATGCAAAGGTACTGAATAAAAAAAAAATAAAAAGATAAAAAAAAGAGAAGAAATTGGCAGCTTTTAGTTATGGTGGTGGCGTGGGCTTGCAAACTTTTTTTCTTTCCACCTCCTTCGCTCTCTTCTCGATCCCACTAATACCCGGCGGCATACCGACCATAAGATACAACGCCTCATCAAGAACAGTGATCTTGATGAGGCGTTGATGAGGCCTGCCCTTGATTCCACCTTCAGTGCCATACTGTCCCACTACAGGCACACACGAAGAATATACCCCCCGCCCCACCCCTCCCTCCCAACACACCACGCCACGCTTTATCGCCGCCTGCAATCTGAAACCTTCTATAATCACCCCATCCTACACCACATCTCGCCGTCCCTTTTCCCCTACAACTGCCCGCACTGTCACATACCTCTCACGACTTACCACCTTGTTTTCTCTTGTCCTCACCACCCTAACCCCATCCCATCCACCAACCCTGAGCAGTGGGAGTCCGAGCTGACCAGCTCAGCACCAGAGCGACAGCAAGCCCTAGTACAACGAGCTCTGGACGCAGCTCGGACTCACGGCCTCCTGGACTTGGGAGGCTGAGCACATCGTGGTGTGCACAATAAACGTTTATTCCTCCTCCTTTTCTCATATCTACACAGCAGGTGAAGCATAAGAATTTTCCTGGAAATTGAACGTCACACACACCTTGTTTGTGATTGTTGTGATGTACGCAGTGGTGTCTCGATGGAACATGAACACATCTCCGCTTGTGGCCCCAAAGGCCAGGTACCGCTTTGATGCATCGAAACAGACATACTGGAAGAGACACAAGGTTTTAGCACCCCGATACGACAAACAAAAAGCCCTACTTTTAATTTTTTTTTTTGCCTGCAGACTTCTTTAAGACATAGCTGTCCTTAAATCTCCGTCCACACTGGAACTGGGATGGATGGGAACGTCTTTCAGCTGGCTTGAATGTATGCGCGACAATAAAGGCTCTGTTATAAAAATGATTAGCAAATCATGAAGTTGTGCTCGCTGCGTATGAAAGCTATCACATGTGACTTGCCGGCTTGTGAAGAACCAGAGTCAACAACCATCAGCATTATGAAATTTTCCTCTTCTGTCACACACCTATCCCGACATAGCCACTAGGTGAAGCTAGAGCCACTAACAATAGCTTAATGCTTCAGAATAACAACACGGACGGCCATTTTATGGTCATGAACTACAGCTGCCAGATCTACCTTCGCCAAACACACCAAAACTGCATTAGTAGGCAGTATTGTGTCTTTGTCGCCAAATAATGAAAACTACTCCACAAGCTGTCACTAATCGACTCAAAACTCAGTCGTTAATGGCCGCAATGTTATGTGACGTATTGAACGCACGTCATTGAACACCAAATAACCTCTGGAACACGTACACTTGTTTAAAAATAATTTTTGGTTTGATTTGGAATCAAAATACTTGAAACTGATAGGCTGCAGACATGCGCATAACTGGACACTACTGCCTCTGTTTTAAAAAATTAATAGGATATGATTAGGGCACCTTCGTTATAGAATTTTATCTTTCTAAATTTTTTGGGAAAAAAACTTGATGCTTTCTCAAAAGTTGCCGTGCAGGCAGAAATTGAGTTTTTATTAATGCCTTTCATGAATTCTGGTTTTATTGTTAGAAACAAGAAAATATTTCTGAGCATAATTAAGATAATTCTGGATGCAAATGCCTTTTACACAGGAAATGCACAACAAAACGACGGTAACAATGCCAAAAATGATTCCTTCAAACTTGAAATATCTCAGCAAGCATTTTGAACAAGTAGTCACCTAAGTCACCTAACAAGTCAAAATCACTTCAACTTGTTCGTTTGTACACAGTTAGATGAGCTTTTGCTGTGGTCTGGCAGAAAGTATCTCCAAACATGTGAGGTCGGAACACATTTGCATGTTTTTTGTGGTCTGCCATATAGGGACAGTAAATTGTAGAAAGAAATTTGTCTCTATCAGTAAAAAACAGTGCCATGAGCGCAAATATACCACTAACGGCAATGGCAGTTACTTATTAAGGCAGAAAATGCCAAAAGCGTCAGAACAGGCATTGCCCCCTGAATTCAAGTTCCCACACCACGATTTGTGACGTCATCTATCTTAAATGTTGAAGCGCGGATTTGTGCAGCTTGCCAAGGCGGCTTTCTGGAGCAACCCTTGAAATAAAACAAACATTCTGAAACATGGCTTAAGTGTTAGTCTCAGAAAAATGCTTAGCTCCTAACTCAAAGCAAAAACACAAATCTGTCATACAGCCGGAAGAATGACGATTAGTATTATGATCCTTTTCTTTAAGAGCAACACTGTGTCATCTGCTCTTCACATCAGTGGAGAACGAACTCAGGACTGTGCAGTTTAGGTGCAGCGGTGTGCAAGAAGTGCTTCCTGTCCTCTCATTTGTTGAATCAGTTCAACATGTTTACAGGCCAACTGCACTCAAATTTCACCTTGACCAAATTTATTTTTAATGCGTAGTTTTAATGTGTAGTAAGTACCACCAAATCAGCTGGGACACGAGTGGCAGCTCCGTGAAACGCCTCATTAATCAGTCAGAAGCGTTTAAAAAAAGCCCTGCTGCAGACCCCGCTGCACCTGCTGGCGGATCGCGTAAACAGCCATGACGCGCCTGTGATGATCCAGCCGATGGGAGTTTCTTCCTCTGGGCCAGCCACGCAGCTGGAGAACCAGTCGAGCTCTGCTGCGAACGCTTCACCCATTTGCTGCCCTGCACGCGTGCAGAGCTTGCACGCAGGTTTGTTCCCTAGCTGCTGACTGTTCGGCCATTCGCTGGACAGCTGCAACGTCATTTTAATGGCCGCACACTCCTCGATTTCACTTTCAAAATCACCTTTTTGATGACCGCTTGCGGCGTTCAAGCGCGTATCGCAGCTGTTGTATTTTGCATCTTGCTTTCTTTTTCAGCAGACTATACGGAAATAGTGTTTTCAAGAGCTCGAGATTTTCAGTGCGGTTGGCTTTTAAAGGAGCATAAAGACAAAACACAAGTTCGTGTCATTCGAAAGATTTCGTGTTTTATAGTGCCCCCAGCACTTGTCCGAATGCAAACGATGCTTTATTAACGGAGAAATTAATTAACTGAAGTTAAAATTTTGATTTTCCTGCTAAATCATTCGTTTTCGTGGTCTGCAACGACATCAGCCGATTGGGAAGCCTTGCTTACCGTTAGTCAACCTAGATGGCGCCACCACACCGGGACAAGCCGTTTACTGCCTTTGGTTTGTTTGTGAACGTATCCAAACCTGGCTTGTTTGGTTCATGAAGATGATAAACTTTACGTAAAACATGGTGCTCGCTCGAGAAATACGGTCACGTAAGACATCGTCGCTCGCGTCAATCGGCCAATGTCATCTGATACAACCCCAAAGCCCCGCTGTGCTGTGCATCTAAACGAAGCATAGTGTGCGCAGTACACATCGGTACTTCAATGTTTACGTGTGCTTCCATGACTTCCACTGTTTGTCCTACCATTCTTACTGATATAAAAAGAATGTGCCCTAAATTTAAGCGCAAATAGCTCGTTCGGCAAGATTTTGTGCCTAATTTGCGTCTGCTTTTTTCGGCCTCCACCAATCACGGAGCTGTCTGGCATAACATCATAGGTTCTGTTGCGGGAAATGAGCTAGTGGGTCGCATGGCCATACCCTTTATTTCTAATTATGTAGCTTATTTGAGCAAAGTTTACGTTAAAAGTGGTGTCAGTATGATTCTAACGAGGCAATCTTTTGAATGAACCAAAGTTGTGTTTCCGCTTCATGGCTCCTTTAACCCCTTAAGTGCTTTGGACGAGCAGAGCTCGTCCTGCCCAAACTGTCACCAAACTGCTTTGGACGAGCAGAGCTCGTCTTAGCGGAATAGGTACTGCCCTATACTGTTCAGGACGAGAAGCGCTCGTCTGCGGCTTATATTGCGTGCCATCCACTAGATGGCAGCATTTACTCGACGAATTAGTTTTCTCCTGCGGCAAGGCGCGCTTTTTGTATGAAAATATGGCGTGCGGTGGCGCCGAGCCATGCATAGCTGGCCCGTCAACTAGAAAAAGAAGCTGTTCATTTTCGTCATCTTCTTCAAGTGATGCTGATTCGGATACAGATGTTTATCTTGTCTCTGGAAGTGAAGACAGCGATGACGGTGAATTGAGCAGCTCCTCCGGTGATGACAAAGACAGCGGGGAAGCGAACATCGCCACTGCTCGCGAGTGGATCCTGCTTTATGTGGACAATCCTCCTTTGAAGGCTCATCGCTTTCCATTCTTGGCCATTCCAGGCAAGACTTTCATATTGTCATCGCCGGGTGACATTATAAAATATATTCAGCAGTTTCTAGACAATGAAATTATATAATATGTGGTAGACAAAACCGATCGCAAAGCGGCTGAAAAGTTGAAATGCTTTCCTCCCAGTGATCACTCCCGCCTCAAAAAATGGGTACCAGTGACAAAGGAAGAGATGTGGGTATTCCTTGCACTCCTGCTATTGCAAAGGTGCTTAGCCTACACAAGTGAAGAAAGATGTGGCATCTGCAACTGTTCTATTTATAAAGTTTTTAATTTTGTTAGCAGCAGGTACCTGGTTTCCTATGTATTCTTCAGAAATAAACTTTATTGTGTTGATTTGACTAACTGTGGGGTACAAATATTTTTTCAACATCAACTAGCTACTTTTTAGTACAATCAGATTCGAAATCAGCAATAAAAAAAATAGGCACTTTTGGTCGGGAAATTCTAAAAAAAATAAAGCACTTAAGGGGTTAAACACACAATTGACTCCACTGCCGCACCCAAAATAAAAGAAAATCGTGCCGTAGGAGGGAATACCTTGACCCTAGTGAGGTTGGCGATTGGAGTGCGGATGCCATCGAGGGGCTGGTACTCAGCCAATACATAGGGCGTCTGTGAAGTGGGCTCGACTCCGCCTTCGGCCATGCGCCTTGGCTGCTGTGGCACAGCCCGCTTCTTTGGCACTAGGACACGGGGGTCCATACATGACTGCGCCTCCTCGATGCTGGCACCATGCCTGCCATGCTGTCAGGTGTGCGTGTCTGCGAGGACAATTTTAACAGGCCGGGGAGATGTAGGCTGCCGCAAGACTGTGAAACTGTCACTGTACTTCAGTAAAAGGCCACTACGAAAGGGAGCACCTAGCATTCCGTCCACACACAATAATGCTGCAGTTATATTTAACCCTTTGCATAGTCGTTGAAATCTAACGACTCAACTTCTCCTCTTATAATTTAGAATTTATGACTACGCTTTCAATTGTTTTTGTTTCTGCGACCATATAATTGGCTCTTACATCTCAACACGATTCCGCAACAGAGGCATAAGCGACTTGCATTGGTTTCGTTACTGCTCCACTATCTCCACTGCAGCAAGCAGAGTTCTGGATGGAACATTTGTTGCTGTAATGGCTTCGTTTGAATGAAACACAAGATTTAACTCTAGAGGTATCTCTCGCTTCCTTCTGATCGACCTTTCACTCAAAATGTTTACACTTGTCGGCAAGAACATGACAGAAACATCCGGTGAACAGCAGGAGTTGCCTGAATGAATTGCGGGTCGTAGTCCGGCATTAACAGGCAACAACTCATGTTGCTCAGGAACATGCTGCGTCGTTGCCTTAACTGGCAATCACGCTTTAAGAGCGGGGGACCAGGTTTATCTATGTGCATGTTCGTTAAGAGTATACACGTAGATTGAAAGGAAATCCCCGAATATATCTTCACAGTCAAATTTCACAACATTCCCCGCTTGATTACACATCACTGAAGTGTCGCAGTTCAATTCAAGTGCTGACTGGCGACAGTGCGGAGGTGTGTGAAAAACGGTGTAAGAAACACAGCTGGCATTGCACAATAGCACAAGACCCCACGATTTAACCTTGACGCGGTGAAAGTATTGTGCCGCTTATTACGGTTACACTATCAAACGAATTTTTTCATTGCTCGGGCTTTCTCAAAATAATGCGTTGATAATTTTTTGCGTTGAAAGTGTTTACGTCCGGACGGGTCCCTTGTGCTGATAATGGCAAGTCGTACTACAACCGCCGCGCAGGATCACAGCAGCAGCCCCCAAATAATGACTTTAATGAAAATCTGAAGCCATATAGCTCAAGAGCTAGAATGTAATCAGTTAACGGGACGAACTACAGCAAGGAAGGCCCCAAGAAAAGCGAAATTACTGCGCCGGGCTGGCATTTAAGCCTACTAATCGCTCCTGATAACGAATCTGCTGCGCTGGCGCTGAGCAGAGACCTTACCGTTCAAAAAGGCGTTGCAGAAGTGTGTGTTCGTCCATAGACAGCGTGATATATTATTCCAGGAAAAGCTAGGCTACATCGCACGGTTTATTGCTGAAAGCTGGCCTACCACATGCGTCGAAGCTCACATTGATGCAAGGCGAATACAGGTGGCCCCATCTAGCACGCGGCACACAAAGCTGGCCAGATGAGCCGAAACAAGCGTTGGTTCTGGTTCCGCTTTCAAGCGCGGTAAAATGTAAAACCACGGCCGCTGGATGAGAGCGCACGCAATGTGCGCACTTCATCCCGCGCCCATGGTACAGTTTAGTTCTGCAACCTTCCGTGCTAGGGCATTTGTTGTCCAATAAACATTTTTATACTATTCATTCAAACTTCCATCAATGAAAGTTTTTACAAACTAGCGCTTTTGCGTGAACAGGAACATTGTTATCGGGTAAAAATTGATGGGCCAAACCATTATTACCCAGCGAAACCGTTTCCGTTTCATTCGGCTGCACGCAGTCATGAAACAAAATACAGTGAACCGGGGAACAGTGAATTCATTCATTGATAAAACTTCATTTTGATTTCTCGCTTGGTGATTGTCTGGCCCCATCGCCAGTGCGCTGGAGGGGCATGGTAAGGCCCCTCCATATGGTCCTCAGTAGAGTGGTGGGCCCACATCCGACATGCGGATTTTAGGGGTCGCTCCATCCATACCAACTTGACCCGCATAAAAACTGCCTGTAAGGCGGCAAAGTCAGGCATTCTCCCCTTGGCTGTCTACAATTTAATCTCACAAAGGCTTTCGACCAAGTAGACCATGCCTTTTTGCTGACGCCCCTCCATCAGTAGTAGTAGTAGCAAAAAACGTTCTATTGATCCCGTGAAGTGCCGTCATTCCCTATTCCCGGAAGCCATGTGATGAGCGGGCAGCCTTCGCTCTGGTGGCCACAAGTGTCTGGGCATCCAGATTGCTGCTGATCACCAAATTCTCCCACAGCTCAAGGGTGGGAGGGGGGATGTAAGAGGGTGGAGGTTGGGGCTGTGATTGCACTTTAATATGATCTGTGTGGGATAGGTGAAGAAATGGCGGAGTGGACACAGATCTGCTACACCGAAATCCCCGCTAACATCATCATGAATGGGGAGGTGGGGAATCCCATTGGCGTGGGCAGGTTTGTCCGGCAGGGCTACCCCAAGTCCACGATTCTTTTCGAATTGTACATAGAACCAATTCGTAGAGTGCCATTGGCGTCGAAGTCAATAAAAGGCTTTATCCTCGGTGACGCAGAGCTAACGATCTTGGCTTATGCAGACGGTGTCGCGTTCTTAATTACTCCAGTCGAGAGAGCATGCAGCCGAAAGAGATTGTCGGGCTCGTTGGAACCATTCTGTCGGATCTCTGGGGCTCAGCTCAACCTGTCGCAGTCAGAGGGAACATGGCTGGGCGAATGGCGGAGTTCGATGGACGGAGGCCATCACCTGCTACTTCGGGGTCAATCTAGACAACGGCTCAGCCATTGCCCCCCGTTAGCAGTAGAAACTAGCAGCCACTGGAAGGAAACTGGAACACTGAAGAGCGTGACACATAGCCTCCTTCTCAGGGGCACGTGTCTGCAATGCCGGGGTAGAGTGCCATTGGCGTAGAAGTCAATAAAAGGCTTTATCCTCGGTGACGCAGAGCTAACGATCTTGGCTTATGCAGACGGTGTCGCGTTCTTAATTACTCCAGTCGAGAGAGCATAGAACCAATTCGTAGAGTGCCATTGGCGTCGAAGTCAATAAAAGGCTTTATCCTCGGTGACGCAGAGCTAACGATCTTGGCTTATGCAGACGGTGTCGCGTTCTTAATTACTCCAGTCGAGAGAGCATGCAGCCGAAAGAGATTGTCGGGCTCGTTGGAACCATTCTGTCGGATCTCTGGGGCTCAGCTCAACCTGTCGCAGTCAGAGGGAACATGGCTGGGCGAATGGCGGAGTTCAATGGACGGAGGCCATCTTGCACCCGACCGTCTTGTACGCGGCTCGAGTCTCTTCCATCGACGCAGGCTCAGTTGCCAAGGTTCACAGGACGTCCGTGGTATTTCTCTGGCGCTCCACATGTAAGTCTATATGCACCACATCAACGTTGTCTGCAGTGCGGAAGCTAGGGGTATTAGGCGTGTTAATTAAAAGGGATCTTAAGCTGCCAGTGCAGCGATTTATGTTCTTCCGGGATCGTTGTGACGGTTTCCTCCAGGCGGCTCTACAATGTGTAGCGCAGTACACCTGGCTCGCAACAACAGCGGAGAAATGGCGGGGCAGTGGCCTCCTTGCAGGGACTTTTCTCTTGTACCCATGTACCGCTCACCACCTCAGGTCAAGTGAAAAGTGGCATCCTACGGCATGTTCGGAAGCTACCGATTCCAACTAAGATTTCTTCCGTTTGCACTCGGGGGTTCACCTACTATAGGGAAGACAGGAGGAGCGGGGTTTCTTCCTGCCCGGAGGGGCCAACTATCTGCTGCGTGGAAGGCGGGAGACGCCCGAGCATGTTTTTGTAGAGTGAAATACGGCGTTATATTTCTAGGACGAGCTGCAGTGCTCCTCTGGCACACACTGGAAGCTCACCCGGATAGGCCACGTATAGTCAGTGGGGCTCTTCGATTTACATTCTCGGACTCACCCCGTACTCCCCGAGAAGCAGACCGGCGTTCGATTTTCCTAGGTATCCCTAAGGCTTCGGGAAATCCTCGGACTACCCGCGGGCTATCCGCGGTGAGACCGGGACTGTAAATCGAAGAGCTCCAGTATTCCAATGCGCCGGTGACGTCGAATCTTGCTAGACGGCCGCTGAAAGGCTCTCTGCTTCAAGCTGCCGTGCCCCGGTTCTCTGCCAGAAACGGCGTCGACCTTCCGATTCCAGACCATGTACCTACCGAGATTGAATGACGTTGAGGAACGGCTAGTCGCGGCACGACTTCAGCCAAGAGTTCGTACCCTTGTTCAAAATTCAGGTGTAATCTCAGCTTCACTGGTCATCCACCTTCGCAGTGTAGTGTGGTTCAGGATTTTTTATCATCTGTTTTACTGGTTTTTGCTTGTATGGAATGCTTTGTTCTGTATTTCGACCTTAACGCTTCATTTGAGTTCGCTGCCTTGCAATAACCAACAACAACAAAAAAACCGTGGTTGATTCCTATTTCATAGGAATCAGTAAAACACGAAAGTGATATGTGCAGCGAAATATGCAGCTGATCATGATTTGCGGGTCGGCGGCTGTCTTGTGGGTGTGCTTGGCGAGCGACGTCCTGCTGGCGCGTCACTTCGGCAAAGGTGTACTGGCGTCATTTCCGTGACGGGCATGACGTCAGTGAAATCTTGGGGTGTCGCGGCATAAAACGGTTTCGTGTTAAAATATAAAACCCGAAAACGAACAACTCTGAATGTGCAACAAGGTCGAGAACTGGGCCAGTTGGTATACATTCATTCTGAGGGAGCAGCGCAAACTAGACAGGACAAAGGGTAGGACGCAACTCTGAATGTAACGTACTCCTTAGTACTAAAGGTTGCTTCCCCGCAAGAAGACCGTGTGTGCAGGGGTGCAGCCTTTACAGGCCATTTGCTTCGTGGTGCTGGCATCACTTCCGTGACGGATATGACGTCAGCGAAATCTTCGTGTATCCGGGAATAAAACACTTTCGTGTTAAAAAATCGCTGTAACTCACTGGGTAGCGTACCTGTTAAAGACGAGTCTTTCTTGGGCTAGGTAAAATTTTGGTCATGTTTGCTTGTTCCCCGAATCGCCCGGAAATGTTGCATGGAGGGTCTGCACGCTGTTGGGGCACTTCCTCAGTGGCAATTAGTGGGTAACTGGGGGAGTATATATACGTCGCCGTAAAATTTAAGTACATATTGCAATTAAAAATTGCACTCCTGGGATAGGCCTTCGGTTGAGTTGTTGCCGTGCAGGTCGATCACTTAAGCCATACTTGTATACCCGGTAAGACGACCCTATCAGTCGTTTGTGTTGGTTTCTTGAAATTGACCAGACCAAGTTTCAGAAAAAAAATGACAAAAACTTCGGTTGATTTCTCTGTCATAGGAATCAGCAAAACACGAAAGTGAAATGCTCAGCCAAACCTGCAGCTGAGCATGATTTGCGGGTCGGTGGCTGTCTTGTAGGTGTGCTTGGCGAGCGACGTCATGCTGGCAGGTAGCTTCGGCAAAGTTGTACTGGCGTCATTTCCGTGACCGATATGACGTCAGGGAAATCTTGGTTTATTCCGGCATAAAACACTTTCGGGATAAAATGTAAAACCCGAAAACGAACTATACCCTAACTATAGCGTACTCTTTGGTTCTAAAGGTTGCTTTCCCGTAAGAAGACCCTGTGTGCAAGGGTGCACGCTTTACAGGCCGCTTGCTTCGTTGTACTGGCGTCACATCCGTGACGGATATGACGTCACTCAAATGTTAGTGTATCCCGGAATAAAGCGCTTTCGAGTTAATAAAGAGAGCGATATCGGCGGATGTAGCGGCTGTGCACGCGATGAATACACAACATACACACGTGTCATACGACATATTTCTTAGCGCGAGTGCTCTTCCCAACAGTCCTTAGCTGTACAGGGCGACGCGTACAATCATCCTGCTAAGTTTTACTAGCACTACAAGGAAAAGTAAAGGCCACAAATTGTCACTAACGAGAAAAGACATTACGCAAACTACAAACGCCAAAGCAAAGGGGGTAACACGACGTATTCGCATAATTCAAACGAGCCAACAGGACGAAAGCGGCGTGCATACGTTTCTTCACGCTGTACGGGGAATCCATCAGGCGGACCTTGGCGTTTTCCGAGGCCTTGCGAAGCTGGCCCCATGTTTATTCCCATGTGGAACCAGGGCAGCCACGGTCGCAATCTCATTTGCTCGCGCAACGGGAACGCGCACGCCGGCTCGGTGAAACTGTCATTAGGCACGGCACCACGCCTCGTCAGGCATAATAAATTTGGCGTGGACTCGTTGGTCGCGCTTGTCTTTCAAATTGCCCGCCAACAACGCGGACGATGCCGCACCGGCGAAGGCGCGTACTCTCGCGGACGCGGAAGTCCGAGGGCTGGATGTACTCATTTATTGAAATGGCCATGAAGACAAGAAACAAGTCTCGTTGATTTGAAAGATTGTGCTCCTTGTAGAGTTACAAGTGGTCCTTGTAGAGTAACAATGATGTAAGTTCTTAGAGCAGTCTTCAAATATTGAAACTATAATAAAGAAAAAAAAATGGCCGTGTATCTGCTCCTTTCGTTGAAAATGTCGTTTAAAGACGATAGTCTTTGTGGACATTTGCCAAGGAAATGCCCCCTTTTGCTTTCCCGCTCACCTCTCATGCTGTTCCTGCACCGTCGCGCTCATTCCAAGGTAAACACACCAAGGGTTTGCTCAAGGCGATTTGAATTTACCGCGTTCCACTGCTACAGGCCGGGTTCCTCGATGCCAACGCTGCAGTACGGCGGTGACGCGCGTGAATCGAGGCGGCCGACTTCAAGGTTTATAGAACCACGTGGCCGTGCTCCACGTGCGTTCCAAGCAGAACGTGGAACCTAGCTAGTGGAACAACCGATTTAGCCCTAGCCAATCCCCCCTTGTGGGTGCGTGCCAAAATCTTTGAGGACATCATCATCATCATCATCATAATCATCTTTCGTTGCTGTTGCCGCGTGATTTTTCATATGCCGCCTGGAAGTGCCGCGGGCAACAGCAGGCGGCGGGTTTCTGCAGTAGATGTAGAATATCATTTTCTATCGAAAAATCAAGCATTCATGAATTTTTTAATAAAGGAACACTGTAAATATCCCTTGTGTACTAATTTCCTGTCTTATATTTGCGTAATATCTTGTTCTTGTTCAACAAAGTTGACAAGTATGAACATATAAACCGGGCTTAGACGTTTACCTTTGGCTGTGAGTATATAAGACTATTGCGCAATATCTACTTTGCTTTGGCCGGGAGGCTGAATCGAGTCACAACAGGCGCTGCACTTGTTTAATTGTTTCTGGTTGTTACGTTGTATCATTGATACCAGGATCTTTTGATAATAAATTTATCCTTTCAAGACAGACAGACATACATACATACAGACAGACAGACAGACCAAAATTTCTGGGTTTAAGTAGCCCGAGAAAGACTATCGTCTTTAAAAGCTCACGGACGTTCAGAGGCCGCAACCCCCAAGGTGGTGCGGCCGACAATGGCAGCTGTCCACGTACGGCTATGTGATTACTAAGATCCTCCAGTGACATTATTTCGTGCGGTAGATTATGTTGTAGCTCTAAAACGAAAGAAAAATATGAGGGAGGGGGGGGGGGGGGGGCACCTAAGCTTTCGATATATGATGTGCGTATGCGTGTGCATCAGCTGTGAAAGCATATGTCGGAGTGGGTATGCTGACACCACCGCAAATGTTGAACAGGTATATCGCCCATGGCGCGGGAGTTCTTTTGCCCACAAGAATAGGACGAGCTAGTGTCCCAACCGACTCACTGGATGGCGCTTGTTGTGGCTTCCTCTTTGTCATCCCAAAACCCAAAACCTACAAAACGCCATCAATTGGGTAGTCAAGTTGGCAGCAAGCAATGGTGTGAAATGCGCACCGGAAAAATCGGAAGTAACTGGAGTGCATTGCTGCGACAAAGCAGCCCGTGAAACCCCAATAAAGCTCACCGTTGGAATGGAACCAATATTGGAAAAACGACAAATACGAATTCTCGGAATGATAGTTCAGAGCAACGCCAGAGCTAAACGCCACTACAGCTCGCCAAAATAGTTCGCAGGCTCACGGAGAAGAGGAACGGCATGAGAGAAGAGGACACTTTACGCCTGGTTCAGGCAATGGCCATAAGCAGAATCGCCTACAGCCTACCATACCACAACCTTACCAAATCAGACGTGTAACAAGTCATCATCATACGAAGTGCCTACAAGGCAGCCCTGAACCTTCCCCGTTTCACCGCCACCGAGAAAATGTATAAACTGGGTCTTTATAACACCTTTGCAGAAATAAGGGAAGCCACCCTCTCAGCTCAGAAACAACGTCTGGCGAAAACAAAGAAGGACGAGCCATACTGTGGGCGGTCGGAGACCCACCGGAAAGGGAAATACTAGAAAAGGAGCACGATCTAACGCTAGAGCAGTGGAAACACATAAAGACCTTTCGCCTCCCTAGAAATATGCACCCAGAGATTCACAAGGAGAGGAGGAAGGCTAGGACGGACTTCATCCGGAGAAAATTTAACAATCACGACAATACCGTGCACGTCGACGCTGCAAGCTACAATGCCACAACGACGGTCTAAGTGGTAACCATCAAAGAGGGAGAAATTTTAAACTGCCTCTCCCAGAGAAACGCCACAGTCAAACAAGCCGAAGTGGGTGCAATACATTTTGGCCATTCGGCTCGGAGAAGGAAGTAAGAAAACTTTATTAAGAAAGGATGGCCCGAAGCCGCAGGGGAAGGGGGAGGGCAGGAAGGACGATAGTATAGGGAGAAAAACAGCAAAGAAGCCTTTAACGGACTCCCAAGATGCGGCATGCCTAATTACCGCTGGCAGAATACCCAAACAGCTCAGGTACATACTGCTACAAAAAATGTTGAAGTTCCGTAACATCAAATGGACCTAGGGACATGATGGACTGGAAGGGAATGAGGCGGCCAAAAAGTTCCGTAACATCAAATGGACCTAGGGACATGATGGACTGGAAGGGAATGAGGCGGCCAATGCGGTTGCGTGCGCACTCACATATCACGCAGCCGACGGGACCGCCAAGCGTCCTTACACAGTGCCCACCTATGGTGAAACCCTACGCATAGCCCGGCAGCTGAGCGTTCAATTCCCGAATCCGCATAAATACCTCATGGCCTCATAAGCGCAAATCCTGCGAAAAACCCAGACAAATACGTACATACACAAATCCAGATGGTCCAAGATGCTGCGACACCAACATCGAGACCTTGACGAAAACTGCAAGAAATGCGGCGAGACAGCCACGCTGTTCCACGCCACATGGTCCTGTCCAATCATATGGGGAAGAAGCACCAGCAACTCCTCAACGCAGCCTACTACACTGGATACATGGGAGGCGGCCCTGGCAAGCTCATCTCTACAGGACCAACTCAACCTGCTGGAGAGAGCGAAGACAGGCGCACTAGCCACTGGGGCCCTGGACCTAGGGTTCCACCCATGAAATCCACTCCCCTCTATCCCCTACCCCATTCCCTCCTTTTCCTATTCCTCAATAAAGTTTGTTCAGTCAGTCAGTCAGTGTCATCCCTTGGAGCAGACGACGCTAATCATCATCATTTCATTACGCTCGTCACGAGCTGTCGCATGCTATCGTGGCTGCGCCGGCTCGCACCATTTTTCTAGCAGATTCCATTAATGCTCCATCCCATCAAGCCGTGCCGCTCCGCTTCCTGAGCATCGCGCCGCAGCTGGAGGACCCAGAGGTCCAACAGGGCTGAATGCACGCAGGAAGGGCCTAGCTTGGAGCTATGTGGAAGCAAAATGTAGTCCTTTGACGGATGCTGTAATCGTCGTTGGCTAATCCCCCTGAGTGGGTGTGTGAGAGTTGTGGGTTGGTTTGTTGACGTCGCAGGTAAATTCCAAACCTCGAGCAGTGGGAGACTGCGCTGTCCAGCGCACACCTCGCCGACCAGGTCATGCTGACGGAGAGGGCGGAACGTGCGAAGACAGCGTTTGAACTTCTGGACTGAGAAGCCACTCCTACGCATAAATAAGCTAAATAAAAGTTGCTCTCTCTCTCTCTCTCTCTCTTGGCCGTGAAATTCCCAAGGCAGGTGTCATCGTCATTGGCCAATCGCCTGAGTTCGTACAGTGTGAGACTTTTGGTTGGGTAAGTGACGGTAAGTGACAAATCTGCTGTGAGCTTTTGGCGGCTGCTGCTGCCATCGTCACTGGCTAATCAAGTCGAGTCGGTGTGTCGTTAGGCCTAAGTTCAGCATTCAGCCGTTAAATTTAAATTCAGACGCCAGATCTTTTGGTATGTGATCATTCAGTAGGAAGGAAAGACGGACGTCGAATGAAGGCAGGAAAGGTAGTTTGCTATCCTGCACGTGGGAAAGAAAAAAATAGGCAAAAAAGTGAAAGCAAAGAATGAAGAAAAGTTGGAGCAGACAGGTACGTCCAGCGCTAAAGCACTAAACGTTTAAGTTTTCGTCGCCCGTAGAAAGCTTAAGAGTTCCTTAGTCGCCTTCTGAGCGGTCGACGGAGAAGGCCAGTGACATAGAATCTTCTTCTCCGAAAATGGCCGCCAAGTGTCCAGGTTCCTTAGTGCTGACGACTGCTTCTTTCTTTCAGGCGAGTAGCGTGGACACTGCAGCATAAAACGTGGTGTATCGCCTCCGGCGTGCCGCAGATTTCGCACTCCTCACTTGCTGCCATTCCTATCAAGTATGAGTAAGCATTTGTGAATGCCACCCCCAGCCAGAGACGGCAAAGAAGAGTTGCGTCAGACCGTGGGAGGCTTAGTGGAAGGGGACGCTGCAGGTGCGGGTCAAGGGCACCAATACGTGCACATGAGAATTCTTCTGGGTGCCATTGGGGGATTGTTGTTTCCCGGGCAAGCATGCTGCGGGCCCTAGCTGCGTCCATCCTAGACAATGGAATGTGTACAGTAGTCGCTGTTTGATGCGCCAACCGGGAGGCAGCGTCCGCACTTTCGTTGCCGACAATTACGCAGTGGCTGGGAAGCCACTGGGCGACATCATGACCCGTCTGAACAGCACGGCCGCACACCATTCTTATTTCTGTCAGTAGCTGGAAGCACTGTATTCTGTATTGGGATGAACCTAACATAAAGCAATTACGAAAATCGGGAAAAAATATTTAAACACATTAGCAAAAAACAACATGCATGAATAATTGAAAGTTATGGGTAAGGTATATTAAACAAGAATACCTGAGAGGTTGTTCTACATAATCTAACCAATAATTGTTGATCAAAATAGAGAAGATAAGGCTTTTATGCGTGTTTTACGTGCCAAAACGTTCTCGAGCCTTTAATGACACCAGGAAGAGAGTCCGAAACAGTACGTGAAAAAAGAATTGCAGTACAGGGACAATAATTGTTTGCACTTTTGGTAAAATAGTATGATCCTTTGCTGAAAAATTTAGTTTTATTGTGATAATAACACAACGAGTAAATAGAACTATAATTAAGGTAGCTGGTTACTGGTAGCTAAAAAAGCGAGCTACTACTACGGTTATATTTAACAAGGCTAGCTGTCTGCGAAATGGAATTCTAGAAGTTCCCAAAAGGAATTTAGCGTCATACCATTTATCGTACCTATAGAACGTAGCACCCGGAAACGTTTTTTGTGAACATAATTGTTGACTCAACAAGTAGATACGGAGTCCTTTTAACTCCCGTTGTAAATGAGGCTTTTTAGTGGATCAATGAGTAAGGTAAAAGCAAATTAACTTCAAAAAAATATGCAGTAATTCAGAGAATTGTCTACTGATGCGTAGCATTCTTATACCGCTTGCCCAGAGTGTGAGTTCTTTACAGCCAGATTTGGCTTTGGGGAGCCGAAGATGTCGGGTTTATTAACTTTATTATTTTAGGGTTTTTTGTTTCTTTTCGACAAATTTATACTGTAAAAGCTCGTTAACTCGAACTAGAAGGCGACCGTAAAATTGTTGGAATTAAGTGGAGTTCGAATTCGCGATAATGCATGAATATTGCGCCACACTGGCCAGGCAGAACACAAAGAAGCCACCTCTGGACTCGTTATCGCGAATTATACCCTAGTTACACGGCGGAAGTAACCGCATTTCCGTTTAACCGTGGTTACTAAACTTTAACCGCGGTTATCGCAAACTGCGGTTTTGGCTGTTACACGCGAAATTCCAAGTGTGGTTGTGAGGCGATGTGGTTGTGAGCGCAACAAAATTAAATTAACAAATTTTTACCCTCACGATAAAAAAAAAACAAACAAAAGAGAAGCCGTGTAGACAAAAGGAAATGTCATTAAAACAGTTGCTTCAGACCCAAACATAACGTACTCACGCGCGGCGAGTTTTAGGAGAGGGATATTGTCCCAACAGCTCGCAACCGCCGTTTGTCGGTTCGGCGGGGTGTTGGTAGGCTTAGCATCGTCGTGGATATTTGACCACCGCTATCCCTACAACTGGGAATTGCAATCCAGAGCCCAATTTTTGACCACGCTAACATTCACTTTCTCGAATGTGGATCTTCTTTTCCGCGATCACATTGATTTCGAAGAGTGGCCTCAAGTTGCTGCTGCCGTAGTCTGAGCCGGTTCGAGCCACTTCGTGGGCCGCGTGGGCAGTCACGCCGGCGTGTTTGCACGCACGGTCGGGGTGCGCGCGGATCGTTTCCGAGCGCTGAAAACGCCTCATGATTTCCTGCTTTGTCCATGTCTTGCGAACAACGCGCGGAATTTACAAATTTAGCATACCTATTGTCGTAGTTGATCGGGTGTATCGGGGAAGGAGCCGCAGCTTTCGCTTCAGTCGTGGTTACGAGCAGTCGCACTGAATGCAAGAGTGACTCAAGGAATGCAAGCTCCTATTGGGCCCAGCTTTGGGGCGCCAACTATTTCGGCTCTGTGAGGGCCTGAATTCGTCTTCTCCGCACCCCAGGTGATTATTCTCTCGCCTCCGCTGAAGCGCCGTCACTTGCGTCCGTACTGGCCTGCGCTGAACACCGCGGCTGCGGCTACTGCGGTTAGCGTGACCGAACTGAGTATGCCAAGCTCGGTTTGCGTTAACCATGGTTATCAGGATAACCGCATTTTTCGTCTGTCGTGTGACGCAGGAAACTGCGGTTTGCTTAACCATGGTTAAGTGTGCCCGTGTAACTAGGGTATTAGTGGCTACTACACGTTTGTTGTGCACGCCAGGTGATCGAAGGCCCAGACCAGCGACCGCGGCACAAAGAAAACCTGCAACGGCATGCGCGCCGGCGGCGCGGCGCCCGCGACGGAAGCGAAACTTCTGTCGCAGCAGCTAGCGCGCGCGCTACGCTGTCGTTTTTTTTTTTTTTTTTTTTTTTCCCGTTGTTTATCTTCTTTTGGAAATTTGGTTCGTTTTGGATTCGCAACACGTTGTAATCACTCTGGGCAGACTTCTTCGGCGAGGAGCGATGGAAACCAGGGGATCCCACTTCGAATTAACTGTTCGGGATAGCGACGCGTTCGAATTATCGGGTGTTCTCCTCCATTGAAATATACACGGCTGTGCCGGGACCGGGACGTCAGTTCGAATTAACTGTAAGTTCGAATTAACTGAGTTCGAATTAACGAGCTTTTACTGTAACATTATAGCGTTAAGTGCTTTTACTTCGGTATGTACTTTTCTGCAGATGCAAGGCGTAGTGCAGGGTTGGTCTGTTTTCGCAAGTTTTTATTCGTATTTGGAATGTTTTTTTTTTGTGGGATTTCTTTTTTATTCTTCGTTTTTGGGAGGAGACGTTTTTGGGAGGAGACGTAGGAGGAGAAGATGCATGTTTGGTTTCATCAGGTCATTTCTATGAAAATGCAATTTTTTATATTTCCTTGCTTTTTGGTTTTCAGTTCTGCCATACCAAATCTCTCAATTTACGCTATTGCAGCGATTAAATATGTTCATACCGCCAGTTAAGCCTTTTTGCGGAAATGCAGGGCATTATACGGATTGCTCATTTTCGTATTTGTATTTCGAACGTCCTTTTGCAGGATTTTTTTCTGTTTTATCTTCGGTTTTTGGAGGAGATGTATAAGACGCATATTTTTGATTTCGTCAGATCATTATTGGCTGTTTTTGTTTCTTCCAGCGACACAACCAAAAATGATCTGACGAAATCAAACAATATGCAGCTTGTGCATCTCCTCCTCTCAAACTTAGAATAATACAGCGGACGAAAAAAGCTGAAGAATATGCAAACACCATCAGCCGACACAATCGGAACCAGGTTTTCGGCCGATTACAACGTACTTCAAGTAATCACCGCACCTGGCTCATTCTCCGGTCGCTATTCGGACGCACGGAAAGCATAACAACTACTGGGCAACACCTTCACCGGCTCATCTATCACTATCCCGACACAGATGACAAATTCCTTCTCGACGTCACGGCCCACCATGTCGGCACCCCTCTTAAAGCTCCTTCCACGACCACTGGCCTACCCGGTAATCGCTGAAATGCCTAACCCGGGCCTAAATGCTCCTTTCACAGCGACACAAATTATCGCTGCTATCCGCAAACTGACCACGCCGCTGCCCGCGAGTATACCTTCCGGTCCTCCCCTCGTTGGAAGACCAATCGATGACCTCCAGCCACGCCATTACAAGAAGATACACCGATGTCCTCGCCCAGTACCGACTGCAGCGCCACACCTACGCCTCACCACATCACAAGATGACCGGAGGGGACTCCATTACCCCCATACAGCTGCAAACTAACACCTACACCCACGGTACACTACTCCATGCCGTCTACCCAGCAACATACACATTGACTTGTCAACGCTGCCCCGCAACCAACCCTCTCTACCACATGGTGCGGGAGTGCCGAGAATCACAATCTCTGACCCCCAAGCCTAACCCCACCCTGGAGCAGTGGGAGGACCAGCTGACCAGCTCACGCCCTCAATACCAGCAACGACTGGTGGACAGGGCGCTCCGGGCAGCAGAAGACCAAGGCTTCCTGGACTAAGGAGGCCCCCCACAACGGAACTCATACATTTAAATAAATCTTTATTTCTCCTTCTCTGATCATTTTAGTCAAATTTTCATTTTTTCTATTTCATATTTTGGTCTTTGAAAATTCTGTTCCACCAATTATCTCCATTTACGCTATTACAGTTATTAAAAGTGTTACTTGAGCCAATTCTGCATTTTTGTGCGAATGAAGGACGTTGCACGCGTGGCTGCGGCGGTTCTCGGCGAAGAATTCTACACATTAAAAGCCTCGCAACACTCTATTCAACTTTCCTTTAAATCCTTGATGCTTGCAGAACGTAGTAAAAAAAAACAAAAACACACAACCAGTACTTAGAATAGGGGGCCACGAAGTACCTTAGCCGTGAATTACTGCTCTATGCCTATCAGACAATTTAGAAAATCGGTCAAAAGACTTTTCTCTCTTTCCCGGTCTTGGCATACTTCGACCGCGGCGGGAATTACATCCTTACAACGGCGGGAGCAAAGCAGAAGCGGAATGCGGATCTGCTGCGACGAGCAAATCACGCAGTGCCACTCCGTGCTGGCGAAAAATGTAGCTTTCGCACTGCTTCCAGACGTGAAGGAAGGAGTGAAAGCGTTTATCGGAAGGGTTGCAGAGTCCCTTTAAACCTTGCTGAAAACCAAATTGCACGAGGAAGTAATTAAAATAAATAAGTAAATAAATAAATAAATAAATAAATAAATAAATAAATAAATAAATAAATAAATAAATAAATAAATAAATACGCCCTTTGACATGCCTTCAAAGGGTTTGAAAGGTGATTGATCCTGACTTTAGAGGCTACAAATCGGCGACTTCGTAAACGAAGCCTAAGCTTAAACATTACGCGGGTTCTTTATGTTAGATTAAAGAACGTCGCCCTTTAGATCCGCCTCCCCCTTTTCTCCCTCCGCCGATATGTCGAGCGCAAAGACCTCGTGCACGACTAGAGCTCTCCCAGACATGCACTGGGCGGAGTTAGGAGAGACTTCGGGCTAAGTGTATTCTCTCTCTTTTTGGAAGCTTTGTCTTCCAGTTTCAGTTTTCCATCAGGAGCAGGATACATTGGTCCCGCATCCGCTGCTGCTTAGGGCAGCCCGGGTGTGCCTGGTAAAAACCTCAGTGGAAGTCTCTCTCGCTGGAAGTAACCTCGTTTCGAGCTATATGACATCCCCTACTACATGGAACTCTCCGGTCTATACCGATCACAAGGCAGGATGCTAACGCGATATTCTACGGAGCGCGTAAACAAGCTGCAGCCTTGGATTCGTCGGACACGCAGAATCGACATGAACGCCTTCAAAAGCTCGATCCAGAGCGGAAGTTCTGGGTCAGTCATGCTCCTCGTCTTCGCCGAAGTCAAGAGACATTGCTACACAGGCTGCGTCTCGGAGTACCATTGACTCGGAAGTATCCTCACACGATCGGACGAGAGGACAGCCCAGACTGCCTTATGTGCGGTTGTCCTGAGACTATCGAACATTTGCTTAGTGCTTGTCCAAAGTACTCTAGTGAGCGAATGAACCTTGAGACAGCTTTACTACGCTTGGACACTCACCCTCTGTCCGAACAAAAGATTTTGGGCACGTGGGCTGACAACAGGAAGCAAGGAGTAGCCGTTAAAGCTCTGCTTGCATTTCTTGGCGACTCCTCTTTGGATTCTCGCCTCTAGGTTGCGACAAAATTGAACAGACTGCGAAATAATGTCTGAGCAGTTTCTTTTTTTTTTTTATGGATGATAGTCATGGGCTTAAAAGTGAACTGTAGTCCTCGGATTCAGCGCCCCGTTGTACGTGAGACGTTTATTGGTTTACTGCTTGGACATAGTAGTTCATTTGTCGCTTTCATTGTCATTCCCCATACCTTCCATATTCATTCCTTTCTCTTTCTGTCCGTATGCCCTCCCCCAGAGGGAAGTAGCACGCTCAAGATCAATTTATCAGGCTGACCTCTTCTCCTTTTTCAATAAACATTTACTCTCTCTCTCTCTCTCTCTCTCTCTCTCTCTCTCTCTCTCTCTCTCTCTCTCTCTCTCTCTCTCTCTCTCTCTCTCTCTCTCTCTGTGGTTTTGCTTATTTTTGGGATGACACAGTTGGAGTCGATATTTTAATCAGCCCCATCGTCTACAACTCCCCTTCATGAGCAAGCGGCCTTCAGGCATAGCTTTGTGGGGCCCGTCCGCGTTTTCTACGTTATGTTGAACTCTGAGAGTTGATGGAGCTTAGCAGACGGGGCCTGCCTATGTCAGTTGCAACGATTACCTAATAAATACAACCGTGGAAATGAATAAATGGACAAACGAGGCACCGCGAACAACTCTAGGTGTACCCTCGTGCAGAAGAAATGATTGGCTAAGGAAGCTGTTGCCATGTCTTGCGACTATTTTAGGCCAACTGCGGTTCACAGACCGGGTCACACATGGTCGACTTGTGTTATGAACTGCAATAGAAAAAAACGTCGCCACAATCAGCGACTTCCTGGACACCCTATGCAATACCCTTTCGCGAGGGCCTGTAGGGGTATTGTGAAAAAATAAAGAAATAAAGAAATATACAGACACACTGCAGACTGCATGTGACCCAAGATAACAATCAATGTCGTTTGTCATCGCTCATTAATCTTCCTTGTTCCATCTACTTCGCGCTATTTTGTCAAAAATCCTAACAAAATGGAAAAACTTTACCATTACTTCGTAAAAGTTCTGGAAAGAAATATCCTCGAGTGTAGGGTCTAACGTGCCGACGTAACGCAGCCGATGAGGCGCGCCGTACGGGAGGGCTCCGGATTAATTTTGACCACTTGGGGATCTTTAACGTGCGCCGAAATCTTGTACACACGGGCGTTTTTGCGTTTCGCCTCCATCAGAAAAAAAAAAAAAATATCCCCCTCACGCGTTGCAAGTAAGATCTTGTTGAAAAAAAAAACAAAAAAAAAAACCTTGCTTTGGTACCCGATTCAGAGTCTTTCACTGGATTTAACTGGTTTTTCCCTTCCGTATTTAAGCTGGAATGTCACTCTAACATCCCGCATGTTGGTGAACGCGATTGGGCAACCATTGCTGGCATTGAATTCCTTCTAAACATTCTTAACGTTTCAACTTTTGCGTGCATCGAGAATACCGACTCAAAGGTCTGACTCATCGAGAATACCGGCTCAGGTACCGCTACCCCTGCAAGCAAATAACTATACCATATCTTCCCCAATCCTTAGCAACAGGTAAGTTACCATCCGATTGGAAAACAGGTAAGATAAAACCAATCCATAAAACTGGCGAGAAGGACACGCCTAACAACTAACGCCCAATTTCTTTAACCTGCGTATGCTGCAGAATGCTCGAACGTATGATTGCATCACACATTTTCAGCCATCTTGAATCAAACCATTTTTTCGTTGCAAACCAACATGGTTTCAGGAAAGGTTTGTCGTGCGACACCCGGTTATTTGAATTCACATCTGATCTTCACGTTAACATGAACAATAGCTTTTGTGTCTTCCTAGATTTTTAGCCCATTGTCGTCTAATATCCAAATTATCAGCCTTTTACCGAGACTCCCAAATATTACCTTGCCTTCGCAACTCCATCATGTTCCGTCAGCAGTTCACTGAAGCCAATAATTTTTCTTCTAGCCTTTCGGACGTAATTTCTGGTGTGCCACAAGGCAGCGTTTTAGGCCCTCTGCTTTTCCTAATATACATAATCGACTTGGGAAATAATCTAACATCAAGCATGAGATTTTTTGCTGATGTGTGCATTATTTACGGCAAAATTACTACTTCTGACGATCATCTGTCCCTTCGAAAATATCTCGATGTCATTTCAGCTTGGTGTGACACATGGCTCAAGCCACTGAATTAATATAAATGTAAAGTCATGACTTTTAGCCGCAAACAGCTTAACTCGAATTTTCCGTATAGTTTAGAAAATTGTCCTCTAATGCGAACATCGTCGTACAAATATCTAGGTGTCATTTTCACGACAAATTTATCCTGGTCGGACCACATACCTAGATTTTGCGCGAAAGCATACCGCTCATTTGGTTATCTGCGACGCAACTTAAGTCATTCCCTGTCTATTGTTTGCAAGCTTGCTTTTCTAACATTCGCTCTCCCTCAACTAGAATTTGCTTCTTCTATATGGTCTCATCAAAACTATCTTATTGACATGATCGAATCGATTCAAAATCGAGCTGCCCGTTTCATATCTAGTAATTACAGCCGTAACTCAAGCATCACGCAGATTAAACGGGAATAGTCTTTGCAAAATATGCACACATTCTTTTTGTCACTCTTATGCCTGTTTCATAGGTATGTTTACCCCTCCACTCCATCCCCGCTTAATCTTCGGCACCCATTTACCACGTAACGTAGACTGTACAACCATTACAGCTTCTCACTTATCTATGGTTCCACTAATGCTTGCAATTCATCTGCGCTCACACGTGCCATACGCATCTGGAATGAACCCTTTCCGACGAAATTCCATGTTACATCTTATGAAACTTTTCGATGCCCCGTGTCTAACAATTATGCACCGCAATCTTTCACTCAACATCACTTTTTATGCACTTGCTATTTCTAATCTGTTTCTGTCGTTTGGTGATATGGGCTATCTTCAATCTGCACATGCGGGCTTAGTGTGTATTTTATGGCTTTGCTTAATTTGGGTATATACCCACATACTTAACCCGTTGTAATAGCGTGTTTCGTTACTCTAATTGATATTTATCGATTTGTGCTTTTTTTCATTGTTTACTGCATTTTGTCTCCTTGTGTGTTATTTTCTGCATTATGGTACGTTTTTCTGTTTCCGTTCTTACTGTTTCGTTCTTACCTCAGTTTGTAATTATTGGGCTTCCCATAAACGTATGCCCTACCATGCGCCTGTAAGATATCTTGAATAAATAAATAAAAAAGAAAGTCGAACGAAGCGCGAAAGCTTTCTCAGATCAAAACCGCGTCAAAAGTGCGCGAAAACCTTCGCTGAAAGAGCGTCCAACCTTTGCTGAAAGTGCGTCCAATCGATCGTCTAACCCCAATGGCAAACGAAGAATGAAACCATGCAACGATTTTTCGCGTGAAAGCATCTACGAAATACCTAAATATACACCGATTCGTGGTTTATGAGATAGGGGTATATTATTGTACTCCTTATTCATGATCGACGTGTGCATTGTCTAATTTAGAACAGTTCCTTTCTCGCGATTTTCAAGTGACCGTTTTGACAGAATGGAAGGCTGGGTTCACGCACGCGCGTGTGCACAGATATCTTATCAGAGCTTTTCGGTCGGCCAACCGGTCTATGGGTAAATGCATTAGTTTTTTGACAGAAGGCCACCGGTCCCACTAAGGAAGCTTTTGCTTTAATAAAGCACATTTTTAAAGCGAAGCTTTTTACCTCTACTTCCCCTCCCTCTCCCCTGGGGTTCTTTGGCGACCGTTGGTGTCAACAGAAAACTCCCGCGAACAAATAAAAGTTACTGACACCACCACCAATCGAACCTGGAACGAATAGAGAAACGGAGCGAAAGCCCGTTGCCTTACCGATTGAGCTACGAGCCCACGCGAACACAGGGGAGACAGACGGTGCACTCGCCGAGCACATCTACGGGTTTACCCCCTGCGTTCTCGCTGAATGCCACGTGATAGCGTCACGCGATCTTTCGCGCCGCAATGCGATCCGCCCACGGCACGAGTAGAAGCCGTGTGCGCGCCTTGCGCATGCGCTAGGAGTTAGTAAAAATTAAAGGAAGCTCAAACAAACGCATGTCATCTCACTTCTCCTCCGTCTCTGCCGCCGGTCTCCGCCGCGGATTTAGGCGCCTCCGTAGGCAGCGGTAAAGACGGAGAAGTGAGATCGTCTAACACCGTGTTCGAGCTTCCTTTCATTTTATGTAAAAGAAGTTTCCACTCATGCACCTCACCAATACAGCTCAACCAACCACCATTCATGGATCATGCATTGATTTAACCTTTGCAAAGAATATCTCTTTGAAGTAATAAAGGGTGTGGTTAAGTGCATTTCACTTGTCTCTGGTTTCAAATTCAAGTGACGTCGCATGGGTAATCGTTGTGGGTGTCGTTTACAGCTTCGCTTTCCAACAACCGTCACAGGGTGGACTCGGGCGCATTTTTCGCTGGTTAACTGCATCTCGCTCGGTTTGAATGCTTTTTACTCGGTTTGAATGCTTTTACTCGGTTTGAAATTACTCGGTTTGAATGCTTTTTAAGGCATACTGTTGGCCCAGATGACGTAGAAGAGAGAGAGAGAGAGAGCTCTTTATTAGATGAAAGCAGAGAGGTTTGCCGGCATGTTCCCGCCTACATGCTACTCTGCGGGGATGGGGAGAAGGGAGTAAAGGCCCTAAAAGAAGTAGGGCAGAAGAAAGATGGGAAAAGAAGAGATTAAAAGAAAAGTGAACACGAAGCTTTGCGTGGTGACTTAAAAGTCCACACGATCTGACACGTAAAGTTCTAAATTGTCTCTGCGAGGCCGATTCCGTGTAAATAGTCAAATAAAGCAACCAACACTTTTCTCTGGGACGATGGAGAGGGCCAGGGTCCAAGGAGACCTTTCAAAGATATAGATGCGTTGTTGAGGCACTCAATCTTTTCTGCGAGGTGAGTTCTTTCTTGGATGTATGCCGGGCACTCTAGAAGGACGTGCTCTACTGTTTCGGGCAATCCACAATTATCGCAATAGGGGTTTGCAGTTAGACCGAGGCGATGGCGGTAAGAGTTCGTGAGCGCTGCGTTGAGACGCAACCGGTGGTAAAGGGTTTCAAGCTTACGTGGAATCCGCTCTGGTAGCCTCATTCTGAGTCCAGGGTCTATATGGTGCAGGAAAGGGTGCCGAGTTTCAGGACAAGACCAGAGGCGGTTTCGCTCCGCTAAGGCAAGCTCCTTCGCTAGCGCCGCGGCCTCGTGTTTTGTGAAAAAAATCTTTCTTACATTTCGCAGCTGTAGGCCTCTGCGAGCTGTCTCATCCGCTTTCTCGTTGCCGAGAATGCCGCAATGTGCAGGAATCCATTGTAGGGTCACTCGGTGACCGGCGACGTAGGCGAGATGGTGCAGGTACGTGACGTCACGGGATACATGCTCGTGAAGGCTGAAGCAGCTGGCACGCCGTAAGGTTTGCAACGAAGGGCATTGTAGCAAGCAGCTTTGGCCTTAGCTTTGATCTTTCTTTCTGTTACTATAACTGGCACATAATTTGAATGCTTACTTTATAAAACCAGTGTTTTCTTATTAACAGCGGAGCTGTTGTACAAGCCGTAAGTTAGGTGTTGCAGAAAAAAAAAATACCAAGAAAAGGTGGAGTGCTCGTGAGCGCGTGCCTCGCGATGACCGCCGAGCGTTCCGGATTCGTGCAGTGGCTTTACAAAAAAAAAAAAAAAAAAAATACTCCCACCTCCCCTCGCGGGAACCCCTGTGTAGATGCGACGCATAGGGGGTTCCGTTGTTGTTTCCGTTAGGTTGATTCTCCCATCGCGTGAAACGTGCCGTGAACCCCCTGCCGCGGCTATGACGCAAAACAATCCAACACAATCCACTTTAATCCAATCCAAATCCAATCAAATCCAACCAAATCAAATCAAATCAAATCAAATCCAATCCAATCCAATCCAAGCCAAGCCAATCCAATCCAATGCCCCTCGCGAGAGAGTGTTCGCTATCGGAGAGGAGAGAGGGTGAGCGGCGGAGAGCGCAGTTCGCGTGGCGAGGAGAATGGGGGTGGGGTGTGGACGGACAACGACAACGCCGTATGGAGGGACAAGGCGAGTGAATGAGATGCCGTCGCATCTAAAATCCAGCGCTGTCGTCAAGCGCTACCGCGCATGTAATGCTTGGCGTGAGGAACGCGACGATATCGATGCATATGACGATGACAACTTCTAGCGCAGTGCAAAGCAACGACGGAACATGTAAATAAACAATTTCAAACTTGTACAAATGCGTGGTGATGTGTCCTTCAGTGCTCACGTATAAATAAATCCTGCAGCTACGGTTCAAGCCTTGCGCGACTTAGTGCAAGCTTCGTTAGTTGGGCTAGTGGAAGTCTACAATACTGAGGATGACCTCGAATTCACCACTCACCACGAAGAAGACGGCGATCTCTTCGTTGGATGTGACGGCGATTACTAGCACCGCAACTATGCAAACGTAGTTTCCTAAATCGGACACGGTAGCCTCAATAAAGCTACCGATCCTGGCCAATCCCCCAAGTGGGTATGCGCCACAAACAAAGGAACAACAACAACAACAGCAAATAAACAATGATATTGAATCTTAACTATTTGTCGGGCAATTCTCACTTACAAGAGCCTCGCCATTCACGTTTTGCGCATGAATGCAAGCTTCCCTGATTTTTTTTCGCTTATTTGATACTACAGTTATATTTCCGTGCAAATTTCCTTCCTTGCAGCTTAGAAACCCGATTCATACCCAGATCAAAACTACCCTTGGGTTTTTGAATAAACAATTATTTTTTAACTAGGGCGATGGCCCCTGAACTAACGGGGTGAGGGGGGGGGGGGGAGTAGGTTGAATCAACCTGGGTGGCCCGCCACTGCCAAAGAGTATGAGGAGGAGGAGGCGGAGAAGGAAGAACAGCAGTCTCTAATGAATTGGCGAGGTCAGCCAGACCAGCCGCCTGACTTACTACTCCAGAGGTGGTCAAAGTGACATGAAAACTTCGCTTACACACGCAAATAAAGGCACAAACGGAAACACACGCGACACGCATACCCGCAATCAGGCGAAATAGTTATTTGATAGAGTTTACAATGTTCTGTCGAGTGCAGCGTCGTGAAGAAATTCTAACACTGCTTTTGTTGCGCTACTAGCTGTCGCTGAAGTTGACCACGGGCCAAGAAGTTCCCTTAATAAGGATGTCTGGGCGAATAGAGGCAGACCCAGAGAAGCCTATATACGGTGTTTCTTCCCAATCCAAAGCGAGGACACGCGCAGAGTATGCGTTCGAGGCACGGTGGAGGAATATGGTTCGAGGTGCTCGCGGACTTCACAGGTTGGTCACAGGGGAGAGGATGTCTGCTAACGTTTAGAAAGAACATTTTTCGTGCCGGCCACATCTAGTCTGATTTGATGCCAGACGGCTCCATCGAGTCCACACACACTGCTTGACATCTTAAAACGGCAGTCTGGGTCGATTCTTTGCAGCGGAACGTGTTTCGCTGCGGTCGGCTCTGAGTAAACACTATCTATTTGGAAGTAAATAAATGTTCTGTACACAGAGTCTCAAACCAAACCTCTACACTTTATTTACATACTCGCCCCCTTTGCAGACACCAGTTCTGTTGGGAATGAGGTGACCCCCCCCCCCCCCCCTCCGGAATACAATTTAAGCGTAAGTGAAGGAAACTGTACCGATATATCTTGATATAAGATCCAATCACGCAGCGAAATATTTGCCCAGCAAATTTAGATGTTTGATTTCTACTTTCGTGTTCGTCGGCCGGTATGATAGAACCAGGAATGTGCAAGAGTAAGAGTGCCCTTACTAGAGGTATATGCCACACGTAAACGCAGTTAATGGTATTCGGAACTCGAGTGGCGCTTCACTGAGGATTGTTTCGAAGGCGTCGGAAATGAGTGTGAATGGTTTTAGTTCAGCACTGATGTTACACTCGGTGCCTATGACATTTAATGCTACGAATTATCTGTGATCCCATTGCAAAAGAGTCATCATTTAAATAACCTTACGCTGATGCTCAAAACAGGCGCCGTTAAGCAAATTTATATGCTGAACTTTTCTAGCATGCTCCCTGTCTTGTATCACACAGAAATAGGGGATCAGCATAACGGTTTATCAGCATAGCACTGTAAAACATGGGTATTACGTAACATTGGGCATTACATAATATTGTAAACAGGTTTAAATGGGTGTTTTTTCGTATTGCGTTTACAGGGAAGGTAGAACTCTTTGTGTTACCTAAGGTATAGGTTTTTATCCTGCTGGATTTGCACACAATTTTGAATAAGGTAAATGAAGTGCAAATTTGAAAGTGCAAATAAAAACGGATTTATGTATACATTTATAAGCCTCTTGATGAATTCATAGCGCGAAAAAGGACGAGGACATAGAGAGAACACACAACACAGCGCTAACTTCCAACTAATTTTATTTCACACAAACGTACAAATATGTATCCCCAGCCTACCCGCAATCACTTCCCATCGTCACCGCCAATGCTGACGTGTTGCAGCCATGCGCAGAAACGTTGCCTCCTTATCCGACAAATTCAGTGACGGCACACTCACACAGGACAACCCCGCTTTACTAATCAAATCTGCCTCTACTATTTCTCTTACTTTTTGTTCCTTGTGTCTCGACCGTATCACACACTGCTCAAACCTTGGCACGCAGCCGCAGTCAAAACATTTATAAGCCGATAAGACCGAATTAAGTGTTTCTGGTGGAAAATAGGCTTGAAAAGCACCGAGCACACCTAAGCACAAAAGTTGTTGACGCGAAATTTATTTATTTATTTATTTATTTATTTATTTATTTATTTATTTATTTATTTATTTATTTATTTTAATTTAATGTACCCTCATGGCCAAAGGGCATTGGAGAGGGGAGTGTTACAGCGTACATCTTTAGCAGATCTGAATAATATTGTTTAACAGGTTTCTTCGCAGACATGAATTAACCATGAATTAAACGGTGAATTAAACACGAAAAAGGTGAGTGAAGCAATGTTGTGGGAGCCGCCGTGAGCCGCGAGGAGCCCCCTGTCTCTCTGGTGACCACTGCGCCGCTGGCTGAGGCCACGGTGCTAGTGCGCACGGCACGGTCCATGCTGAAATCACGTGACCTGTCGTCATCATCGTAATCCTCATCATCGTCGTCGTCGTCGTCGTCGTCGTTATCATCACCATGATCCCATGTCGGGACTACACGGCGACTTGCAATTGACAATTGAACGCTCGCTCACGATTTCGCCCTATGTATTTACAATGGGACGCTCAATAGACAGTCGGTTCAACGGCCTTCGGAAGGCCTCTGAAACGGCCGTGTAGCACAGGTACTATAAAGCCTTGGCCGAGCACCCTTGTTAAGCCTGCGTGTATGCTTTAAGATTGGTAATCACAACCTTAAGCATAACGACGCACCAAGCAAAGTCAAACTTATTGTACGTAAAGCTGCGGGTACCACTTGGCGACGTTGGAACTCATAGCTAAAAGTTAAGCCCAGCATTGAACTTGCGCATACACCGGACTCTGGGTTGCCTCATTGAACGCCCGCGCCTTTTCTTTTCGTTACGTACAAAAGCCACAAGAGACCGCGTCCCAGCCATGGGGGGGGGGGGGGGGGGGGGGAGGGGGGTATCAGGCCTGCACATAACCACGTTCGCAGCCAATGCCTTCCCACGTTCGCAGCCCCGTGGTGTTTTTTTTTTTTCTGACGTATACGGAACGCGCTGCAGCCAACGGGCATTTAGGAGCCGCTACAGACACCGCACAACGGCGACTTCGACAACGGCTTTTAGGGGCGAAACTTCTTAGGGGCTGGGGCTGTTGGCTTCTCCTACGGTCGTCCTCGTCGTCGTATCGTCTTCTCATGTAGTCACGGTACTAAAACACCGGGAAACTTGTTTACGCCTCGCGCTAGAACGTAACGCGTACTAAAAAACAAACAAACATAGGAACACTCGTTTACGCCTCGCGCTAGAGATCTTCGTGATTCAAAGACACGGGACTTTTACAGCAAAGCTGTATACCTCTACCCCCAATGGTTTCATCTCCGTTGGCAAAAACACCAAGGCGCCAAGAATACACTTACACACTGCATGCTTCGCCCCTCCCGATGTTTCACGTTAGTGGAGATGGCCCGGGATTTTTTCTTTCAAGGGATAATTTAATTCTTTCCCATTAAGATTGTTAAGTAGAAACTCGTACAGAGCAACAATTTTTCGGTATGATAGAACAATGCGTGGCCCCGCGCCTCGCACGCTTCTTGCAAGGCGGCACAAGCGGTGATTGAAAGTATCAAAGAGAGTCATTGCAGCAGCGACTCCCTTTTGACTCCCTGTCCTTTTTAGTGTGGCGCTGGGGTTGCTGCAAGAGGGGCGGGGCTCAATCTAGCGCTGCTAGCTGTTGCGGCTGCTGCTAAACTGCGTAGATGAATAGCACATAATACATTTTATGCTGCAATATCTAGCACGTGAGCATTGTTAACGGCTTATTTCTTGCCACTGAAGGTCCATCCGATCTTTTGGGATCCCAGCTTTCGACGCATGAGCTGCGAGCATGACGAATTGCTTTTATTTGGATTGCTCATTACCCCCACACCGTGCGTCCCCTTTTTCCTTTCTCCATAGAAACTATATAGATTATTTTAGTCTTCAAAATAAAAAGTACAGTCGGACACAAAAGTAATTCGCAGTGTTGTTCAACTCTTCAATGGCTATTTTTTCATTGTGCTGAGGTTTAATGTTGAGAAGTAAACTGATAAAAGTATAGTCAGTGTTTAATTAAATTTCTCATTTACCATCAGGGCCTCGCGGCACAGTTTCAGCTGAACAAAAGCCGGTTTCTGAACCAAGCTTAAACTTGCAGGGACTAACCGCTAACTATAAAAGACCATTCTAGTGAAGTAAACACGATCGGTGGAGGTATGCACCCGACGGTGTTCGGCTTTGTGCGCTCCCTCTGTTGCTCATAAAAGGAGTTATTTTTTTTATCCCTAACCAGCAGATTAGAAAAGCTTTGAAAAGCAGCACTTTTGAAATCTCTGATTTTGCTTTTGCCCAAAACCACCCGAAGAGTACACGTATAATTTTACGTTCCCAGTATCGGCTGCATTGCTTCAGTGTAAATTTAAATATCGTCATAAAGGTATACCTGAAGAGCGAAAAAAAGCTCCTGATAAAAGAAGAAGCGACAGTAAAACTCTGATAGCCGAGATCGAGTATGTTCCTCTTGTCAGAAATGTAACGGGGAATATAATAGGATGCTCGGGGTTAATTTTTATTAAAATACAAGCAACCTAAGAGGTTATCACGTATGATAACCTTCAAGGTTATCACGTACAAAAGGCGTACAGTGAAATATTTGCGCTGTTTCATTTTATTTTGTTAGGTAGTAGATATATACGTCATAAGTTTTGACAAAGCAATAAAAATTCGTCACCGAAGAGCGCAAGGTATCTATATTTGATAGGCAACGCACAGTACTGTCACTGACACCCGTGAATGGTCATTGGCCTCGGTCGCGCACGTGCCAATTATTTCTCTGGTTAAGGCCCGGGAACTACTGGATAAGTAAATGTCTGAACTGTTTCTTACCGTGAGAAATTCTGGAAGAATTCTACCTGTTGCCTTACAAAAAAATTCCGCAGAAATTCAGAGAATCGTCTGCTAATGTGTAACATTCCTATGCCGCTTGTCTTGAGTATGAGTTCTTCAAAGCCAATTTATTCTGGTTTTTCTAAATCCTGTTCAACCAATTACCTCCATTTACGCTAGTACAACGATTACAAATAGAATTTTCGCGAAATCTCCATTATTATTGGAATGCAGGGCGTTACACGGTTCGCCATTTTCCATATTTTTTACATTGTTCTTATTTCTTGGTGCTTCAAAATTTCTTTCGATCAATTATCTCATTTACGCTAATATAACGATTACAGATGGAACTTCCGCGAAATCCGCATTATTGTTGAAATGCAGGGCATTACATGGCTCGGCATTTTCCGTATTTTTTATATTTTTCTTATTTTTTGTTTCAAAATTTTCTTCGATCAATGACCTTCCTTTACGCTATTATAGTAATTACAGCAGGAACTTTCGCGATATCAGCATTTGTGTGGAAATGCGGGGCGTTACACGGTCCTGGCTGTGGTGGTACTCGGCAAAGAATTCTACGCATTAAAACCAAAGTAGTTGTCAGAATGGGATAGCGTTCAAGGGCACGGTGGAACGCGACCGCAGTGCATGCGTGCACAGAACCGTCCACAACAACAGCCACAGCAACAGCAACAAAGGACGCGTGCTCGATTTCCAGCAGCGGCGGCCGCTTTTCTTATGGAGGCGAAAAGAGGAAACGCCCGTGTGTTCGAGATTTCGGCGCTCGTTAAAGATCCCCAGGTGGTGAAAATTAGTCCGGAGCCCTCCACTACGGGCGCGCCTTAGCGACGGCGCGTTAAACCTCATAAAAATCAATCAATTAACGACGACGACGACGACGACGACAACAGCAACAAAAAAGGTCGCTACCAAATACGGGTAGCATTCTCAGCCCACGTCAAGCTTGAAGACACGTGCTCACATTTCAAGAAAGGGTTACAAACATAACGGCCAAGGAAAAAGCACTGCATGCCGTACGGGAAGGGCAACGTCGTTATGGAATTCCAGATTTCACTATACCGCGTGGCGACGTCTGCAGAGCCTATAGTGTTTTCGATGCACTGGATTAGTTGCCGCGTGCGCAGAGAGAACGAGAGAGCGAGTGGGTGAGTTAAACGTTCATTGGAGAGAAAAAATAACAGAAAAAAATTAAGGGAGGGGGGGGGGGGGGTCTTTTCGCAAAGTTTGCTCGTGCTTTTTGCAAGAAAGCCTTGCTTACACCAAATCTTAGAAATTGTACTGTGGGCGCCAGGGTGCTTGGCGAACCAATTGCGCGTTAAATATTTCGCGTTGTACCGGTTGAGTCGACGTATTCCGAGCAATGGCATACGCTATTTGTTCAAGTTTCCTTTGAGCTTTTTCTTCTTTCGAGCTAGTCATATCGCATCGTTTGCAGTGGAACATTTCCCCCGCTGAGGTTATTTTGCACGCAAGTATGTAGCAATAAAAATAGGAATATAAAGAGGTAGTATTCTCCTGAACTCTGCTACAGTTTTTTCACTCAATGTCTTAATTCAGTGAACATGATTAAGGCCAGATGGAGCAGACAGCAGTTACACACACACACTCACGCACACACACACACACACACACACACACACACACACACACACACACACACACACACACACTCACGCACACACACACACACACGCACACTCACACACTCTCACACACACACACACACACACACACACACACACACACACACACACACACACACACACACACACACACACGCACAAAACAAAACAAAACAAAACAGAACGTAACACTAAATACGACCGCAGCAGCAAAAATAAACATAACACAACCAACATTAACCACTTAAAAAAATGGTTCAAAGAGAGTTTTCAGGGCTTCGGAGTTATCCTCGTAGTAAGGAGCCAAACAAATCGAAAAAAATGGAAGGGCATGAAAGAGCAGCGCATAGCGAAGCAAAATGGACACAACGCTGCAGGTTAGGCTCAGTTAAACTCACGCAGCTTGAGCCAATGAAATTTTATATCGTAAAGGGTATAACAAAGGGCAAATGGGAATATACCCAGAATCGAGCCCACATTGATACAAAAAATAATGCCAATAAATTCAAACATTCGTTGGGGCACCAGTACCAAGCCCGGTCGCGACACATCAAAAACTGAGTGTCAGATGGATGGCTCGTCTAGGGGCTGCTGCAGTTGTTGCTGATACTAGGCTGCACTGGCAAGGAAGTTTGTCGTTTATTTCCATCACAGGGAGGTACCTGTCTTGGCCTACAATTAAAACTGAAAGGGGTCCTGAAATACCTTCCGCCGATGCATGGATGTACATCTACCCAAATAAAGCAATGTATTTGCAATCTCCTCCGGCAAGAATTTTGTTAAAGCGATGAGTATTAGCTGAGAAATCGTAAATCAAAAACCGCGCATTATCGTCGCTTCGCGTTTCCTCCTCCTTTCGACTTACTCTCCGCTGTTGACGGCGCGCAAGCCTTGCCTCCCATGATGCTGCGCTCCGCAGCGGTGACGTACTTCCGCTATTGCGCTGATCAGACTATCGTCTGCTACGGGCAAGCTTTGTTGACACCATGAATCCCGCACTGCGCCGCTCAAGGCTGGAAAAGCGAACGAAAAATCTGGCCGCATGTATGCGGCGGCCTCGCCTTGCCCTTTCGCGGTGTACAGTGCGCGTCAGCCTTGTCTAGGGCAAGCGAGCGCGCGACTTCGGAGCACGCTGGCGACATCTGCTGATAGCGGCTGGGTTGGAGATAACTTGCCATTGCGCGTGCGTGGATTTCGGAGAGGCTCGGGCCGCTCACCTTTTAGCATGGGCAACTCAAACGTACAGACGCCTCCCACCGAAAGGGGTGCTTCTGCTGATGCAGCACCAGCAAGGCGGTGATACGGGAATAAGCGCGTAATCTGACGCGATGCCTTATCAGCGCAGGCGTTACGTAATCGCACAAGAGGTTCCAGGGAAAGCGCTGCAGTGAACTCTTGTTTCGTGCTTTTTGTTTGCTAAACGTAAGATTCAGAAGATTAGCGAAGGCTGTTTTGCATGATTGCGTAACCACCTGCGGGGATAGTGCACTGCGTCGAACGACGCGTCTGTTCAATGCTCACTGTTGGCCCTGTGGAAGAAAAGCGCTCGACGAGCTCGGGTGGTGGCGTCTGGAAACTAGAGTGGCACATGCGAAATGACGATTAGCCTGAGCCTGTCCGAGATCCGCGCACGCGCGAAGGCAAGCTATCTCCAACCCAGCCGCTATCAGCAGATGTAGCCAGCACGCTCCGAAGCCGCGCGCTCGCTTGCCCTAGACAAGCCTGACGCGCACTGTACGTTGCTGGCGGCACATGCACGACTTTTTATCGCCGGCGAACTCGCAGCCGCACGGGGAGGGTCGTGCGCTCTAAAGTCCCTCGATCGGCGTTTATCGAGGGACTTTAGTGCGCTCGTTCCCTTGATGCACCGCACACTGTTTATCCAAAAAGCGCCGTATCAGATGTGGCCCCGTTGGTGCCGGGTCTTATTTTGCGGCGGTGGTAATTCCTGCCGGCGGCATGAAAAAGTCGTATTAAACCATGGAGGATGTATTAAACCGATGAAGAACCCGTGCACAAAACGCTTCAATCATGTGACCAGTTCAGCTTGGGGCGACGCGTGGTGGAGAGCGGCAACGTTGGCAAAACATTCTCCGCCGCGGCTCTGAGCTTTCTAGCGCTGAAGCGAGCGCCATTTCTTTGACAATCTCAAACATCGGTTGCCTGGCAACAAGGCACAAACCGCTTAGAAGTCAGTTACGGTTCCGTGATCCAGGTTAAGCTCGGGGCCCCACCTCGCGACATGTGGGCACTGCAGGCGTATCATTCATTCAAATTGGGAAGTGCGAGATGCGTTTGGCATTACAGGAGGCGATGGTGTGTGTGTTGTGGACGCCTTTGTTTCGCGATGAAATGCGCCGCTGTGCTTCTGCGGGTGGATAGTGCTTCCCATGGTCTGGATTATCTTTCTCGAGCGACGTACGACTCAACCTCGTATGGGGTATGTGCAGTGTGCGTGGCTAAAAGCCATCGGCTTGTGCGCCAGAGTTAAAGGGGCCCTGAAAGGCATTTTGAGCACACTAAATGAACTAGCGCAATCGTTAGATAGGGTCGTCAACATCATCTGTGCCAAGTATTACGCTTTTACGCGCAGCGGAAAGCTCACACTTTTGTTGCAAAGTTTGTCGCTTTTTTCTCACCCTTCCCTTCGTGTTTTTGGACGCCGCCATCTCCACATGTCTACATCATCGATTCCCATATGTTCGTCATGAGCTAGACATCCTGCTATTGGGCGGCTTTTTCACGCACTTCCGGCAAAGAGATGAGTCGTCTGCTCAGCATCGGCTCGCCCGCTGATCTGCCAGCGGAGTGCCGGAGTGTTGGACATTTTACGACAAACGAAACAAGTGTAAACAAACGCTTAACCGTTTGTATTGAATGCAACACGTCCATAGCACGACATGGATTTTATGTTACATGAGTACGTAACATAAAGAAAGCCCCGTGACACTTATTTGGTGCAATCGCAGAGAACGCCCTGAGCCGAATGCCAGGGTTTGTTTTATTCAACTTTTATTCAACTTCAAAACAATCCAGAGATGCGTTTCGAACGAACGCAACGTCACAACATGCGTTGCAAGTCTGAACCGCGATTGGCAGACGATGGGTTGCCTCCTCCTGCCCGTCGTAAATTCGGCACTCACCTCACACCCGGTTTGCGTGGACGAACAGCAAGTCACAACTCTGGCGCGCAAGCGAGAAGGCTTTTAGCCAGGCACACTACACATACCCCATGCGAGGTTGAGTCGTACGTCGTTCGAGAAAGATAATCCAGACCATGGGAAGCACTATCCACCCGCAGAAGTACAATCTTGCATTTCATCGCGAAACGAACGCGTCCACAACACACAGGAGGCGATGCACACACACACACAGCTTCGGTCACTGCATTGGCTTAGCTGCAAGCTTCGTTCGGACAATCAGCGATGCTACGACGATACAGAGCTGCGTGAGGACGACGTGCTAACCACTTCACGTATTTAAAAACACAGGGGCAAAGAACTAGGTTAATCGGAAGCAAAAAATATGTCCTCCATTATAGTGCCTGAAATATACTGGCTAGTGTGCCGAGGGCGGGCTCCAGGCGCCGGGAGCGATGTACGCGGCCGGCTGCAGCTTGGGGCGCTGCCGTGCGGGAGTGTGCGCGTTCGTTCGGCCCGAGCAGATCGCGCGGTTACCTCCGAGCTGCGGCGCAGACGGCAGCGGCAGAACTTTCCATTGCGACGAAAGCGAGCGAATGCGACGGAAATTCTGTCGCGCGACGAAAATTTGTCCCGACCATTCGACAAAAACGATCGTCGCGCGACAAAGCGACGGAATTCCTGCCGCTTTCACTCGCTTTCGTCGCAAGTGCGAACGGGCCTTTATGCGCAATCACATAAAACGAGCTCTTGCTTATCGCCTGAGCATACGGTTTATATCTGACTACGTTACACTGTGCTTGCCAGTGTATTTAAAGGTGTTGTGCCACCAAATTTTAAGTCTGTAAAAAGCCTGCTGTAGGCTTCCTCTGCATGCAACGACCCTCAACACGAAGTGCTGGGTACAGCAAGCGCTTAATATATATTTTAATTCGCTTCTAAAAATTACCTAAATGCTCTTCTGGAAATCGGGACCCATCGCTAGCGCCACTAACCATGACGTCAGTGAATTGCCAGCGCCGCAAAGTTTGTGACGTCATACAACGCTAGCGACTCGGGCGACGTGAACGTGAACTCCAGTTACCACAGTTTGTTTGGTCGCTTGGTCGTATCGACACACTATACCGATACGACGGCGACGACGACGCGACGCCGGCGAGTCGTTAAAACATCGGCCGACTGCCGAATTGCCAGACCGCGTTGTCACACCACGCCGACGGCGACACAAACACGTCGGCCGATGGAAAGTCGCCATAGTGTGACTGACTCGCCGACCGAAGACGCCAACAAAACCGGTCGCCTGACTGGTCGCACGACGCGTCGTCAATCGACCGAGAAGCGAGAACTGCGCCCCGACAACATTCGTGCCGCAATGAACGCGGCTCTATTTTGTTAGTTTCTGGAGGGTAATAAGCTCAGTAAGTTCCATGAAGCCCATACAACTCAACACTAGCGCTAATGCGATCCGTATTTTGGCGTTCGACGCTTCGGCCGTGCTCTTCGGCGACGCCGCTACCCCGGAATGTGTGTGCGATCGGCTCGCCTGTAGAAAATATAAGGTCAGTTTCGTGCAGAAGAACAGTTACGTAGGGTAATTTGGGTAATAAGGGATCAGTATCGGCAAAGGTTTTTAACGTAAAACGTAAAACCAAAGTACGGCAAGCACTATCCCTTCAGTGCAAAATCGCAGTCGCAGCCGGGCACACTTATTTTTGCGAGCGCTTTCGCAGAAGAGCAGAGTTGATGGCGATAAGCTGTCGCGGGGGCTTCGCGGAACCTTGCTGCGCAAGCGCTATTTAAAAAATGTGAGTTTACAAGCCAGGAATTCTGTAAACTAGCTAGTAAACACCGACGTACGACTCCAAGGATGGGCCTCCATCTAGTACACCGGCCATATCGCGAAGCGGAATCGTTTGTTCGCTGGCTCAGTGGTCTCGCGCGTTCCGCCAGTCCGGTCAACGTTGCCGGTTCGATTCGCGGCGGGGGCAGCTTTTTTTTTTTTTAGCGTTTTTTTAGCATGTTTATGGTTTGCAAATCCATGGTTTTCATTTGTCTGCATCCGAGGATGCAGACAAAGAATCCAGGTCGGAGCTGTCGCGGCTTGACGTGACGAGTTGGCGTGTTTACTTCCGTGGTGAAGCACGTATGTGGAGGAGCAGACGCCGCAGTAAAGTCGCAACGTACCGCAGCGCCGCATGGTAGACACGCGTGGCAGAGCGTCCGCGCAACCATAGCCTCCTATATAACCTACTAAAGGAGGCTATGGCGCAACGCTGTGACGTCACTGCTTGAATCGGCGCCCAGAAGCCGAAACCGAATCCTGTTCACATGAATCGTGCGATAATAAATTTTTCACTCAGAATATGTGCGTCTGAGAGCATGTATCATGCTTTCTAACGAATTATAAAACGTTTGCAACAAAGAATGCACAAGCAACAAATTTGGTGGCACAACACCTTTAAACGATGTCACTAGGTTTGAAACGTACGCGCTCGGCGTGCAGCTTTGTAAACGCAAGCGGCCTCACATACGCACGCTATTTTGCTGCTAATAGAGTTTTAGTACAGCGTTTGTGGCCTTTGCATACGCTAAACGCTAAATTTTTGCATCCCGCTACGTAAACACTGCGAGAGGAGTTTTAGTAGAGCGGTAGAGCGTCTAATCAGTTTTGCGTAACGACACACTAATGCATACGGCGCCATCTGTCAAATGTTTTCCGAAATGTCTCGCCGGCTCATCTGCTATCGGAGTGCCGGAGTGTTTGGACATTTTACGACTATCCAAACAAGTGCAAACATACGCTTTCCCGTCAGTGTTGAATGCAACACATGGGTGCAGCTTGTCAGAACACGGGTTCTCGCTGATCGAGTGCGGCGTTGGTTTGCTTTGCGCCTTCCCGTTCATCGCCGCTGATAAAGCGATCCAATCCGGCGCGTTTTGTGCACGGGTTCTGTGTCGGTTTAAAATGTCATTTTTCACATGCCGCCGGTGTAGGAATTACAACCGCCGCAAAATAACACCCGGCACCAGCGGGGTCACATCTGAGACCGCGCTTTTTGGATAAACAGTGCGCGGTGCACCAAAGGGAACGAGCGCACGATTCTCCCCGCGCGGCTGCGAATTCGCCGCCGATACCAGCGGCAGCTACGTACACCGCGAAAGGGCAAGGCCAGGCCGCACACATGCGGCCAGGTCCTTCGTTCACTTTTCCAGCCTTTAGAGGAGTGTCCATGGGGTCAACAAAGATGAAAAAGCCGAAAGAGCTGGCCCGTAGCAGACGGCAATCTGTGGGAGCGCAATAGCGGAAGTTCGTCACCGCTGAGGAGCGGAGCATCATGGGAGGGGAGGCCAACAGCGAAGAAACAGTTGAAAGGAGGAGGAAAGACGGCGCGACGATAATTCGCGGTTTTTGATTTACGATTTCTCAGCTAATACTCATCGCTTTAACAAAATTCTTGCAGGAGGAGATTGCTAATACATTGCTTTATTTGGTTACATGTACATCCATGCATCGGCGGAAGGCATTTCAGGACCCCTTTAAGTGACTTGCTGTTCGTCCCCGCAAAGCGCGCGCGAGGTGAGTACCGAATTTACGACGGGCAGGAGGCAACCCATCCTCTGTCAATCGTGGTTCAGACTTTCAACGCATGTTGTGACGTTGTGTTCGTTAGAAACGCATCTCTGGATTGTTTTGAAGTTGAATAAAATGTATGCGTCAAACCCGGGCATTCGGCCCAGGGCGTTCTCTGCGATTGCACGAAAGAAGTGCCACAGGGTTTCAACGCTTTCTTTATGGAACGTACTCAGGTAACAGGATATCAATGTCGTGTTATGGCCGTGTTGCATTCAATACAAACGGTTAAGCGTTTGTTTTACACTTCTTTCGTTTGTCGTAAAATGCCCAAGCACTCCGGCACTCCGCTGGCAGATAAGCCGGTGAGCCGACGCTGAGCAGACGACTCATCTCTTTGCCGGAAGTGCGTGAAAAAGCCGCCCAATAGCAGGGTGTCTAGCTCATGACGAACATCTGGGAATCGATGATGTAGACATGTGAAGATGGCGGCGTCCAAAAACACGAAGGAAAGGGTGAGAAAAAAACGACAAACTTTGCAACAAAAGTGTGAGCTTTCCGCTGCGCGTAAAATAGTAATACTTGGCACAGAGGACGTTGACGACCCAATCTAACGGCTGCGCTAGTTCATTTAGTGTGCTCGAAATGCCTTTCAGGGCCCCTTGAAGTTTCGCCGAGGCATATCCTGTTTCTGTTCTTTCTAAAAGGAGCTCATTGCCCTTGTATGCCCACATTATGCTGTACGGACGGGGCAGACCCTCAGCATTATAGTTGCAGTCTGGGGATTAACACGGGAGCTCTGCGGAACACCTTCGTTGCTCGACCAGCAGACCGCCGCTGTAGTCTCTGGCGTATACGTGCAATCAATTTTACTAGGTTAGAAGCCCCCCAATAAAGTTGCGAAATATACACTGCATGCTTCACCCCTTCCCAGGTTTCACGTTATAAGTGGACATGGCCCGGGATTGTTTTTAACACGCGTTACGAAGCGCTCCACCGCGAGGCGTAAACAAGTGTCCCGGTGCTTGAAGAAGAAAGTGTATGACATCTGCATCTTACCGGTACTCATCTACGGGGCAGAAACTTGGCGGCTCAGGACGACTCAGCGTGCAATGGAACGGAAGGTGATAGGTGTAACATTAAGGGAGAAGAGGAGAGCGGAGTGGGCCAGGGATGAAAGGCGTGCTAAGGACACATTAGTAGAAATTAAGAAGAAATTGACGTGGGTAGGGCATGTAATGCGAAGGCAAGATAACCGTTGGTCATTAAGGGCAACAGAGTGGATCCCCTAGAGAAGGCAAGCGTGGCAGAGGGCGGCAGAAAGTTAGGTGGGCAGATGAGATCAATACGTTTGCGGGGATAAATTGGTCGCAGAAAGCACAGGACCGGAATTATTGGAGATTAATTGGAGAGGTCTTTGCTCTGCAGTGTGCGTAGATAGGCTGGTGATGATGATGATGATGATGATGATGATGATGGTGACGACGTTCTAGCGCAAGGCGTAAACGAGTTTCCCGGTGTTTTAGTACCGTGACTACATTAGACGACGATGATGATGATGACGACGACGACAGGAGACGTCAACAACCCCAGCCCCTAAGGGGCTTCGCCCCTAAAACAATAAGCAATGATCTCAGCATTTCTTTCAGCGCCTCAAATTACTTCGAATACACCATCTTTTTAGCTTGGCGTGTGTCCGTATATATGTGGGCCAGTCAAAGCTATCGATTTCAAACAGAGAGCTTTTCTGTTTTGTTAGCGTGACAGATGTGTTACCTGAAGTGAATTTTCGGGAAGTTATGTCTGCATATCTGCCCGTGACGTATATGTGATACCACATTCGCCACCCATCCCTCCCGCCTCTTTTATCGTACTCCTCTCCCCGCAAGGAATGTAATGTAACGTCTTCGAAAATGTCTATCTTAAAATTTTATTTCGGGGCGAAGTACGAGATACGAGGGACCCTGTGATCGGGGTGTATGAACCAGCGCTGACTGGCATGCGTCAGTTTTCGTGGATAGAACTCTCATTTCGCTGTAATTGTATTTAGCTGGCCTGGTATCACCAAAATATGAGTCCCTCTCGCTTTTTTTTTTTCGCACACTACTCCGATATGGGAACAGAAGTTTAAAAGTGTTATAAGTGCTGGCTTAATCTGATGAGGGTCTATTGCTAGTTTTGCTGTCTTCGGCTTAGCAGAAGCGTGAGGCACAGCTGTCTTGGCTTAAGGTCGTGGGCTTTCCGAACTCAGTAGCGGAGACCTCCCTGAAGAAGCTTAAGGCCAGCAAACAAAATGTCGTTCAAGAGCTAGGAAGATCTTCCAGTCCTGAAGCCGTCAAAAGGGTGATGCCAAATGATTAACACAATAAACCTGCCAGGTTTATTACTAACGCTAGCAGTCGTCGATGTTCTTTGGCCTGAGCTATAGTAACGCCGCCATTGAATATACAAGCAAGGTTAAGTTTGGGAGATACTTCCTGATATGCGAACTTGCGTATATCTGAGAAGATAGTGTCAGGCATACGCCGCATATGCGGTACTAACAACTCAAGGGGAGAGGTCGTCGTTCAACCCGATTGCTCCGCAGAGCGGCCGCGGCGCGGGAGTCCCAAAAGCCCAGCCGTTGAATAAATCCTTGTGGTATTCAGCCGTCGAGTTCATTCGGTGAAGGCCATTATAAACGTCAAATACGCTTTTCTCAGAGTGATTTTCAGATGTTGATCCGCCCAGCAAAAATTTGCTTTGTTGGCGCAACCTGTCTTCCAACTTCTACCATTTGCTATCCCATGGTCGCTCAGCGTGGTTGCTCTATAGGTTGTATTCACTGGCGAGGCATGCATACAGGCAACCACGTGAGTGCGCCGTCACTGGTCACGTCGGGCTCTGCGGGATGGCGGTACTTGTCCGTGCTAAGCACATGATGTGTGTTGGACGTTCCAAACTTTACCCCACCGAACGCCAAGTAATACCTCGACTCCAATGTGAGTGCAATTAATAACATCTCTGTTGACACCCCCGTTGAGAATCGGGATAAAACGGAAAAGAAGACGCACGCCGGTGTTTTTTTCTTCTGCTGTGGGCGGGTGCAGCGGCACAAGCCGCGCCATGTCCGTGGCCGTTTCTAGTGTTTCCAACAGAAGAAATTGATAGCTAACTTTTCTGTGAATACCATCTATAGATGCATGCGCACCTTAATCAATGGATACAAATCAACTTGTTTCTTGTCTCTATTTAGCGTCCGAAAACGCTCTGCGTGACTCACCCATTTCTCCTCAGTCTCCATGCTTGCCGTGTGGCGCATTTCCGACTCCTGCTTCACTCGATTGTTCATTACCAGAGAACGCCGATCAGGATTGACAGTTCTTGGGCATGCGGCGCCAACGTCATCCCATTTCCCGTTAACACGCGTTGCACCACGTGCGCTCGAACTCTCCGGAGGCGCGCCTGAAGCTCGTCGGACAGTTGCGAGGTGCTCGGGGAAATTCCCCAAACAAGGCCATTTTTTGCTGACTCATTTTTTTAGCGGTGACATCGACACGTGCTGGAAAACACGCCAATGCCGCCCATGCAGAGTCAGGTTGATTAGGTCAAACCGATGGGGAATTTGGCCGGATGCTGCATCGGTGCGGCCTGTATACGAAGCTCCAAATGGATCTAATTAGCCACCTTGCCCTATGGGTGCACGCCCGCGTGCAACAGTATTTCTGAGCGTGTCAATTTTTGGCCTGACGTCACGGCGGAAGGAGGCGGTGTACGGATGACAGGACGTAAAAGGACAGTGAAGTCAGTTGTAAACCTTGTGTAGTTACCTTATCAGATTGAAGTCTAGAATGTATTAACTATGCTCCAAAAATTTTCGGTCAATTTATATGCCTTTTTGGACAAGATAGCTCCCTTCAAATGTTGCCTTCCTCACCGATTTGCTGACGTCATCTATGACATCACGATGGAAAGTCCACGGGGCGAAACTAAGCGGATTGCTAATATCCTTAACGAGCACAACCTGGGTGGGGACAAAGAGATGTGTATACTTACAGCGAAATTGAGGAAGGTGAAAATTTTGAAAACTGAGATAGCGTGAAAACACGCTGCAAACTATTGTGACCTCGTGACGTAGTTTGCAAAGCGGCCAACAACGGCGCAAGGTATTTTCTGTTCTGCCATTCATTGCAGACGAACTAAGGCTCAAAGCTTCGCGTAAAGAGCAAAGCAATAGATTGGAAGGGTTAAACTACTATGTTAACGGGAAAGTAATTGAACGAAAATTTAAGCGTCCAAAAGTCATGCGTCGCGGGTACCTAGCTTGATACCATGCGTGATCTAACCAGGAAATTACACTAAAAATGAAACACGTGGTAGCAAACTAAATATATCCGACTCATAGGCATATACCATAGCACTCTTTGATAAAATATTCCTCATGACTCCGAAATCTCCCGCATTTGCTCGATTCTAAGCACCCCCGTTTTCCGCGATTGCGATGCCCAAAGTGAGGGGACGGGTTGCTTGGATTCGAAAAACCTAGTGTGCACCACCTTTTTTTTTTTTTTTTTTTGGCGGCTGTATCTTGACGAGACCTGCGCAAGAAACAATGCTTCATTTGGCAAACATTCAAAAGGAAAGTAGCTACAGTCAGCGAACCCACCGCTTACGTCTGATACTCAGTCCCTCTCACCACCATTCGAGTCCGCTCTGCCGCTTGGCCCGCCGGTCTCAGTTGCCCAGCAGGTCGTCATCTGTTCAGTTGAAATGGTTAGTAACGGAAAACTTCATAAATTACTTGGGGACAACGTCGACTAGGGACCGCTTCCACGCGTCTGAAGTCGACCTTGCGATGGTTGGTCAGAAAAGAGGTTGCTTTGATTCGCATGCGAACTTTTTTCCCAATTATTTTCCCCGAAAGGGGCGGAGGGTGCTTAGAGTCGGCGGGTGCTTAGAATCGAGTAAATACGGTAGTTACGTACTTTGAAGGCAAAAGCCTGGTGTCATTTGTCAACGACTTTTTAGGGAATTGCATTTGCGTCTCTTTTTATGCTTTCGTTTCTTCGCTTTTTCGCGCGAATCGCTCTGGTATGCTCCTTTAGTGTCACATCGTGTTTGCGTTTCTTCCTTCGCTTTCGTTTCTTCATCTTTTGGTTCCAAATACTTCACAAAGCAGACCGGTAACCCACGCCGCAGCTTCCTCCGAATCAGAGCTGTGTGCGGCTCGGGTGCCCTTGTTCTACCCAATTGCCGTCGCGTTCCCACGTCGCGCACTATAAAAAGTTACGTTTCACCGCTACCAATATACAACGTCATGGTAGATAAATAAGTGAGGAGATATCGCGGTGCATGGGCGCGCACTCAGTTTTTACGTTGATTACCCAGGTTCAGATCCCATACGAACTAAAATAAGTTTTTTATTTGCTCTTTACAACGACGGCGATTTCCTGTACCGGACAACATAAAAAACGCCGGTTTTTCACAGAATGTCACCTTAACAACAAAATAACAATGAAAACATCAGAGGTCTCATCCTCCCAGTTCGCTTTATTTGTGATGTAGACAGGGCGTTCCCACGATAAATGACCTTCTTTAAAATATTTTCTGAGCACACGGCTTCACGTTGGCGCTCAAACATTACACGGAGGTCGAATTTCATAGTCTATTTTGTTTAACACCAGAAACAGCGGTGGCACACTACCCGTTTATTTAGAAAACGGTTAAACAAAGGCTCATGTTTAAAGGAGCCATAAAGAGAAAATACAGGTTTGTTTTAATCGAAAGATTTCGTGTTTTATAGTGCTCCCAGTGCTTGTCCGAACGCAAACGGTTATTTATTCACTGAGAAATTGATTATTATAAATAAAATTTTGATTTTCCCGCTAAATCGTGCGTTTTCGTGGTCTGCAATGACATCACGGGAGCCGACCGCTCTGCAGCCGATTGGGAAGCATTGTTTACCGTTAGTGAACCTAGATGGCGCCACCATACCGTGACAAGCCGTTTTCTGTTTTTGGTTTGTTTGTGACCGTATTTAAACCTGGCATATTTTTGTTCAGGGAGAAAATAATCGTTTCGTGAAACATAGTGCTCGCTCGACAAATATGGTCACGTAAGACACCGTTGCTTGCGTCAATCGGCCAGTGTCGTCTGAGCCAACCCCAAAGCCCCGCAGTCCTGTGCAGCTAAACCAAGCATAGTGCGCACGGTACCAACAGCAGTAGGCATCGGTACTTCTATGTTTACGTGTGCTTTCGTAATTCCACTGTTTGTCCCACCATTATTACGGCTTTAAAGGGCTACTGATGTGCTTTTAGAATGGGGTAAAATATATTTCTTGCAATTAATACATTGGTTAGTTTATGCCTGTAAAGTTTTTTTCGTCATTTTTAGCTTGGGGGCAGAGGTATACGTAGGTAAAGTTGACCCTACGCCATGCCTACTGCTCTCCGCCGTATCGCCGGAAGAGCGAGAAGCCGAGAGGCAGCGACCGGAAGTAGCGTCATATTCGGAAGATGGCCAGCGGCGTGCGCCGCCGCTTCGCTGTGTCCTTGTTTTGTGGGCGAAGTTCCGAATTCAGCAGGCGTGTAATCTGCCCTTTATGTCCAGAGTTGCTTTGACGTTGATTTTTAACCGTTATGCCACTGTGTTTTTTAAGCGAATCCTAGATACCAGAGATTTCCTACTCGAGCGCCCGTAGCTACTACATTGCCTCAACGAGTAGTCGGGGCCGGCCATGTCGTCGGGTGCTCTGTGCTTCATACGCGAGGCGACGGGCTAAAACAAATACGGAGGTGCCCCAAGTTCCTAATCCATTATTATTAGGGGATTAGAAAATTTGTGGGACCGCAGCGCTCTGGGTTTCCCGAATTTCTTGTTCGTTTTCCCGATCAACATTGTTAGCTATGACGACAGCTTAGCTAAGTAGCAGAGTCCTTCAATGCTTTACTGGTCTCGAAACTTCGGCGCTCGCTTCATATAGGGACCGCGCGCGCCACTACAGGCGCCACCGCCGCACGAAGGTCATCCTGCCGCCGCGCGTGCGGCGTATTGGCCAGCTCTTGGCGTGCAAACGCTCGCTGATTTTGGTGTCTGCGCGCTGATTAAGTGTGTTTTTTTTTCGTAGTAGTTAGCGATGAATTGTCCAGTTATTGTGTTTATCACCTGCCTTCAATGGGGTTTTATTTTTCGAAGTAAGTTACCGTAGACTTCGGCAGCGAACGGCAACGGCTTCTGTGTGCTCTGGCACAAGCGCTGCGCCGTCGTGTTTACGGATTTTTACATCTATATTGCTTCTTTTCTTAAAGCAAAGTTGTAAATACCACACATACGGTAGCTGTGTAGTCACGGACTGCTGCGGGCCTAGCGATAATGCAGTAAAAAAAAATGAGAGAAATCAAGTACGCGTCGTTCAGACTACGCTTAATGAATCCGTTGATTGCTCTGGAATGCAGAGAACGCTAAAAGAGATAGCCCAATAGTATTGTCGTTTCGATGAGTTGGTACATACTTGAGAACATCTAAAAACGCTGCAGAAACGCGAAGGATCAAAACACGAAGAGATATATGTTGCACCATGTGTCTTTCTGCTTCCACGCTTTGCAATCCTTCCAAAAACAGGAAGCGAAAAAAGAACAATGAAACTGATTTTATCACACGCAACAAAAAAATTCAATGTTACGAAGGGAGACAAAAGAGCGTGGTCTAGCGTACAAAAATTTATTTTTTCGCGCTGCGATGTGCAGCACACGGAGGAAACAGAATATTGCCACGTAGCCAGGAACGACGCAAAGCGTTTCTGAACGCAGAGAGCCAGCGATCTACTGCACTACAAAAGACTAGAATGAAACACAAACATCGAAGAAGCAGTCCGCAGTGTGACGTGAACAGATGAACGTCGATAAAGTGTGTTGCGCGGAGTTTGCTATGCATGAATTACTCTTGGAATGTTATTAATTTCAGATCCATGGAAATAGGATCGAGAACATTATCGAATAAACAAAAAATCAAGGTAACGACAAGGTGGCACCCTTTCCATATCAAACAATATTGCCCGACGGGACGTACGACAAAAAGAGCAAACGGGCGCTCCGGTTGAAACGCCAGATAAGAAACCGGTATCGGCCACGCCCGGTTACAAAACAAACAAAACGAACCCTAAGGGATAATTCGCGGAAATATGAAAAGTGAAAGCACAAGGGCGTCCAAAAGCTTTTTTACACGCGAGCCTGAGCGCAAGGTAATACCAGCTTGCAAACAGGTATGAAGCATGACACGCTACAACCTGACTAATATGACAAAAATCCGGCTTTAAGTTAGCCTTGTACAATTCTATGTCCACGATGCTCTCAAAAGAGTACATTGATTTTCCATCCTTACACACAGTGCATTTCCACACACTGTCGCACACTTATAACCGAAGCTGAAATCTCCCGTTGCTTGCCTTGGAATGGCGCCCCTCCATTTCTCACACAGCTGCCAGTCGCTCGGTCAAGAGAACGAGGAAACATTTTCTGTGGTATCGTTGTACAAGGAACGACATCCCGGGACGCGACACATGTTCGGCATCGTCGTTGCACTACTTAAGTCGCATCACAAGAGCGCGATATGCACGTTACATTTTTTCCCCCGCACAAAACAAACACAACTCGCCGCGGCTCCGCCGTTCGAGCCCGCGCAACGCCGCCCGAGGAGTGACCTCAGTGAGAGGGTGGCGCTACCGCGCGGCGGGCAAACGCAGCATATGAAGCTCTCCCATTGAGTTACGGAGCAGTTTCGTGACCAGTAAAGCATTGAAGGACTCTGTAAGTAGGTAGATTTTAAGAAGAAACGAAGCAATTGCTGGAAAGCATGAAGCGTTTTCTGCGTGTGGGATCGCTCCGCACACTCGCCAGTCGTGCATTCCCGTACGGCACACGATGCGGTTCGAACCGCGCATGCCGCGGCAGCAACCGCTCTTCGCTGCTGTCCAGAAACGAGGCAGTCGCGAAAGGCAAGGTAAACTACAAGAGAGTGGATGATAGTGGGGTGAAAAACTGTTCTAGGGATTGTCATCCAAGGTGATTTTGAAAGAGGTGATAGAATTTGTATCGCGATGTGGAGCGCCGACCGGTGGCGGAGGCTCGTCGACAGCAACAAATGAACCTGCCCGAGCACGAGATGCGGCGAGAGGCCGATGGATGGCGCTACCTGCGCGCAAAAATGAACACAGCACCGAACGCTAGAAGGACTATCGACGTGAAAATATGGTTTCACATGCGAGAAAGGGGATGACAGTGTGGTGAAAAACTGTGTTAAGGATAGTCATTCGCAATTGTACAGATAGCGGCGACCAAATATCTGCCTCGGTGCTAAACCTGAAGTTCCCAACATCCGAGGCGATCCCTGCAACCCAAGCCGGCTAGAGCTGTTGGGGAAGGCGTTCTAACGTTCGTCGCGGGCCAGCATACTGCGTTTGGATTCCTCTACATTTTGGGGGGCCACGAACGTTAGGTTCGCCTATTCTAAAACTGCGTATGCGCAGCAATGCCACGCTCCGCTGACCGGCCGCGCAGCGACCCAGCACCAGCACCTCCGCGCGACGCGGCGACCGGCCGCTCGTTAGCTGGTGCTTGCGCGCATCGCGGGCCGCTGCACATAGCTTGTTACCGCCTGTCCGAATGTAAAAAACGGTGATGGTGTGTTGAAAAATTGTGCTCGGGATTGTGACTAGCGCTGGTAGTGAAAGCGGCGAACCAATATCTGCACAACTTCCCCGCATCCGAGAAACAGAAGTCGGCCATGAGCCGGTTGGGGAGTACCGCTTTCTAAAGCTCGCCGCGAGTCAACTTGTTACGTTTATACTTCCCTCAGGCTATCCTATTCTAAGGAAAGATTTTGTGACTCTTCCATTCACCAGAGGACTTTCTAACCCGTGCCTGAACGGGAACAGAACGAGCTCTTCAGCCCGAGCGGTCACCGCAGCGCCGGCACTTCCGAATATGACGTCATCTGTCGCCAGCCAATCGCGAAAGGCAGCCAGGGCTTTCGCCGTGCCCCCGGGCAGGGGTCGTTTGTTTTGACGAAAAAAGATGGTTTGGAGGTACTTACACACAAAATAAACATGTTTTTCGAATTCAGCGTCAAGAAAACCAGGAAGTAATGCCCCCAACAAATTTTTTTTGAAAAGCTCTTCACCAGCCCTTTAAAAAGAATGTGCCCTAAATTTAAGCGCAAATAGCTCGTTCGGCAAGCTTACAAGCTCTGCCTAATTTTCGTTTGCTTTTGCCGCCCTCAGCCAATCACAGAGCTGGCTGGTATGTCCTCATAGGTTCTGTTGCGGGAAATGAGCTAGTGGGTCGCATGGCCATTCCCCTTTTTCCTAATTATGTAGCTTATTTGAGCGAAGCTTACCTTAAAAGTTTTGTCAGCATGATTGTAACGAGGCACTATTTTGATTGAATCAAACTTGCATTTTGTCTTCATGGCCCCTTTGACTCCTCTCAACCCATTTACCACGAGCGAAAGCAAGGACTACGCACCAGTGTTGTACGGAACGGCGTTCCAAGGAACGGCGTTATGTTTTTTTTTTGAGGAACGGAGGAACGCCACCGTTCCATGAAGGGCCGGTGGAACAGTAACGGTAACTCGTTAGGTTTATGAAGGAACGGCAGGAACGACGTTCCTTCTGCAAACGTTACATTGCTAGGATTTCGCTGTTTTTGATGCCAAGGCTCGAGTAATTCGCTACTGTGTTTCTCTTCCAACAAGCTGGCACTTAAGCGGAACGTAAACCACGCAGCAGGCCGCAGCTTGTGCTTGCTTTCATGCAGGTTGAGCTTGCGCGGCGGGCGACGGGTGAATAGCGCAGCCGCGAGAATGCTTTTCACCTTTCATCGTTTGTCAGGAGAGGCCAGGATGCGCGTCTGGGCGATAGAATTCTTCCCTGCGGGGCGGCGCTGCATGTCCCTTGTGAAACCACCATATCTGTATATTGTCACCGAATTAGTGCGTTCGAGGCGGGGGTGCGTTGCGGTCTTGGGAGTTGCGCTCGCGGTGAGGTCATTCGAGGGGCCAGCGGCTATCAATAGGGCTGGGCGCGCATCAGTGTCTCGGGACGCTGGACTGCTCGAAGTTACAGAGTACACACGCAGTTCGTCACGGCGCGGTCTGTCGCCGATCTGGCGGGAATGGGTCGACGGGAGTGCCAGGTCCTTTTGTATTGCACGCGTCGTGTTGACAAAGGACAGGAATTTCGTCATTGTTGGGTATAATTTCCTCGCGTGCCCTATGGACAATACCTCGGAGAGGCCGCCCGAACGTGGACGGCCAGCGTTCAGAGTTTCTTTAGTGTGTGGGTTTCAACCTGTGCTTTGATTTTTTATAGTGTAAATGTTTTTTACGCCCGTGATTAGGCTCTGCGTTATTTATCGTACTTTTTTCTTACGCGTATTTCCAACCACAGCAACTGATTTGTGCGTCGCGTCCACATATTTGTCTACTGTGGTTGTTTCCTTTATCTACTACCCTGATTGTGTTCGGTGTACTGTGTAATTCTTGCGCGTAGATTTGATGGGTGACTACGCTTTTGACTTTTATTTTAGATGCGACGGAATCTCATTCACTAGCCTTTTTCCTCCATACGGCGTTGTCGTTGTCCGTCCACACCCCTCCCCCATTCTCCTCGCCACGCGAGCTGCGCTCTCCGCCGCTCACCCCCTCTCCTCTCCGATAGCGAACACTCTCTCGCGAGGGGCATTGGATTGGATTCGATTGGCTTGGCTTGGCTTGGATTGGATTGGATTTGGATGGGATTGGATTGGATTGGATTCGGATTGGATTGGATTGGATTGTGTTGCGTCATAGCCGCGCCACGTTGCGTCATAGCCGCGGCAGGGGGTTCACGGCACGTTTCACGCGATGGGAGAATCAACCTAACGGAAACCACAACGGAACCCCCTATGCGTCTCATCTACACAGGGGTTCCCGCGAGGGGAGGTGGGAGTAATTTTTCCTTCTTGTTATCGTCTTCCTACTTAAACTAACCTCGCAGCCCTTACTTGCTCAGCTGTGTTTTGTTACTCGCAAATTTGTGCTGCATGATCCGCAAAGCTTCACTTTTGTAACCCCCTTACTCAATTCCCTGCGGAGGGCCTTTAAAGTATTTTAAATAAACTGCAATATTGAATAATCATTTCTTAAACGCCTATGTATTGTTCCTTTCGACACAGTTTCTTAAGCAAGAAATTTAATGATGTTCGGCATGGGAGTAACTTTCTAAATGCACATCTGAAGCGCACTAACCTAACTGCGCATTTCTAAGACCGGAGTGTAAAGTGCCATATGTGTTGAACCCAGAATAAACGAGCACCAAAATCGCAGTTAGATATGTCTGGAGTTTGTCCGGTGCTCCCTGAAAAAATTCCTCTAGGAGCGTTTCTTTGGATTATTTTTATCTCCAGTTAATCTGCTGCCAGCGGTGTTCCCATTCGTATAATATACGTAGTTCGGTGTGAGTTTTAAATTTCTCTCTTTATTTATTTTTATTTATTTATTTATTTATTCAATACTGAAGGCTTGACAGCCCAAGCAGGAGTGGACAAGAAACGTACAAAATACAAAAATACTTGAGTCACATTGTAAGGAACAATACAAGGTATAAAGATAAAAAAAAATGCATTTAACAAGGTTGATGCATCAGCTCAGCACAGTGGCATTTGGGCTAAAATAAGCTTCGAGGGATTCAACAGGAGAAAGTGCAGAAACGGGTAACGAATTCCATTCTTCAATAGTTCGGGAAAAAATGAACTTTTTTTTCATTTTTCCCTCTGACGATTATCCGAAACCACATTTTAATTTTAAAAATGAAATGTAGCGTTAATGTAGCGACACGTTCCAATTTTCGAAGTGGAACTGGAAGGCGTTCCTTTCGCAATGAAGGAATTTGTAACGGGAACTCGTTTCAAAATTTGGAAGGAACGAGGAACGAGCCTTCGTTCCTGTTTTAGAGGAACGTGTGCAACACTGCTACGCACACACTGTCTCGTGAAAGTTTGCGTTTGCCTGAGATCTCGCATTCTGCCGTCTAGCTATATCTACACAATGATTGAATTCATCCTTTCGCTTGCGCTGAAGAGCAAGCACGCACACGCAGACCAGCCGGCGCGCCATCTATGGCGATACTGAAGGGCCGAGCTCCGGCGAAGCAGCCGCTAAACCCTCGCTTACTGACGTGCTCCAATTGCCCTGAAGCCCATGCACATATCGATCAGCCGACGCTGAACGATCGAGCGCAAGCGGAGCGGCTGTTTCACCCTCGCTTAGTCACGTGCTACAAGAGAACCACGTTATTCAGGGCAGGGTCAGGAGGACGGGTGGGCCCCCCTCGACCTGTTGGACCCTGGAGGCGAGGATGGCCTGGGTTTCCAGGGACGAGCTCCGCAGGGCCTGCTCCGAGTGGGTGGGCGTGGGGAAAGGAGGGAAGGGGGACTGCGCGCACTCAAAGAGGGAGTGAAGTTGAGTGTCGCGGACTCCGCAGTGTGGGCTGAATGAGGAAGGGATGCAGGAGGGAAGTGCGTTTGGAGGAGACGCCAGGTGATGGCCTCCTCCTGCGTGAGAGGCTCCGAGTGAGCGAAGCAATAAGAAAGAAAGGCACAACTTGCGCGCCGATGGATAAAGGTCACTTGTGACGAAATAAATGACCTTGGAAGTTGGAGCGCATAGTAGAGCTTTCGCTGTATAGCAATTTCTGCATATGGGAGAGCCGGTGGCCATCTTTAACAGTGACTGTCTTCGAACTGTGGCGCCACCTGGTGTATCCAGAACAAAACCCGCGAGTTCGTTGGATATTGCGTGTTTTTTTTTTTTTTTTTGCATGCTGGCATTGCGCTGTTTGCTGCCGTATACTTTCAGGTGCTTCGTGTATCCAGATAGACGCTCCAGTATGTACCCTGTCACGTCTGTCGCGATGTGCCGTAATTTGAACTTTAGATTAGCCGCATTTGAGGCCTGTCCTTGCTGTCCAGACAGAGCAGCGAACGGGAGAAGAGCGATCTATTGGCTGCTTATCAAAGGACGATAAATGCATCGCATCCGCTTCAGACTAAGAGCTTTATATGCTCTACAGCGACGCTTATTTGTCATGGTGCATATCGTGCTATTCTAGCCTCAGTAAACAGTTTGGCGTATCAACGATTGCGAATCAGAAATTCGATGAGGCACAAGTGCTGCTATAGTTGTGAAAGGGAATACAGAAGCCACTTCCGCTAAACTCAAGATACACATATGTCAATATTTGCACGGTGTGCAGTGGAGCGATATGCCTTTACGTCAGTCTAACTGTGGTGTTATTCTCTGGAACGGATGAGATAGCATTTCCTGAGGACTGCGCCTACCACAAGGCAAGGAATGTGGAAAACACCATTCCAGATAACACAAGGCATTCTCCCTGTGTTTGGATAGAAGAGAACGGAATTTTCCAACTCTAAGTCCCACAGAATACGACGGAGGTACAGCATAATGAATAGCGGGACATACTTGAAAGCTCTCAAAAGAGAGAAAAAGCGTATAATGACTGAGGCGATGCTAGCCGAGCCATTGCGCCTAGCTTGTTACGCACATTCGCCGTACCCCCTAATTTGAATTCGGCCTAGGATGTTTGCTTTTTCATGTATTTCCTCGCTAAAATGTTTAACTGAGAAGTCTGCCAAGATGCGAAATAACAACATTCCCAGAAATTGATACAATTCTGTGAATTCGCCCTCCCATACCCCCCCTCCCTTTTTTCCAAGAACAGAAAGCAAAGAAGTAAGATAAAAATTGTTTAATTTGTTGAGCACTAGTTTCTCAGAATTTTTATTTCTGTTTCTGGTGGTGGTGGCAGTGGTGGGGGGTGGGATATCGAGGGGTGTCTTGATCACTTACTTTGTGTGCATTGTCAATCTCTCCCATTTCACGACTATAGTGCCACATAGCAGGTCAGGCTTGAGTTTTTATAACAGAGTGGTGAGCTGGGCAAGTTGGTATGGCGTCATTCTGGACAACAGCGCGAAAAAAGACGTGAACGGAGCTAACGGACAGGACGAGTGCTCGTCCTGTCCGTTCCCTTCGTCTACGTCTTTTTTCGCGTTGTTGTCTAGAATTCAGTTCATTGTTTTTTGCCTTCTGTAACCCGCATGTAGACGCAACGTCATCAGTAACCATCCTTACTCGACATCCCGAAACAGGGAAGACAGCGGCCATTGCTGTCGCCATTGTATCGGCATCAGTTACAATTATTGTGCTTGGTCAAGGATGCCGTTGATTTATCCCTAACTACCTAACAGGGCGTCTTTTGAACAATGCAGCCAACGCCCTCCGCGCCCTCCCAGGCGACCGACTTCGAGACATTCCCCGGGTTCGGGCACCGGCCCACTCACCCCTCTGGAAAAATGAACTGGCTTACGAGGTAGCCCGAGCTATCGGCAACCGAACAGACCTCGGTGAAGGTCGGGGGAGGGGGGGGGGGGGGGGAAGGCGGTACGACGGGCTGGTCACCTATCTGGATATTACTATACAGTACAAACTAAGCCGTAACCTCTATCCAGTGGCCCACTCATCAGCAAATCGACGGCAATCTGTTGTACGGTGGACACTTCAATCTCACATTTCCCCACGCCTCACCCGGACCACCGCAACATTCCAGGCATATCCTCAGGATCATATGAGTGGTACGGAATTCCCTCGTCTTGTTTTACGCATGTTGGCTTACTTTACAAAACTCCCCACATTAACCTCGCAAATAGCTGCCACTAGTAACCAAGCACTCTAACAATATCCGTAAACTGCGCGAGGTATTGATAACCACAGACAGGGTAGGACTCGAGGACAGACGCAGTAATCGTGTCCCGCCCTCTCCGTGGTTGTCAATATTTGATGCAGTCAGCCGCGGTGCCCGCTTTTCAGATGAAGGCGAAACGATAAAACGCCCGTGTGTCGAGAATTCAGCGTGCCGCAAACACCCCTGTAGCTGGTCGAAATCCATCCGGAGCCCACACTAGCTACGGCGCGCCTCGTAGCCCAGGTAGAGCTTCGGCGCGGTAAACCCTACAAATTTTAGTTTTTGAATATTTCGCACTGTTTACAAGTATTGTTAAAACACCCCAACTTGCTCAAAAACAAATCCTTCTAAAACCCCCCTACAGTTTACAACATGTCATCAAGCTGGCGGTGGACGCCACCGGAGCCGACGGGCTCCTGGCTGCCGTCTGATGGGAAAGGTAAACAGTGCACTCTTCGAAGAATCAACCCGTTGTAGTCAGCAATCGACTACAATGTTTACTTGGCCTGTTCGTTTTTCTTGGCTTTGTTCATCTGTTATACGTTTCAACATTTTCTGGAACTACACAAGAGCAGCAATTTAGGTGGACGCAGGATGAAGCTTCCCTTTTCTCTAACGAGGCGGGGACAGCCCGGAGTAAACGATTTTCCTTTGATAACACCCGCGAATGAGTTCTAGATACCGGTACTCGCTAACGACCACCCAATAATCAGATATTTCGGTTATGGCATTGCTTGTCTTCACCACGAACCGACGCGCGTTACGTTACAACACAGTGGTTTTTAAGTGAAGTTTACACTCGGTGCTATCACAAGGGCGTTCGTGACTGCCGTAAAAGTTGACGACACTGTGATCGATGTCCCTGAGAGACGACCTTGTTTTAATTCGTCCACTTTATATATATAATTTCTTAAATGGCTCATCAGCGACACGCTAGCGTCACGGGCCGGAAAGTTCTATCAAAGCGACAGCTATCGATAGTGTATGGGGTCCCTTATAATCAGGAGTACTTTTCCTTGCCCGGTGTCTGTTGCCGTGTGTTTATCACTATGTGTTGGTCGCTAGCATGGAGGCCAGTATCACGCACATGCTCTGTTGAACACAAATCTGGAGGGCACTTTAGAAAAGATCGCAGCTCACCTTGGAAGTTTCGATGATAAAACCGAAGTCCCTCTGCTTTTGAGGCGGATTATCAATGATAAAAAGTCACACTCACGGGTTTTGCATTTAAGTTTTGTCATTTGTTTTAAAGCCCAGGAGGCAGAATAAAATTCAGTTTGGCTTGGAGACTTCCTTGCAAGTGCGTTCAGGAACGTAAAAAATACACGCCGTTGCTGCTGCAGATCCACGACCTGGTGGAACGCGCACATGGAGCGTGGAATACTGACCAGAAACGGCAACGCCGATATATGGCGGTCAGATGGCGCATGTCTACTCCAGGGTTTTTGTTTTAAGTTTAAAAACTACGACTCTCGGATGTAACGCATAAAATATTGTCCTTGAATGTTCTTTGTAGCCGCATAGTTGTACTTCAAAAGCTGTCGCTGTAGGCCTTACCACCTTGGTGATGATCGGCTGTACGTTTTTCTTTTTTTTTTTGGCAGCGTCTGGAACCCCGCGCGGGGCACGAGATTTAGCCCCCTCGCAACGGCTCCTGCCCCGCGTGACGTCATATATACGTCATAGTGACGTCATACTAACAGCAATTGTTATTAGTTTGCGTAGTAGAATACATAAAGCACATTTTTTTACATTTTAATAAAAAATTAGGAAGCCACTCATTTGCTAGAACTTTTATAAAAGAATTTTTTTGTTCGTTCTTGCGGAAGCCGCCGATGCTGCCGCTGCTGGCGGTATGGCGTATCCGAAAGTGCCGAAAGCCCTGAATGCCTGAATTTCTTCGGTCGACAACGTAGATGAAGCAGAGTTGATAGAGTTAGAAGCACTATCAGAATGTGCGAGAACGTTGCCGTATGCGGGCACCAAGCCAGCCTTTCCACACGCTAGCGAAAACCTGTGACCGCCTGCTGTATGCCGATGGTACCTGCGTTAGATCTACGACATCGCGCAGCCGAGTGGCCCCGTTCGAACAACCCACGTCCCACGCAAGAAAAGACACCGTCCGAGCGTGATTATGTGAGCCTGCTGCGGCATGTCCGCGCGGCGGCATCTGCTATCAACAGTTTGCACCACGGCAAGTTCAGAATACTTAAATGGGTGGCCTGAAATCGCGGTGTGTTTTCAAAATGACAGCAGCGCGGAACTTACAGTGCTCAGGACGTAGGCTGGACGCGGCCACTGATATTTTACTGGTCGCATGTGCGCATTAGAAGTGCAAACCACGGATAGCTAGAAAAGGTAATCATTGGTGTTCCCACACATGTACCGCGTACAACCCAGCACAGTAGTTTCCCCTTTAAGGAGATTAGCAAAGAAGACCCGAAAATCTGCAGTTTGTCGCGTTTTTTGTATGTATTTTCGAGTGGACTGAATTGTGGCTTAGAATTGTTTACCCGAAATAAGTTTTGTGCGCGTAAAAGTCTGGTGATCATGGGCTTCTTGCATCATAAATGCATGGTATTCAGCGCTTGAAAAGATTTTTCAGAAGAAATTATTGCAGCTGTAGTGGCGAGTCATTTCACTACAGTAAAATGTGGCAGAAGTACATCTGCGATACAAAGTATGTGAAAGAGTGAGAACATTGGCAGTCTCGTATCCCGTGGCCCAGATTGTGGTTGGGTAGTTTCCATCATGCATTCAGCTCCTCACATTGGCACACACATGATGCTACGACAAATTAGGAACTGGGTCCTCCAAAAGGTACACTAGCTAGGCGCTTCATGCCATAGCTGCTGCATTGGCATAACCTTCACGTCTCTGTATATGTGTCAGTATATGCTATGTTGGCCATATTTTACCGAGTCCCCTCATGCAATGGACTTAATTGCCATATTTTACCGAGTCCCCTCATGCAAAGGACTTAATTCAGGACACCCAGCCGATAGGGTCAGAGAAGAAGCTGTACAGACGGTAACAGGAAGGGTATACACTTGGCCAACCATCATGTCTCCATCATATGAAAACCCATGTGTTCTATGCAGGCTCAATAGTCTACGTCAAAGAGAATCGTAAGATGTGCCTGGAACGTGAAAGCCTCAGCGGATTGTTTGTGTCCATGGGTATATGCAGCGAACACACTGCAAATGTAATTGATAGGCAAAGGTCAAGGCTGTAATGGTGGGAGTTTAACCAAAAGAAATGGTGAAAAACATCCCAATTTCAAACTGCATTGGTGTAATATGGGCACGAGTGACGTCATATGGACGTGCACTGTAAATGCAGTTATCTGTGTTAACTGTACGTTACCACTCAAGTGATACGATCAAACGGAATGGAGGCCCCACTGCAATTGCCCAGTTATGCTTTTTTTACGGTGGGTTCGGTTGGTGGCTGTCAATTGCACAAACAAGATTCTGTGATGTCATAGAGAAATAGCTGGAAAATGTGTATGGAACTTCCACTGCTCTACACATTTTCTGTACTATCTTATTTGTTTGAAGTTTACAATAAAATTGATGTCATTTGTTTTTTGGGCAAAGAAGTCTTTTTAATGAACGAACCTTGTATTTTTTCTTCGTAGCCTCTGCAACAGCCTGCCTACTGTGCCCCTAAGCAGTGGTCACTAAACAAATGCCCACTTGCCAGCTAGACTGGTGTCAACAAAAAAGGAATCTTTCTTGGCTTCTCTGCAGAGCTTTGTACTCAAGCAAAAAGATCACTTGGTTGTTTGGCTTTCCTGCAGGACTGTAGTGTAGTGCTAGAAGGCATCACTTGCTTATTTGGCACTTTTTCTGTGTATTGTGCCAAGAAACCCTTGCGTTTTATTTGGAAAAGGAACTTCACACCACAGACCGTGCAGAGAAAGTAGAGCTACTGACTTTTTTCACAGCCACGGAAGTTTGGTAGAATCACTTGTCATTGACAAACACCATGTTTGCTTTCTGTCTGAAGGTGTGAATCTGGGAGAGTTGATTTATATTTTGGGGAAAAATACAGCGACAATAACAGTACAGAAGTACAAGGAAAGGTGCTGTGATGAACAGTGTCCATGTGTTCGCAGCTTTTTTGTCCAGTTTCTTTCCCGTGTTTTTTCATGGACTTGCTACAGTGCCTGATCAAGCCTGTTTTTGTGTAACAAAAATGTCAACAGCGAAGCACTTATCAATGCTCACATGCTGCCCGTTGACACCAAAGCAGAAGTACGTTCATTGGAGTCATTTTATTGTTGAAGCCTTCCAGGATACTTGCAGCTTTCAGCTGTACTGCAATATTCACAAACAACAATAAAGACATTCACGTCCACATAGGTGTCCTTGGCTCCAGTTCCTGCACAAGGTATTAAGTACTCTCGGGAGAGGGTAATGTCAAGCTGTACAAGAGCCATTCCCTCGTAGATGTGTTCCATAAATTGTTTTTTAGGCTTGTTAGCTTAAAAAATAGTTTCAGTGCCCCCCCCTTTTTTTTTTTTTTCAAGCTAATTACCACCACCAGAGAATGTGCTTTCTACCAGTTGGGCTCTGCTGGGTATGCATCGTTACAAACAAAATATGGGACACTGTATTATGGCCCTTACGACTAAGCATAGTCACTTAAGCAATTAGCCGAAACAGTTTTTTACACAGCACAGAGTCAAAAAGCAAAAGAACGTGAAATTTCTCCTTGCAATTAGAAACTTTTACTGTTCACCCCCGCCCCAAAACACAGAGCAGACAATTACCAGCTGTGAACACAAGTATTTACGTCAAGTTGAATTCCACAGGGTGCTCCGGATGGGTACATTGATGTCACAGTCAATCAGAATTCGTGAATCCACTGTAAGCCTTCGAGAGAAGCTCTCACCATTACTGGCCATCCAACTGAGTGGGCATGAAAGTATTGTTGTTGGTTATGTTGACTTCCAAGCCAAACACGAGTAAACAAAAAACTAGCGTACCAAAATACATAATCAGAACAGATGCAGGATGACGTTTTGTTGGCTAACCGGGTTGAAGAAGGCAGAAGGCACTGGGGCAAAGGTTAGAGAAATAAAATCCATGCGGTAATTGTGAACGAAGTTATGAGACGCGGCCAGACGATCAGCTGGTAAGGAGGGAGGGCTATCCTATCTATCCCTTGCTACCTCTTTACTATAATTGAGCAGATAAAAACCTTTCATTAAACTTGCTAGCTGGCAGTTCCACGTACCCTATGTAGAAAATTTCAAGGTAGACAAAACATTGTTTCCTGTGCATTCAGTAATAGCTGCCTAGAGATTGCTTAGAATTCGCAGCTCATTTGAAGTCTTGCATATCATGAAAGCACAATAGTATTATTCGAAGGAACAAATTCGAAAAACATAGATGAACAACAAGTCACTTGTTTACCTTGAGCACACCAAACTTGAAAGCACTATTTAACACAAGTGTCAAGCTTGGCACAAACGGCGATCTTATCGGCTTGACTTCTCCCGAACTTGCACATTTGGAGCTTGAGCCTCCTTGCACAAGAAGCCAGCCAGTGGGCGGTTGGTTTCAGCGATAGCCGAGTACCTATGCTGCCCATGGACGGGCGGCTGCTGGGCTCTCCCATTCACCTGGCCACCCACGAAAGTGGAGCTGCGCTCCCTGCATGCAGCGTGCACGGATCGCTTCCGCGTGGTAGTAAGGTTTCTCGCAGTACCCCGCGAGAAAAATTGCAGAACAGGCTACATGCCAGGACGGATTGCGTTCGACGATGCCCTGCGTTACCTGACGACACTTGATTTGTGCACACTGACGCCGCTGACACTGCGTCGCTCGCGCTATCACGTCATCAAAGTCAGCTACCTCGTTAGCCACGGCGCAAAGCGCTGGAAAACTGATCCGCACGTTTTACGCCAGAATCAAAATACAAGGCTTGGAATGCAAGTAGCGATCGGAACAAGTAGACAACGAATGCAGGAGCATAAAGCCGATGGCACGCGAACTCCAAGACAATATGAAGCTAGCAACATATTTAACGGCAACAAAAGGAGCACGGAAAAAAGCAGGGCGAAGCAGCTTGCCAAAATAGGATGCGTTAGGCTTACCAAGACTAGCAGCAGCAAGTTCACGAAAAATACTCAATAAATCATTTCAAACAACCCTCCGAACAAGAAAAAAGCGCCGCGAGGCAGCCGCTGTGCAAGGCGATAACACAGAACAGGGAGGATAAAGACGTAACGTTGCGCAGGCTTGCGGTTGGAGCCAAGGCCGGAATCCCACATGGCGCACACACGCCGTCAAAAACGTCTTCAAATGTGCAAAAAAAAAAAAAAAAGTGACGTCACAGAAAGTCACGTGACTTGTTTAGTTTGACGTCACTTCTGCGGGGCAGGAGCCACCGCGAGGGGGCTAGATCTCGTACCCCGCGCGGGGCACGAGACTTACCCTTTTTTTTTTCACACGCACGCTACCCCATATCTACTCTATAGAATGGACAGAAACGTGCGCAAACAACGGAAGGTGATATAAGTGTCTGAAATTTTGATTTTGTAACATTTTCATTCATTACTCAGCAAATACCTCCTAGATAGGAAAACCCTCGCGGGGTCATCATTCGGATGCCATTCGGCTGATTCGAGTGGCACGTTCGAAGAGCGCACGAAAACATTGACACGCGGATGTCTAGAAAGGGTGGGTCGAGCTAATCGCACAGCCGGGATAAACGACGACTGCCAGCGGTCATGCTTTGGTTTTATCTCGAAGGCACTGACTCAGCCCAAGCTACACCCGCTTCTCCTCTCAAACCGATTCTTGTGAGGAAAGCCACGTGCATGCAGCAAGTGCTGCTTACCCAATGCACAAACTCTCGTTTCACCAACTGACGTAGCCTCTCGCTCGGATATTTGCTTCCCTCTTTCAACTCGTTGCAAAGAAAACATGCGAAGCTGAGTACTTCCGCTACACGTCTTCCAGAGCTCCGGAAAGACCCGAGGAAAGCAGGAATTTTTGTTCTTCCCTCTTACTGTTGCAAGAGCGTGCTGAGTGAACGTGTGGCTAGGACGTATTTGACGTTCAGTGCGGAGCGGCGTTTACTGTGTGCCCTCGCGGCGTCGCGGTTGCATTTCCGGCGGAGGAGACGCGCATGCACACAATGTGCAGTGCAGCGTAAAAAAGATCTGTGTTGTGCAGATTAATCGTGAGCGTTGTACGCCATCATTCCGCAGAACTTACGAACACTTTCAGGGCAATCTAAGGGCCGAAGTGAAGATAAATAAATTACTACAATGCAGTACGAGAAGAACACGACAAAGCATCAGTGTTCAATTACCGAACGCATCCGTATTGTAATTATCGTCATTTTCTCACTACGCACGGGCATAGTTTTATTATAATGCTATGGCACGAGCGGTATTGCGGACATGCGCTTCTATGTGAGCAGGTATATAACGTTTTTCTACACTGACGGCGCAAACTATTGGGCATGAGTAGGAGTATGCGCAGGACATTAGGAATAACGTTAAGCTTTGAAGCCAACTGGTATTCGCAGCTTGAAGTACAATGAGTGCGTCTTACAATGAGTACAGGTTGACGACGTTAGACGTCAAAGCTTGACGTTAGGCCTAGCGTCAAATGCTCAGGCAACAACAACATTAGCATCAGTTACTTTAACGTTGAGACTAATGACTGAACGTGTGGCTAGGACGTATTTGACGTTCAATGCGGAGCGCGTTTACATCAGTCACTTTAACGTTGGACTAATGACATGCCAGGCATTCCATACTCATTGTGCATCGAGCTGCGCGTATCGGTTTACGACGTTAGACGTGCATGGGTGACGACTGGCCGAACTTCCGATCTTTAGTCTTGACGTAAGCTAACCTAACGTTGAGTCTAATGACATACGAAACAGCTTCTTCCCCCTTGTACGTCCAGCAGCGGGTATCAGTTGATAACCTTAGATCTCAAAGCGTGCTGTATAGGCTTAACGCGTCACGCCTCCCTCTACTTCGCGTCAGTATAGATGCCAGTTCCGAATGACTGAATTCGAAGCTAATATAGGTTAATTGACGGCCAAAGAAAATTTAAGAGCCGCCTCTCTGTGAACCATGGTTCACAGAGGAAGTGGAAGTTTATCTGCCGAATTTCTGGCGCGGTGGCATTTCAGCCAATGAGTCTCTTAACGCGTTCGCTTCAAAAAATTAGCTCTGTGTTGTGTGCTGGCTTAAATGAAAAAAAAAGAAAAAAACACAGAAAAAGCTAAGTTGGCGTGTGTTGCTAACAGGTAACAACAATGAGAGGCAACCATCTTAATCTTGCTGTGCGCATACGCGGGAAGGGACTACTCGGGAATCTTGCTTTCTCAGTAATGCAGCCGTACGCTCGTGCACAATGAAAAATATGTTCGCAACGAAGCATAAACTCAAACAGCAAGCTTGTAAAATAAAACACAAATAAAAATCGATAAATGACGAAAACACTGAAATCTGAACCGAGTAATTTTTTTTAAATGTGCGAGCTACCGGAATTCTTGTCTTTAATATTCTTGTCTCTGATATACCCATGGGAATGTTGGCTCAGATTTAAGAAAAGCTCCCTACATATATCTCTCCCTTTTAGAACTCTGTCCTATGTTCCACGTACGGCCGTCACTTGAGGATTCCATGTGCCTCCAAGAACAAAGAAACGTGCCTCAAAGAACCAATCAAGTAGAAACGTATGGTGCCTGACCTGTAGATAACCGACTTCGAAAAATATAAACAATAACAGCTGAAAGTGCTACGTTTAAAGCGAAGTTTTTTATGTCCCACTGATGGTGACCGTCCCTCCACCAACCCGCACTACAGGAAAGCCAGCTTTACACAGTGGGTTTCACAAAACAATGATGATGATAAACGAAGGCACACCAAGCGCCCCGAGAAAAAACGCTGCCTTTGGTTTCAATCGAATCTGCGGGGTCCCTCGCTTCATGAAGCCGAAATCTATCCGATTGCGCAATTCCGGCACGGTCGAAGCAGTTTGGATTTTCGGCTTCTACTTTGGCTCTGGTTGCGTAAGAGAAAGCTAATCATCTTTCCCCACTTTGATTTTATCAAAAGCGGGATATACACAATGTGTGTTGTACATTTAATCATTTTTCTGTGCAAAATTTTAAAGACGCTCATTGTTGTAACGTGCTATGTAATTGGCCAACATTTGCACATACTTAATGTCATTATTCAAGGTTGGATTGTACTTCAGCTTCTATCTCTTAGGCATAAATTATCATGATTTACAAGTATAATTACGATAGGCTATCATTACAATGATCAGCCAACGCTCCGTTTCTTCCCCTGCAATGCTGTTTCGCTACCTTCACCGCAGAATAACTTCATCTGCCGTAGAGCACCCTTTAAAGGGAAGACTTGAAAATAATAATGAATATGATCATGATGATGGTAACTATAAGCCAACGCTGTAGCATGTCCCCCGCTGGTAATTTTTAAATGCGAATGCATTTATTAGCCGGGGGTTGTCTTGCTCCGTTGGCCGGCGTGCGCCTGCATTCCTCCAGCGCGAGCGCACGTGAGCGCGCGCCTCGTAGTTCTGCCTTCGTCGTCGTCGTCGCCGTAAATGCGAATTCATTTCTTAGTCGGGGGTTCACACAATGCAACGAGAGCATTACGCCTCTCCCTGGCGGTGACGTCACTGCAGTTGCTTCCACGTCATCATCATTGGTTGGAGAAGAAGAAGAAGACAAGTCTGTGAAGCGAAGAGCACGTAATGCCGAACGTGTTACGCGCTCGGGAACATCAAGAAGGAGTCCAGTCGTTTGAACGCGCTTCGGGTTCTTTGGAACGAGTTTGGAAGAGGAGGTGATGAGAACGGTGACGCCATCATCACGGTCTGTGACGACAACCCTCGTCTGGCGCCGTTCAGGTCGTACCTGGTGTGTGCAACTCATCATCACATCATCAACGCACATCACACTCATCGGTGCACCCAATGCATTCGCATTTCTGCACGATTCCCTTCGGGGAGGTGCGGGAGAATTTTTTTATGAACGTTAATTTTGCCACAGGGCATATATATGGGGGTATGAGTTGATGACAAGAGGTGATTAGATGAAAATGAAAATGTTCGCTTCGCGGATGACGCCAAGGAGTGAACGATGATGGCGCCCATGTATCCATGCGGCGTATGCGGAGGCGTCGTCTACGCGGACGCCCGTCGCCGCAAGGTGCCGCAGTCTGGTCGGCCTCAAGGCGAGGCAGGACCGCAGCAAGTGGTGGAGGTCGGTGATCGCGCCGCTGCGGTGGCAAACTGGGCAACCAGGGTTTGTAAAGGAACCTCGGTATTGAGGCCAGTGGCGGGTCACGGCGGGAGTTAAGGCCACCCCCACCAGAATCCCCCCGAGAGAAACTTCTTCGCACCGGTAAGATCCGGGGGGAGGGTGACAGCACACGGTGGAATGAGAGCACGTGTGCGGCGCCGGAATTGTTCTTTTCTCGTCACCAGGAGAGTGGCATCATCCACCTCTAACGGGGAAGTCGGAGATGGAATGGATGCTGCCAGTCGGGCTGCTACGTCTACCTTGCAGTGGTCTATCGTTCTGCTACCTCCCTTGCATCACTGGTTCGCTCGCTGGGGAGCACTCATAGCAGACAAGGCTTGATGGTGGCTATGATGGTGATATCAGTGAAGGTGCGGACATGACGAACAGCCAGAATTTCCCCCCATAACAGCGCCAACAGTGCTGACGTGTTTACGCCTTGCTGTTTAAACTTGCGGGTTGACCGCTATGGTGACTGCGTCAACGCTGGTGCAATACGTAGTGTCATGGTGGCACCACAAAATGGGTGGCTGTAGCTCAAGGAGCTACAAAGCAGTCTTATTTTGGGTATGATAACCGCGTAATAATGTGAAAGCATAAAAAAAAAGCAGGCGTCACGTCTGCGGCAGCGAAGCGGCACCTAGGTTCCCATTGACTGAGACGCGTCATGTGGCCGAATAAAACACAAAGAAAAAAAGCGCGTATCGCCGCTGAGGCAACGCCTGGGCATGCAGGGAACCACGTGGGAAAGCTGGGAGAGCAGCGGCTGCAGCAGCCGTTTTTTAGATGCGACGCATCTCTTTAACTCGTCTTGTCCCTCCGGCGTCTTCCGTCGTCCGTAGTCCGCATCCCTCCCCCATTCTCCTCGCCGCGCCAGCTGCGCGCTAACGCCGCTCTCACCGCAGCGTCATCTGCGTGTTAGCGCTCGCTCCCGTCGCCGTGCCAGCTGTGCGTCAGTGCGCGCTAGCGCTCGGTTAAACATCTAACACATGCGCATGCGCTGCTCTCTCTCATTCCCCTCACCGTTAACGCGCGGTACATATAAACGGGGTAACTGCGCCGCTCCGCTCAGTCGTTCCGCCGCTCCGATGACATCCGATGACCACCGATTATTTGAATGGATATTAACAGGCCTGCTATCGCGATGGTCGGTGCAACCGTACGTAATATAAGGGAAACAACAACAAATTGACACGCTAAATGGAAACAACATAACGGAAACGCAACGGAAACCCCACGATGCGTCGCATCTACCCATGGTTCCCCTCGCGGGAAGATGGTGTAAATTTTTTGGTCGCCACTCTTCTCGATAGCACATATTGTTAGACCGGCTTGACTTCAGCACACGCCGGCGAGCTTTGCACTCCGGTCGCTTTTGCTTCCCTCGCCTGGAGGCACAGCAGTTACCAGTGAGCCAGAGAGCTTTGCCAGGCGCAGAGCCCACCGGCACGTCCGAGTGGGCCCTCAGCTGTACTCAACCGGACATTAATGTTTTCGCATTCACAATTTGTGAGAAGTGCTTGGGCTTCCTCGGAGTTTATTCCCCCTAAAATAGTGAGACGTTGCTCTCGTTCTTTCCTCACCCCTCACCCCCCCCCCCCCCTTCCTTTCATGCACGTTTGTGTTTTGCTTGTGAATAATAACATCTGAACTAAGCTATTGAAAGTAGCGTTCGTTCCTATGCGTGTTGTCCAAACCACGTGCGGTTGTTGCTACAAATTTGAAGCTGCTTCCTCGAGGCTGAACGCTCCCTTGCGGTGCCTCGCGGTCAATGTAGCTAAGCCACGTAAAGCACCGATGCTAATTTAAAAGAAAGCTTGACGTTTCAACATAGCGGCAGACTTTTGATCCTTGCTTAGTATTTTTAAGATGGACTGAATAAAGGGAAGGAAAGCGAATGATTTTGCGTCGTTGCCATTTTAACATGATACTATACGTTCAGCCATCGTGCCTTCAGCCTAATTAGTTCGGAAAGTTGGGCAAGTTGGTACCGGGTTAATTGGGGCATATTTCCTAGAGCAAAGAAAGACGGGGACACCAGTGAACGGGACACCTGGTCCGTTGGCATTGTTCTCTGGTGTCGCGTCTCTTTGTTTGCTCTAGGAAACATCACTCAGTTCCCCCCCCCTCCCCTTTCCCAAATTGTTCTTTTCAATGCTGTGCATATTGACGGGATCCCCCTAAGATTATAGGAATCTTTCTCGTCTTTGTTTTTTTTCCTGGTAATTCCTCATTTTTTTAATAAATAAGCATGGCTACTTTTCCGAGAAGACCGTTCTGTATGAATGTTCATACTTTTATGCGCGCCCTCTAGTGTATGCAATTGAGGGGTGTTGCGCCATTCACAAACGCGGGAAAGCCTGCACGTTATCCGCCAAATTGCGCGCATCAAACGGCTTTCCGCGTCCATACGCGCACCCTTCCCAGGGCGTCTCCAACAGCCTGTTTACATCACAAGGCGTGTTGCTTTCGGCATGCGGTATCCCAGGTATGATGGACGGCCTGGGACAGCCCCAGTCTTGCACTCAGTCATTATGTTGCTTGCTGCACGCTTCACAGGGCCCGATAAGTGGTGGTCACGATGCTATCTTTGGTAGCTCTCGAATACACGGTTCCGAGCTCCTGTGACCATTCGTGGGCGCAGAGCATTGAGGCTTCCCCGTTGACCTCGGAGCGTCATGTTATTTAATGTTCTTTCCGGGCTCGCGAAACGCCAGCAGAAGGGGCAGATTTTATTCCGCGTTTTGTCCGCTCAGCTTTCTGGCGGTAAACTGCGCGGAGCAAATGCAGTTTAGCGTTGGACGTGCTTCGGGTCTGATATGCGTACAGAGGGCTGCGCCGATCGAAACTTTTCAGGGCAAGCTGCTCGCTCGTTACGGCTCACATTTTGCATGCAGATTACCTTCTCCGGCCACTTTCTTTTTTTCTGAAAGCCAACTTTATGGAAGTTTTAATATAATATAATATAATATAATATAATATAATATAATATAATATAATATAATATAATATAATATAATATAATATAATATAATATAATATAATATAATATAATATAATATAATATAATAGAAGTCTATTTCATGTTCTTTACAAGGCACGGGTGAGAGAAAAAGCTGTTGTGGACAGCTTGATGAGCTCTCGCCCCGTCACGGCTTGTTAACGGCTTGTTCTTTTGCGATAATTAAAAAATATTTGTTGCCCAAAAAAGAAGAACTCAGTGACCAGAAGGTCTCTAAACCCCGACCGACTCGCGGAGGAAACCCGTGCCAAAATGCTCACGACCCTCTTACGCGACACCAGGCCCAGATCTGGTGTTTTCTTGTAAGAACTTAAGCAAAAAAAAACTTAAAATTTAGATTTTACTCACTAAAGTTGCACCTGTGCTATGGTACACTTCAGTGGAAAACAGCGAAAAAATTCTGGACAACTGGGGGTCTTCAACACACACACAGGCACACACACACACACAAAAAAAAAACGGCAAAGGTCAGACGCTGGGCATGCATGAAAAAAAATATCACAGGCATTCATTTGCATGACCCACATGCGGTCTAAGAGCGTAGTAAGACAAAGAGAGAAATAAACTTACACGAGAAAAAGAACATATTCCTGCCCTGCGCGACTGGGAGTATGTCATCATTTCGCGTGTTACACTGAACACGTAAGTCCCAGGTCACTAAGTGCGTTCAACTTGCGGGTTCGTCACTCGGTTAGTGAAGCAAGCTAGAGGGAAGTAAAGAGGTGCGACTCACGACGGTTACACTTACTGTATTCCCCCCAGCCTGTTTTGCCCTTTAAGCTTTTGTGTGGCCATGCTCGAATAAAACGAGTCGCTGTGCTCCAAAAATAAACGACAACAAGCAAATTAGGAGAGTGGCTTAATATGGGTGCGAGAAAATCTAAGGCACAAAATGACTGTACCCTCAGGTGCATTGTAATTGTTTTCACTTGTTTCACAACAGCAGAAATGCGTAAGAATCACGCACGTGAGGAAATTTTTTGAAGGCAATCTGAAAACAGAGTAAACAACAAAGGCCAAACTATGAGCTGTCGGCGTTTTCGCTAACAGCTTAAATTTTAGCGATACCGTGCTGTGATAGCGTCGCAAAAAGATGAAGACATGAAAAGCATTCCACCTTCGCGAAACTTTGCGCCGACTTCTGTTTGCAATACCCGCCACTTTATCTTAATAGTGAATCTGTGTTATGCATTTGCGCCCTCGACTGGCCAGAAAGAGACGCTTATTAACGCTAGAGGACCCGACCCCGCGCTACCGTTCGGAACACCTTGCCCTTTAATTTATTCTTTTTCTTAGCCGTTTTTCCTGCCTAAAATCGCGAGAATCGGAGCTCATGTCCTACGTGGGATTTCACAACGTCTGTGTCTGAAATAGCATCAACGGCAGGCGTGATATCTTATATATACACCACTGGATAAAGAACCAAACAATATTCTGGCTAGAACAGACTGGTACAAAACCCACTCATTGGGTCATCTGGAATTTGTAGGCACTGTTCTGGCTTCCCACGTAATTTTCGAGGCTAGTTTGCTCGTGTGAATTGAGAACATTACCCGCTCACTGTTTTACCTCCCCCGGCCCTTTAATCAACCAGTTATTGCTTGGTGTTGGATTTTAGTTTGGTAACAGCGTCAAAGCATTGTGGGTCGTCTTGATATGGATAGTAGACCTGGTCTGTCTAATATACCCCCACGAAAGTTATTGCCACCATCAGTATGTCGGCTAGTTTATTTTCTCACAACGCCAGTCTGTGAGTGCCGACGTTACTGCAGTCGTAATCTATGGCGCAGTTTGTTCTTGCAGGAAAGTTTATCTGTCACGCATCTTGGTATTCGCAGGAATAACCTACTTAGTTCGGGGAATTGTCTAAGATTTGCTAAAACTGCCACTTTGTCGGTTGGTTGGTTTCAGTCAAATAATAATTTAGCCAATAAAGACCAGAGATGAAGCTGAAATTCTGAACTTCACTACTTCACCGTTGTTCGAATCCTGAATTTCCTTTCCCCAAGAAATGAAACTAAACGTATCCCTATGGGTATTTACAGAATGTTTTAGATGTGGCAGCGTTAACTAAGCTAGCCCCAACGATTTAATTCGTGTCCGTTGTAGGTTCGGTACCGGTAACCTGGTACTCAAGCCATCGTTCCTCCACGTAAAACTTGGTGAACCTTAACCGTTTCAAAGGGGGACTCACCTGTTCACGTTCCTATGGGAGTTACTAATTTATGACTCATGGGCTTAAAAAGCATCGTGTACCGATACCAAAGTTTTACAAATTCATAGAGGTGTCCCCAACGGCCAAGCTTGCTTCTATTAGAAATATAGCACATCTTTACTGAAATAAAAATTTACAGTAAATGCATTTTAGTTTATCCGGTTTTCATTAGATGGCGCTAGCGGTCTTGCATGCGAGAGATTTATTTTTTATTTCAGTACAGAAGTGATATATTTTTAAAATACGAAAACTAGGCCGTTGTGGACACTGATATGTATTTGTAAAACTTTTAGTATTTGGTGACCGATGGTTTTTAACCCCCCGGTTGATGAAGTTGTAGTCGCATAGGAATCTGATCTGATTCTGATTGCACGGTTTAACGCACCGACGCAGCGCAGGCGATGAGGCGCGCCGTAGTGGAGGGCTCCGGATTAATTTTGACCACCTGGGGATCTTTAACGTGCGCCGAAATCTCGTACACACGGGCGTTTTTGCTTTTCGCCTCCATCAGAAAAACGGCCGCCACGGCCGGGAATCGAACCCGCAACCTTGTGCTCAGCAGCGCAACGCCTTAGCCACTGAGCCACCGCGGCGGGTCGCATAGGAATGTTAACAGGTGAGCCTCGAATAATGTGTAGCATTCTTTGCCGGGTGCGTCCCCCGCAGCCGGTACCGTGTAACGCCCTTCATTTACACAAAAAAATGCACATCCGGCGGAAGTTCCACCTTTGGTCGGTATTATAGCGTAAATGAAGGTAATTGGTTGGACAGAGCTTCGAAAAACTGAGAAATGATAAAAATAGAATTTTTTTTAACAAAAATGATCTGACAAAATCAAAAATGTGCATCTTAAACATCTCCCCCCAAAACCGAACAATAAACAACAACAAAAAAAAACTGCAGAAGGGTGTTCAAAATACGAAATAGAAATTGCGAGAAAGGCGAGAAACCGTGTAACGCCTTGAATTTCCACAAAAAATGTAGATTTGGCGGAAGTTCTAACTTTGAGCATCATGATGGCGTAAATGAAGATAATTGGTCGCACATAATTTTGAAGGCCCAAGAAATAGGAAAAACAGAAAAAAAATTTGACAAAAATGATGTCACAAAATCCAAAATATTCATCGTATACATCTGCACCCCAAAACCAAAGAATAAAAAAAAAAGTCCGCAGAAGAACATTCGAAATACGAATAAAAAATAACATAAACGCCTTGCATCTTTGGCAAAAACCTTATTACGAATTAAACATACTTCAAAAACCTTATTACGAATTAAACATACTTCATCGCTGTAATGGTATGAAGTTACATCATTGGCGAAAAGAAACAAAGAGAAAACTAAAATAAATAAATAATACAACTTATTTCATTACTCATAGCCATACTTGGCTGTAAATAACTCAATCTAGAAAAGTGGCATAGGAATGCTACACATTAGTAGACAATTATCTGAAGTTCTGCAGTTGTTTTTTTGTGGTGTCACTTTTAATGCGAAAGCACCATGAGGGCTTATCACAAATATAATGTGCGTGCATTCTGATGTCTATGCCAGTACTCTGGAACATAACACAGTTATATACATACTCACGGAGTAGTAAATAGCCGCGTAGGTGTATTGGACAATGCTTTAACAGCAGACATGTATACTGAATCCGCTGCACACACGTTAAAGAGAACCATAAAGATCTATCTGGGCTCGCTTAGGGACGCGAATGTGCAAAATGAGGCTTGCCTACGCACCAAACAGAATATGTAACACATCGTCCAAAATTTTTCAGAACCGTTTTCCGCTCCTGGGGGACCATGTACTGTTGGAAAATAATTTCTGTAAAACAGAGCATGAACTGGAAGTATATATAGCAAGACCTTTACAAACTACTAGCACTCGTGACACGGACGTACATGCCAACACCGTTTAGCGCAAAGAAAACATTAGGAATATACAGTTCAAAACATTAGCCCCAAACTGAGAATTCCGGTGTGATTGTAACTATAAATACATGTTCAGTTGTTTTTTACGAAAACAAATCAAATTCACTTGAAAAAAATACAGTGGCTTAGCTCGCCTATGCCAGGATGTACGTGGCGTGTGGTAAGGTTCAGCTGGTTGTTCTTGAGTTCCCTGGTTGTCTAGGATTAGCTGATTATCATGCTTACTGCTGCTAAAACGATTTCCAATCCAATCCAATCCAACCCAATCCAATCCAATCCAATCCAATCCAATCCAATCCAATCCAATCCAATCCAATCCAATCCAATCGAATCGAATCGAATCGAATTGAATCGAGGCAGCGGCAATGGCTCCGGCGTGCCAGCTGTGCGCCGTGAGGCGTCACTGCTCCTCGCGCATGCGCAGCACAGCTCGCCACGAGCCACGCGAAACTGCTCAACCTCGGCCAGTGTAGCCCACGCTACAAAACGGCACAAAATAGAAGGACAACCGCAACAACGAAAAAGACTGGGTATGCTCTGTTGGTTCGAGCGACGTTCATAACATCAATTGCGAACCTAACAGCAAAAGCATACAAATGTCCAACGCGTTCACAAGAGATATGGACTTTACCCTTTTCGCGTACTACCCTTGGAAACCAAATGATTCGACACACTTTGCTTGCCTTGTTAAACCACCTTGTCGCCACTGAGGTTACCACTGAGCAGGCGAACAGCGTTGTATTAAAAATTTTTTTTTTCGTTACAGCAGAATTATTTCTGAAAAACTATGTATAATGATGCCAAAAAACGATTTTCTTTGGAAAGATGTACTTTTGTGATGCCCATTGCTGTCTGTAACCGGGGCTCGGACTTTGTCAAGTGAATTAATTTTACTTTTTTCCGAGCCCACCGCTCGTCGGAAATAAAGTTTTATCTTATCTTATCTTATCTTATCTTATCTTATATTATATTATCTTATCTTATCTTATCTTATCTTATCTTATCTTATCTTATCTTATCTTATCTTATCTTATCTAATGTGTTCGGGTGGTTTAAACCACCCAGATCCCGTCAACTCTGCCCAGGACCAAGCAAGGTCGGAACCCTTTCGTACTTTCCGGGGTAACTTTCGAGTTTTGGATCCTGAGAATCCTCTTACTCGCAAATCTTGCAGGAGATACCGGTGAAGTAATAACGGCGCGTTCGCCTGCGTGCACTCACACGCACATGCACGCATAGCGGGCTCGACGTTTCATCCTTTTTTTTGTCGTGTAGACAGTACTCCCACCCACAGAGGCGTATTTCTTACCACGCCGGCTCCTTCCAGGCCTTCCACACAGCTGGCTCCCGAACGTCAGATCACGTCGGCGCTGTGCAAGAGTGTGCAACGCTTAGCGGGAACCTCTATAAAAAAAGTCCCGTTCTTTCTGCGAAGCTGCATCGCAGCTTGCAATCGAATCCTACTGCACCGCGAAGACCGCTGCTTAAGCTGCCAATCACACCGTACTTCAAGTTTGCACCGCTGCCAGTGCGTGACCGGAAAAGATCGTAGCGCTCCCTCGCCGTTCGCACTTGTGCGAACTGAAAGGATTTGCTCACAGAAGGTCTACAGATAACACCTTCTCGACACTTTCCTTTTTCGACGAAGCCACTCGATGCTTGCGCCTGTACAGTCAGCGGCTTATTCGTTTCCAGCGAATTAGGAGACGACCAGTATTCAGCCTCCGGCCTTGAAAGTGACAGTTGGGACAGCGGAGAGGGGTCCTGCTTGCATCTGGAAAATTATTTGATTCTCCGGGGGAATACTTGTCCACAGATGCTGGTATTCAGCGAGGCCCACATAGTGGTTACACTAGAAACAAACACGTAATAGGGTTTTGATTCAAGAACTCCAAGGAAGGCGTAAGGGAAAGGGTTCATCATTGCTTTGTGTGGACATACATTTATTAGAATGTTTGAAAGTAAGAAAATGGAGAAGAACATGCTTCTATGGTGGGATCCGAGCCCACGACTTTCCGAAGGTCGTAGGTTCGGGTCCCACCGGCACATTTTGGTTCCTTGGACGTTTTTATGTGCGAGGTTTCACACTCAAAGCTGGTTTAACCTGTCTAGTATGGGTAGGTCTGTTATGGGTAGGTCTGATCCGGAATGCTAAACCGATCGAGTTTAATTTTATTTTGAAAGCATAACTTCGTCAAAAAGTCGTTTGGTAATGCAGACCTAAGGTGAGCTAAACAAGATTTACGTAAGTAAACAGGACAAATACTAATAATTGCTAAACTAAGTTGATGCTAATAGCCTTTGTAAGCAAGGCCTAAACGGACGAACTATACTGAGCCAACTTACAGGACGCAGATCATTTTAGCAGAACTAATAAATCCTAAGCTAAAACAGAAAGCAAATTAAGCCGAAGAAAGTTAAATGAATTTTGCTAAGCTAATTACACCTAAGTGTAAACAATTCAGCTGGGCTAGGTGGGCTAGGAATAGCGCGGGGTTAGACCATGGATTTGCTAGTCTAAAGCCAGATCCATCAGCAGCCACATGTGTTTTTGTTTGGTATTTAGAGCGCCGGCCATTTTCTTGTCCAGACAACAACTACTACAACAACGACGGCAGTTATTGGCAGCATGTGGTACTCAAGACTTTCCCCTTAAATTAGCTAAGAGACCACAGAAGAAGAAGAAAGAAAGGAAAGGCCGGGAGGTTAACCAGGTGTAGAGCCCGGTTTGCTACCCGGCACTGGGGGAATGGGGCTCAGGGAATAAAAGGGCGGGAGAAGAGGAAGAGATGGGAGGGGGAAAGCACGCACTCTAGTCCCGTTTCGTGCCCCTGAGCGACGGATGCGTTGCGTCTTTCAGATCCTGCTGCCATTGTGAACTAGGAGGGAACCACCGCAGGGAAGGGCCCCGAGCGGAGGATGCGAGGAGTTGGATTGCGAGAGCAAGCCAGTGAAGCGAAATAAAGAAACATGTTGCGGCGGATTCTCCGGAGTCTCGCACGAGTTGCAGCCGACCTTGCGGTACTATACATGTCGCTGGCGGGGCGGCCTCTTTGTTCCGTCTGGAAAGTACACGATGTCGCAAGCGTGTCCGGATTTTAAACTCTATCCACCTTTTATCAATCTCCTCGAAGAGGTGCTCTTCGCGGGACAGCGACGGTGAAGCTTCTCGAAAAGACGTGTTTAGCGAGAAGAACAAGACGGAGGATTAGGGGAGGAGGACGAGCGGAAAATACACCCTTCAAGGCGGTGCATACAAGCAACAACGGCTCCGTCCGGTCGGTCGCCTTATCGCTAAAGAGCTGCGCAACAGGCATACGTCGGATCGCCGTTTGTCGGCTAATTACATTTGCCATGCGGTGCTTATTGCCGGAACTTACACATGACCTCAGGAACTTTAAAACGGCTCGTATATTATATTCTTTCTGGGAATTTCATTTCAAGAGTGTCATTATGATGCGCCAGGAGTCGCATACCGGCATAAGCTGCGAAAAGAAAATAAGGGGGAGCAGGAACACGTAGAGCAGGTGCTATATTTAACCGCGAGCGTGACTGCTTTCTAGATGTAGCTCAGTAGTGGGAAAAAGATAACACATGCTTTCCTGTCTCCGCATTCCGAAGCTCAGCCTGCCAATTGCAAATTCAGCGTTAGGAAAGCCAGGGTGTTTGAGGTGACCTTAGACGGTACTGGGTATGCTTAAGGTGGCTTAAAGTTGGAAGAAACAATATATATATATATATATATATATATATATATATATATATATATATATATATTTATCTATATAGGTTCTTGCGTTTTTTGAGGATTTTAACCTTGTAACCTTGCGCATCCTACTATCTCCCTCGCTCATTCCTACTCTACGCACAGCATAAATTTCCTGGATCTGGATGTTACAGTCACAGTTTCTCAGGGCAGGCTTCAGACTAATCTCTATAGGAAACCTACGGACACACGCCAGTATTTGCACTTCCAAAGCAGCCATGTCAGGCACTGCAAGACTGCACTACCTTATTGCCAATCTCACCGTTTTAGGTGAATCTGCACAAGCCAAGCGGATTTCGATTCTAACTGCAGAGAACCTAAAACTGCGCTCTTGAATAAAAAATACACAGAGCAGGTGATCGATGACGCGATTACACAAGCTAACCAGTTGAACCACACCGAAAGTCTCCGTAAAAAAGCTCCAAAGCCCAATCCACAAACAAACCTCGTTTTGACCCATTCGGCCTCTTCTCCGAAAGTTGCATCCGTTCTAAGGAAACATCACAATATCCTTGCTCAAAGTGAACGCCTAAAAAGAATATTTACCAAGCCACCACGCGTTGTTTATAGACGCAGCAAAAATTTGGGTGACGTTCTCACCAAATCCAGCATCAGCCGACCACAGACGACTGGTTGCATGCCCTGTTACAAACCACGGTGTAAAGTATGCCCACAAATGACCACCACACAGCGCACCGACAGCACGGCTTCAAACTATTATGTTAATGTAAGCGGGAACTTTAACTGGGATTCAGCCAACGTCGTATACCTGCTGGAATGCACCCTCTGCGGCAAGCAATACATCGGCCAGACTGAAACACCCCTTCGTTTGAGGTTTAACAATCACCGCTCTCATGCAAAAACCTGCCCTTCTTTGCCTCTATCAAAGCATGTTAGCACTCCCGGTCATTCTTTTGAACAACTGAAGGCCACAATTCTTGAATCTAGTTTTAAAACGCATCACGATTGACGTGTCTTTCCTCCGATTAACATTTCGGCTGCGTTTCTCAGGCTAGTGTTATGCCTGTTCATTTCTTTCCCTCGATAATATTCTCCCATCAGCTGGCGACCCCCGTAGATGGTTATAGTTTCGTGCTAGCACCGCGTTTTTTAGCACAATGGCTTCACTAAACCAAATTTTACCAGCAAGTCTGGACATTATGTTCTGGTTAGAAGGCTGCGGTACCATTGTTAGCTTTGAAACTCTCACCTTGTAATCAGTTTGTGCACGCGAGCGTGTGTGATTGCTTTCCTCTCCCCTTTCTTTTGGTATTAGTGTTTTCTAATATTCGTTTCTGACCGCTTCGGCGCTCCCTGAACTGGTACCAGGTGCCGACCAGATGTGTACCGCCCGGTCCCGCGTCATACGCGTGCATCTGCCTTCTGTTATGACTTGTTTGACCCTGTCTTTTTTTTCTCCTTTTCTTTCTTTTTCCTGCTTTTTTCTGCTCTTTGTATACGAATGTACACTCATTTCCGGCCGAAACTGCCTGTCTTACTGCTTTTGGGCGCGACCCTTGCCTCCCACCAACAGAAGCCAAGTATAGTACTCTCATGTTTCGATCACCTGACCCTGATTCTTATAACGGGTGTGTATGGGCAGATGTTCGCCTTTTTCGAGCATGGGCATATCTCCTTTAGACCTTCTTCGTTCCGCGTGACTGATTTTTTTTTCCCGATGTCAAACACGTGCTTGGGCATGTCTTGTTTTGACCCCTCTTTCGCCCCTGTTGCCACGGGGGAAAGGGGGAATTACCTTGTTATGATGATTTTTTTTTCTTTTCTTGGTGTTTCTTTTCTTGTTTGGCTTTTTTTCTCATATTTGTACCGCGTGACTGTGGGTTCTTGTAATCCTTTTTATTATTTCCCCCCCTCTTCCACTTCTCTCATTCTTTTGCTGCCCACCAACCAAGTTTCCCATTGTACAAACTCTCCCTTCCCTTGCCCTGCCCTCGCCCTTGCTCCATTTTCTCTATATACCGTATTTACCCGATTCTAACGCGCACCTTTTTTCCGTAAAAATAGGCCGAAAAATCGCATGCGCGTTAGAATCGGATACGAAACCGAAACTGCCGAAACAGCTGAAATTTCGTTACACCCATCGCCATCGCCATCTCAAGATGGCGCCAAAGCTTTTAGCAACAATTTTTCGGATCTAGGCGCCTAGGCTTTTCTATCGGCGTTCGCACAAATCGTCAAATTATTCCACTTGCGTGCTTGATAACAGCAATGGTAGCAGCGGCCACGAAGGTGCGCCGCTTCCGTGGCTTACGAGCGGCTCCCACGCATTCACAACGAGCGGTTGGCTGAAGCGTATGCCTCTGGAGAAGCTCGCGGGATGGGCATGCGAGTCGTGGGCCCCGATCCCATCGAATGTGGTTGAACGTTCGTTCAGAAGTGTGGCATCGCGAACGCGCTTGACGGCACCAATGACGACATGTTGCGGTCAGCGGAAGGTGGCAAGGAGCACTCGGAGAGCGACGAGGAGTGAGATGAGTGAGATTACTTCGGGAAATAAACCGCCCGTTTCTGTCGCATTCGTTTTTCTTGCTCACAAAGTTCCTAGCGCGTTACAAACGGAGGTGCAAGTTTTTTCGGTTTTTTGCCTGGAAAATCGGGTGCGCGTTAGAATCGGGTGCGCGTTAGAATCGGGGGCGCGTTAGAATCGGGAAATTACGGCATATAACCCTGAAACCCACATTCTGTACTCTGAAGAAAGAAGTTCTCTTCCTGAAACGTCAGTAAACTTTTATTTGCATTTTTAATGTTTTTCTCGTGTGTCTCTGTCATGCTGGCGATGGGACCGAAGGCGCGGTGAACACTTCGACTTCGAGACAAGTCTTCCACGAGGATATATATATATATATATATATATATATATATATATAGGACGCCGGTTAAAAAAAAATACAAAAAAGTCGTGTTCGACCACGGGGAAAACAGAACGGGTGGCCTTCGTCAGTTCTTTTTTCATGGTGGTCGAACACGACTTTTTTGTGTGTATATATATATATATATATATATATATATATATATATATATATATATATATATATATATATATATATATATATATATATATATATATATATATATATATATATATATATAGAGAAGAAAAACTTCGAACAAGGTAAAAGCACGATTGTGGCCTACGTTTCAGCAAAGAGAACTTGCTTTCCTCAGGGCCCTGAGAAAAGCAAGTTCTCTTTGCTGAAACGTAGGCCACAATCGTGCTTTTACCTTGTTCGAAGTTTTTCTTGGAAAGCAAGTTCTCTTTGCTGAAACGTAGGCCACAATCGTGCTTTTACCTTGTTCGAAGTTTTTCTTCTCTTGTGTTCTCTACCATCTTCAAAGTTCTACTACTCCCTGGATTTTATATATATATATATATATATATATATATATATATATATATATATATATATATATATAGTAAGGAAATGAGGGGCTCGTTGAGGAAATGCAGAAAGATAGGTCGGCAGTCTACAATGCCAAAGGAGGCATAGGGGTGTGGTTAGGCTCTTTTCTTTTTCACTACGGTTAATTAAGTAAACATTTTTTTTAATATACAGAAGAAAGAAAGAAAGAAAAACACGCGCCCAGAGTGGGGACCGAACCCACGCCTTTCGATTACATGTCGAATGCCTTACCAATTCGGCTATCTGGGCGACGGTGTTCTCCTTCACTTTCTGGGCTAATTATATTTACTAGAAGTTTTTCTGACTCTTGAGGGTGGTAGCCAGCGCCACTCTGACTACACGGGGAGAAGGGGACCTTCTTTTCAACCCCCGGGGCGTGACTCGAACGTGTCACCCATGCCGTGTCCCCAGCCTTTTGGTCCGGCGCGGTTCCCAGCACCCTCATCCGTTCGTCGTGGCCTTGTGGACGTCGATATTCGGGCACCAGTCGTCATCGGAGACCGCCATCGTCATTCGCCGTGGAAAGGACTTCACTGTTTATACGAATCGCATCTCTTCCTCACCGCACTTATCCACTTACCGAGCGCGACCTGGACGGTCGTCTTTGACCGGGGGGTGATGTTAGCATGTTACGTGGTGCAAGACATGAACCATGAGATGCGGACGATGTATTTTACACTATTTACATGGGGGCTATCGCAGAGATCGCACAGGCTGCACGTCAGCCACTCCCTCGTCGTCGTCGATGGGGAGACATCGGGAATTGTCATCTTGTTCCGTAACATCACCCCCCGGTCAAAGACGACCCGGTCCCGGTCGCGCTCGGTCAGTGGATGGGTGCGGTGAGGATAAGATGCGATTCGTATAAACAGTGAAGTCCTTTCCACGCGAATGACGATGGCGGTCTCCGATAACGACTGGTGCCCGAACATCGACGTCCACAATATATATATATATATATATATATATATATATATATATATATATATATATATATATATATATATATATATATATATATATATATATATATATATATATACTGTATTTACTCGATTGTAACGCGCACGGGACTTTGTGACCCAGACAAACGAATGCGAGAGAAACAGGCGATTTATTTCCCGAAGTAATCTCACTCATTTCACTCCTCGTCGCTCTCCGCTGACCACAACATCTCGGTCTCGGTGCCTTCAAGCGCGTTCGCGATGCCACACTTCTAAACGAACGTTCAACGAACGGCAAGGAGGCGATGGTTCAACCATGGTCGATGGGATCGTGGCCCACGCCTTGCACGCCCATCCCGAGAGCTTCTCCAGAGTTGCACGCTTCAGCTGACCGCTTGTTTTGAACGCGTGAGAGCCGCTGCTGCCATTGCTGTTATCAAGCGCGCAAGTGAAACGATTTGACGATTTGTGTGAACACCGATAGAACAGCCTGGGCGCCTTGGCTTGCTGCGTCCGAAAAATCGTTGCTAAAAGCTTTGGCGCCATCTTGAGATGGCGATGGCGATGGGTGGGACGAAATTTCCGCTGTTTCGGCAGTTTCGGTTTTGTATCCGATTCTAACGCGCATGCGATTTTTCGGCCTATTTTTTTTTCGGAAAAAAAGTGCGCGTTAGAATCGGGTAAATACGGTATATATATATATATATATATATATATATATATATATATATATATATATATATATATATATATATATATATATATATATATATATATATATATATATATTGTCACGAAGACAAGGACGATGCAGTTGTGTTGAATGAGAAACACGTTTATTGGAGCGAACTTGTGCTCCCCTAACAACTCAAAAGAATACAGAGGCGGCGAAGCAGCGGTCAACAAAGTGACTTGCACAGGCGAGTGTCGTCGAATCGAATGCCCCGGCGTCCGCACTGCAGGCTTTTTATCTTTTGGCGCGCGTGGTTCTCGAAACGTCGATTCGCATCGAGAACATAGTAGATCCAAGAAGATTATTCTGGGCTGTTCACGTTAGATCGGAATGCTCTCCCTATCACAACAGATAACACATGCGGCACAGAAAGAAAGAATGGAACACGCGCTTCCCTTGGCGCAGAGATAACACAGACCGGCGCATCCGGGCGGTAAAAGCAAAACACAAATAAACAAACCCAATGTATGTTTCGCGGCATTACCCCCCCTCTAAGAGTGCATCGACCCGATGCTAACATAGGCGACAGTCCGAACAAATAAAAATTAAAGTTCGTCATCGTCCGTAGAAAGGTTTTAAGCGAACCACGTGGACGACTTCGGGCCGCGTGTGTCGTCGTGATGTGCCGGAGTCACCATCGGGGATCACTTCGTAGGTGAGTTGGCCAACACGTCGTAGAATCTTGTAGGGTCCGAAATACCGTCGCAGAAGTTTCTCACTCAGTCCGCGTCGTCGGATGGGAGTCCAAACCCACACACGATCCCCTGGTTGGTACTCGGCGTCTCGGCGTCGGAGGTTGTAGCGGCCCGCATCCACCAGCTGCTGGTCCGTTATACGAACTCGAGCGAGCTGGCGGGCCTCCTCCGCACGTTGAAGATATCCGTGGACGTCGGCGTTGAGGTCGTCGTCTTCTACGTGCGGAAGCATGGCGTCGAGCATCGTAGTCGGCCTTCTACCGTAGACAAGCTCGAACGGCGTCAGCTGTGTCGTCTCCTGGATAGCCGTGTTGTACGCAAACGTGACATACGGGAGCACTTCGTCCCAAGTCTTATGTTCAACGTCAACGTACATTGACAGCATATCTGCGATTGTCTTGTTCAGACGTTCTGTTAGTCCGTTCGTTTGGGGGTGGTACGCCGTCGTTCTTCGGTGATCCGTGTTGCTGTAGCGTAATACTCCTTGCATCAGCTCCGCAGTAAATGCCGTTCCGCGGTCTGTGATTAGGACTTCCGGGGCTCCATGTCGCAGCACAACTTGGCTTATAAAGAACTTCGCCACTTCTTGTGCAGTCCCCCTCGGAAGAGCGGCGGTCTCTGCGTAGCGCGTCATGTAGTCTGTCGCTACGACAATCCACTTGTTCTGTGATCGTGACGTAGGGAACGGGCCTAAAAGGTCCATTCCAATCTGTTGAAATGGTCTCGATGGGACGGCGATCGGTTGCAGAAGTCCGGCGGGTCTTGTCGGCGGCGTTTTTCGTCGCTGGCAGTCACGGCAGCTCCGGACGTAGTGGGTGACGTCAGAGGTAAGGCCGGGCCAGTAGTACCTCGCCTTGATTTTTCCAATAGTGCGGGCTGTGCCCAGATGTCCGGAAGACGGGTCGTCGTGGCACGCTTCCAAAATTTCGTCACGAAGGTCCGCGGGGATGACTAGAAGGTAATTCGCTCTTGTTCCGGGGCTGAAATTCTTCTTCACAAGGACGGAGTTTCTCAGGCTGAATGCTGGTAAGCTGCGTTTGAAGGTCCTAGGAACGGCAACGTTGCATCCCTCGAGGTACTCGATTATGACGCGTAAGTCGGGGTCGGAACGCTGCTGGGCGGCTAGGTCACTCTCCGTCACGATCCCGAAGAACGCGCTGTCTTCATCAGAGTCTTGTGGTGGTGGGTCGACGGGGGCGCGGGACAGGCAGTCGGCGTCGGAGTGTTTCCTGCCGGATTTATAAACGACTGTAACGTCGAACTCCTGCAGGCGCAAGCTCCACCGCCCAAGACGGCCAGAGGGGTCCTTCAAATTGGCGAGCCAACACAGCGCATGGTGGTCTGTTACAACCTTGAATGGCCTTCCATACACGTATGGGCGAAATTTTGAAATCGCCCATATAATAGCCAGGCACTCTTTCTCAGAGGCAGAATAGTTTTTCTCCTCCTTCGACAGACCACGGCTAGCATAGGCGATTACCCTTTCGCAGCCGCTTTGCTTTTGGACAAGGACGGCACCCAAGCCTATATCACTGGCGTCCGTATGCATTTCCGTTTCGGCATTTCCGTCGAAATGAGCGAGCACGGGCGGGCTTTGCAGGCGTTTTTGCAGCTCGCCGAATGCTTTTTCTTGGTCGTTTTCCCAGCTGAAAGGGGTGCTATCTTTCGTCAAGCGCGTGAGTGGCTCTGCAATGCGTGCGAAGTTTGCGACGAAGCGCCGGTAGTATGCGCACAGCCCGAGAAATCTCCGCACGCCCTTCTTTTCTTTCGGCCTTGGGAAGTTCGCAATGGCTGAAGTTTTTGCCGGGTCAGGTAGGACTCCCGCGGCGTTGACGACGTGGCCCAAGAACTTGAGTTCCCCGTATGCGAAACGGCACTTTTCAGGCTTCAGCGTCAACCCCGACGTACGAATGGCCTCGAGTACAGACTCCAACCTTGCAAGGTGTTCGTCGAACGTCCGGGCGAATACCACTACGTCGTCGAGGTATACGAGGCAGGTGTGCCACTTAAGGCCAGCTAGCACAGTGTCCATGACTCTTTGAAACGTCGCTGGTGCTGTGCACAGCCCAAACGGCATCACCTTGAACTCGTATAGGCCGTCTGGGGTTATAAATGCAGTCTTCTCTCGGTCTCTCTCGTCCACTTCAATTTGCCAGTAGCCGGTCTTCAGGTCCATCGATGAGAAGTACTTCGCGTGGCAGAGGTGGTCGAGGGCGTCGTCGATTCGGGGGAGGGGGTACACGTCCTTTTTTGTGATTTTGTTCAGTCGCCGGTAGTCAACGCAAAACCTTAATGTGCCGTCTTTTTTCTTTACGAGTACGACGGGCGCAGCCCAGGGGCTTTTCGATGGCTGTATAATGTCATCGCTCAGCATGTCGTCGACTTGAGTCCGGATGGCTTCCCGTTCGTATGAAGAGACGCGGTACGGTGACTGTCGGGTAGGTCGGGCTCCATCTTCGGTTATTATTCGGTGCTTCGCTAGAGGGGTCTGACGTAGTTTTGCGCTCGACGAAAAACATTCGCTATAGCGACGCAGCAAAGCCAATAATTTTTTCCGTTGTTCTTGCGGTAGCGCCGGATTCACGTCGAATGGCTGCGGGAGCTTGAATGTTTCTACGGGTGTGCGTTCAAAGTCGGCGACTGCGATCACATCACTTGCTTCTTGCGTTTCTTCGAGGAACGCAATTGCAGCTCCCTTGTTTAAATGCTGGTACTCTTCGGTGAAATTAGTGACCAAAACGTGAGATTGGCGTTGCTTAAAGTGCGCAATGCCTCTTGCGACGGAAACACCGCGGTCGAGAAGCAACCTTCGATCACTCTCTACGATAGCGTCGATGTCAGAAGCAGCATCCTCACAGTAGACGGCGATCATCAAGCTTGCGCGGGGTGGCAGGGTGATGTGATCGTCGGCGATCCTGACAGCAGCACGGTGATCGGGGTTCGGCTGCGGCGTCGTGGAGTGATTGGAGGAAAATGTTATCGACTTGGTCTGCAGATCAATTATTGCGCCGTTGTCCGTCAAAAAGTCCATTCCGAGAATCACGTCGCGGGAGCAGTTGGGCAGAACGACGAACGCCGCAGGGTACGTTGTGCCGTCTATGGTGACGCGCGATGTGCACGTTCCACTTGGCGTCACGAGGTGGCCTCCTGCTGTGCGTATGTGCGGACCGTCCCATCTGGTCATAACTTTCTTCAGTTTAGACGTAAATGATCCGCTCATTACCGAATAGTCAGCTCCCGTGTCTACGAGGGCGACTACGTCAAAGCCGTCGATGGACACCTTGACGTCAGGTGCAGTCGTCCTCGAGTTCCGGGTTCGTCGGGGCGTCGTATCTCTGCTTGTACGTGTTGATGGTCGGGCACTGTGCATCGTCGTTGTCGTCGTCTTCTCAACGGACGTCTCGGTCAGGTCGGGTACGCGTCGCGCCGTGTAGCTGTCGTCGTGTTCGGGAGTCTCGTCAGGGTTAGGTCGGGTCGTCGGGATGAGGGCATGTCGTGAATCACTGTCTTCAGCGCGTCCTTGCGTCGTTGGAGGGTTTCTAGTTTTTCGCCGTAGAGCAACTTCACCTCCAGAAGTTGCCGCCTTTAGTTTCCCCCGCGTGGGCTGGGGGACCTTCCACGGGCGAAGTCAGCGTTGCTACGGCGGTTCGGCGATTGGTAGGGGTAGGGCGACGGCGAACGGTTGAAACGCGCTGGGCCACGGCTGGTTTCAGATAGATACTCGTCGATCTCACGTGGTCGTTGGCCAGGGAGAGGGCGAGGTGCGTCGACGGAGAAACCACGCAGTCCGAGTCTCTTGTATGGGCAGCGACGGTAAATGTGGTCGGCCTCTCCGCAGTGGTAGCACAGAGGACGGTTATCGGGAGTTCGCCATAAGTCCGTCTTCCTCGGCGTCTGGTTTCGGGCTACCGGGGGTCGGGCGGGTGACAGTGGGCGGCGGTACGGCGGGGCCTCTTGACGGCGTGTTGGAGCAGGGCGGGGTCGACGAACAGCCGCGGAGTATGTCATAGCTTGTGGCTCTCGGGGTACCTCGGATGGCGTAGAAGTTCCCAACGCTTGTTGCACTTCTTCTCTAATTACGTCGGTGAGGGAAGCGACTTGGGGCTGCGGCGGCGTTGGGAGAAGTTTCCGCAGCTCCTCTCTCACTATTGCGCGGATAGTCTCGCGTAGGCTGTCGGCCGGGATCCGCGTGTTGCCAAAGTCGTTCGCATTGGCCGCGCCAACAAAGTTGCGGTCATACTGCTTAGCACGCATTTCGAGGGCTTTCTCAATGGTGCTGGCTTCGGTCACGAATTCGGCGACGGTTTTGGGCGGATTTCGGACAAGTCCAGCAAACAGTTCCTCCTTCACTCCGCGCATTAAGAAGCGCAACTTCTTTTCTTCCGTCATTTCGGGGTCCGCGCGGCGAAATAGCTGCTTCATCTCCTCAACGAAGATCACGACACCTTCGTTGGGGTGTTGCGTGCGCGTTTCCAACAAAAGGGAGGCTCTTTCTTTCCGCACGACGGTAGTGAAGGTCTTAGTAAACTCGCTTTTGAACTGAGCCCAGTTTGTCAAGGAGCTCTCGTGGTTCTCGAACCAAGTGCGAGCCGAATCTTCCAAGTAAAAGAAAACGTGCCGGAACGTTTCTGCGTCGTCCCACCTGTTGAATTTCCGGACGCGCTCCAGTTTCTCCAACCATTCTTCTGGGTCTTCTGCGGGGGCTCCTCGGAACGATGGCGGTTCCCGGGGCTGCTGCAGGACGATTGGCGACGTTGTTTCTTGCACCATGGTGTTGGTTGCAGCTTTCCTTTTCTTGGGCCCTTCTGGCATCAAACCGAACTCGGGAGGTAAATCTTGCAGGCGGGGGCTGGCTCTTGTTGGACTGGCTTGGCGGCTTTTCGAGGTTGTAGTGGGCATGAAGGGTGCGTACCCCGCACCTCCACCAGATGTCACGAAGACAAGGACGATGCAGTTGTGTTGAATGAGAAACACGTTTATTGGAGCGAACTTGTGCTCCCCTAACAACTCAAAAGAATACAGAGGCGGCGAAGCAGCGGTCAACAAAGTGACTTGCACAGGCGAGTGTCGTCGAATCGAATGCCCCGGCGTCCGCACTGCAGGCTTTTTATCTTTTGGCGCGCGTGGTTCTCGAAACGTCGATTCGCATCGAGAACATAGTAGATCCAAGAAGATTATTCTGGGCTGTTCACGTTAGATCGGAATGCTCTCCCTATCACAACAGATAACACATGCGGCACAGAAAGAAAGAATGGAACACGCGCTTCCCTTGGCGCAGAGATAACACAGACCGGCGCATCCGGGCGGTAAAAGCAAAACACAAATAAACAAACCCAATGTATGTTTCGCGGCAATATATAAGCAGTAGAAGAAACTTCTACAGGAGCCAGAAGAAATAATTGCGAAAATGGTTGACTCCGATTTAAAACAAAAACAGTGTTTTACTGACGTTTCGACTGGAGGACCAGTCTTCATCGGAGTAACACGCACACACAAATATATATATATATATATATATATATATATATATATATATATATATATATATATATATATATATATATATATATATATATGTATATAAGACAATAAGGGTTGGTGTCAAGAAAACCTCTGAAAGCAAAGGTGAGGTTGTGGTGGGTTATAGAAACAGATGAAGAATTTTTTGAGTCAGAAAGAAATTGGTGAAAAAATTGGCCGCGTATCTGCTCCTTTCGTTGCAAATGTCGTCAAAAGACGATAGTCTTTATCCACTTTTGCCAAGTAAATTCCTCCCTTCGCTTTACCGCTCACCTCTCATGTTGTTCCTCTTGCGTCGCGCTCCTCCCAAGGTAAATACACCAAAGGTTTGCTTAAATCATTTTAAATTTCCCGCGTTCCACTGCTCCAAACCGGGAGTCTCGATGCGAACGCTGCCGTACGGCGAAGACGCGCGTAAATCGAGGCGCCCTACTTCAGCCTTTATAGAACCACGTTTCCCTACTCCATGGACGTGCGTCGCAAGCAGAACGTGGAACCTATCTAGTGGAACCTTGCGTAACTGTTGCCGGTTTATTTCTTAAAATGGCGCCAGAAGCTATAGTGGCGCTGGCGACAGCAGGCGACGGCGGAGTGAATTCTTTTTCTGCAGTTGATGAAGTATTTATTTTAACAAAAGTCAAGCATGTTGGAATTTTTATAAAGGAACACTGCAAATATCACTTCTGTATTGATTTGTTGTCTCATATCTGCGTAATGTCTTGTTCTTCTTCAACAATGTTGACAAGTATGAACATTACACCGGACCAAGACGGGTAGATTTAGCTGTGACTATATAAGACTATTGCGCAGGCGTTCTTTTGCTTTGGCCGGGTGGCTGAATCGAGTCACAGACAGACAGACGGACAGACATACAGACACACAGACATACAGACAGACCAAAATTTCTGGGTTTAAGTAGCCCAAGAAAGACTATCGTCTTTAAAAATGCCCGCCGGGTGGGATCCGACGCTGGCTACCACCCCCAAGTGCAGGAAACAAAAAATACCTTAACATAAATACCCGAGAAACTGGTGGGGAAACAGCCCCGCCGGTAGCGTAGTGGTTATCGCACCAGACCGGTATTCTGGAGGTCGTGGGTTCGGATCCCACCCGGCGGGCATTTTTTTACCAATTTCTTTCTTACTCAAAAAATTCTTCATTTGTTTCTATAACCCACCACAACCTCCCCTTTGCTTTCCGAGGTTTTCTTGACTGCCAACCCTTATTAACTGTCTTATTTCACCGAGCCCCTCATTTCCCATATATATATATATGTGTGTGTATATATTCTTCATACCTTTATATGAACTAACGCATTCCCCCTTTGCTTTCTCCGGGGTTTTCTTGACTGCCAACCCTTATTCTGTCTTAATTCACTGAGCCATGCGTAGCGAGGGCCTCTGTTCTGGCAGTCTTGGTGCCAAAGGTAGCTTAAAGGGACACTGAAGTGATATGTAAACATTGCGGGATTACTAGCGCAAATTGTAGTCCGGAGTCCCCAGGCCATGTTTCGACCACTCTGGGCGCGTTTGCGCGATTTTATTTAGTAGACAAATTAATTCGAAAATGTTTTCCTCCTCTCTTTACGCTCGCCCATTTTCTGTGGCGTTTTCGTGTGACGTCGCGAGGAGCCGAGATCGCAATTGGCTGCGCTACTGCACGGCTCCCCGGCCTTCAGGCAGAGTCAGTCGGCCCAGCGTTTCGTCCGCCGGCTGCCGACGGGTCGTCGCAATTCGTTCGCTCAGTTGAAACGAAGCCAGGACACGTTTGTGAATGGAAGAATGTGCCTTTCTTTACTTGGTTAGTTTGTACACTGTATCTAGCTCCAAGTCAAGGTCGCTTCACACAAGCGCTGCACAAGCGCACATGAGACGCTTCATTGACTGGTACGCCAGTAGGAAAATATAAGGCCTCTTGAAGGCGGGAGAAGAGTCAGAGAAGTCAATATAGGTACTAAGGAAATAAAATCAACTGATATTTTTACCGTACAGCGTAAAACTAGGGTGCAAGAAACACTTTTTTGCGCTGGGCGAACAAGCACAGCGGTCAGCAGCATGACTACGCATCTGCGAACGCTTTTCCGTCTAAGAAATGCAATTGCTAGACGTGATATATTGTGGAAACTTGGGGGATGCTTACTGCACGAGCGCAAAACAACAAATAGTCACCTAAGCTGCTTGAAATGCCGAAACTAAATAAAAGTGTAAACTGGTTATACAATATATACCTTATATTACCAAGGTCAGCAGAATCCGCCCCGTGGCCGAGCGGTCTGGAGCGCTGGTTATGTCATTGCAAGTGTTTTGCAAGTCACGAGTTCGAATCCCCGTGGGTGCGTGCTTTTTTTTTATAAGTGAACTTTTTCGCTGAGTTCTCCTTTTTTTGGGACGCAACGTTCATTGCTCCACGAACTAGTTCACAGAACGTGCGCAGGCTGGCACTGGCGCGCTAGCGAGTTCTCGTTGGCGTGCTGTTGCCATAAGCACCGACTGCTTGCGGGCAGTGGGCACAGACCAGAATCAACAGACCCTTGGCCTGGTGCGAACACGCTTTTTACGATACAGGCATGAGTGAGGCAAGCTCCAAATATGGGGGAAAAGCACATGGCATTTGAGAGTCTGCGGGGACGCGGAGGGCGTTCATGCACTGCGTAGGCCTCGGCTAGTGAATGCTACGATTCCAAGCCGTCCTGGGAGGCTTATCTTACGCATTTTACAGCCGACAACATGACAGAAGCGCGGTACGATGATTACTGAGACGTTGATAATGCCCATCCAACAACGCCATCGGTTGTGTTTTACAGATCGAACCGAAACCGAAACTTGTTTGATTGCTAACCTTGGGCATCGTCCAATCACGGTGCTCCCTCCTCCCAACGTCACAGCTTTAGTTGGTGCGGCCGCCGCAAACCGCGCATAGTAGTTTTTCTTCTTTCGCGCTCTGTAAAATAATTACCGATTTGTCAACCGGATAAACGATGAAAAGTGGGCTAATTTGAGCCAGTCAACGCAGTGCAAGCAAAAACGGGAGCTTGACAAATTCACTTCAGTGTCCCTTTAAGAGGGTTCAACGCTGGTCGACCATTCTCGACATGTCGTAGACACTCGAGTGACGGCCCGGGTGTTAAAAAGAAGGTCCCCTTCACCCCGAGTAGTCCGAGTGGCGCTGGCTACCACCCCCAAGTGCAGGAAACAAAAAATACCTTAACATAAATACCTGAGAAAGTGGTGGAGAAACAGCCCCGACGGTAGCGTAGTGGTTATCGCACCAGACCGGTATTCTGGAGGTCGTGGGTTCGGATCCCACCCGGCGGGCATTTTTCACCACTTTCTGACAAAAAAATTCTTATCTTTCTATGAACTAACGCATTCCCACCTTTGCTTTACGAGGTTTTCTTGACAGCCAACCCTTATTCTGTCGTAATTCACTGAGCCCCTCATTTCCCATTTCTGATTCTCTCTCTCTCTCTCTCTCTCTCTCTCTCTCTCTCTCTCTCTCTCTCTCTCTCTCTCTCTCTCTCTCTCTCTCTCTCTCTCTCTCTCTCTCTCTCTCTCTATATATATATATATATATATATATATATATATATATATATATATATATATATATATATATATATCGCTGCGATCGAATGTTTGTAAATTTTTGCCCACCTACGCCCGGATTAAAACACGATCTTTTTTCTCTGTGGACAGCAAACAGGTAGAGCCGGCTAGCATTTGGTGAATTGCCACCCTGCGGACTTGGAACGCACACTTGAGGGTAGCGGAACACAGCGCGTCACAACGCAGGATGGCTCTGCACAACGAGCAGCCTTGAATGCCCAGCAAAGTACATCACAGCACAACACGGCACAACACAACATCAGGGACGCGTTAACGTCCCTGGGGCTCCGCAGAAGCTGATTAAATGCGCTAGCTTCGATCCCCCGCCAACTGCGTGGTAAGAAGTACAGCACGGTGAACGGGAACATGAAAAAGCAAGGGCGAAGTTAAAGCAATTCAAAACGGATACGCGGCAAGGCCCCTGGCGGCGGAGCCACCTTGGGGTTCCCGTCCCGCGCACGGAGCGCCGAAGTCTCTCGGGCCTCCTAAATTGCATTTAGCCCCGTGGCGCGGCCGTTTGCTCTCTCGGCGCCGTTTACGGCTTTCGGAAGTGTGCTCTGCCCCGCGCGTGTTGTCGCGTTTTTTACCGCGTGTCGGGGCGTCTCGCTTACCCGGTTCAGCGAGGCGGCGTGGTCGGCGCGTATTCCCATCCAAGGAGTCGTTTGATGTGGGCTTCCAAGCCGTTTCCGTCATTGGAAGAAGACTGCTGTTTCTTTAAAAGCTAGCTCCACTAGCGTTACTCCGGAAGGCGTAGGTGATTCGCGTTAAGGTGGCAGCGTATGCACAGGGTGGCCAGTTTATTTTGGGAGTGGTAAACGGCAGCGTAACGGCGCTATTCGTCGCCATTACGGCTCGGCCGCTCTCTGAGACAAACGGCTTGTACCTCGAGACGGTGCAAACCGCAACTGACATCGTGGGCGCTTTCTTCCCTTTTTCCCCCTATTGTGCGAGCGCATGGTACGACGTATCCCTTCCCAGTGGATTTCAGCAATGATCGAGACAGAGGGCAATGCCTTCTGAGCGGCTAGTGCCTCCGGCGAACCTTCTTTGCTGTTAGTGCTGGAAACGATCGCGCGAAGCTATAGAGTTTGTGAAAGCGGCTCGTGTTCTATAGCATTCCTTAACGGAGAGCGCTTGATGCTGTGGAGGTAAGAGTTAGGTGGCACTACCCTAATTGAGGGTATTTAGCGAAGAGCTGGCGTATACTCACTACACTGATTCGTGAGCATATGCGTAATCACTGGAGGAGGTTACACTGTTACTGGCATACAATGTTCCCCGACTGTAAATATTGCCAACGAAGACGGCATTAATATTTCTTTGAAGAGACCCTGCAACACTTTTTTCAATTCTTTTTGAAATCCTAAATGCTTACAGAACGTAGTCCCCAAACACACCCAGTGCTTAGATTACGGGGTCTTAAAGTACCTCAGCCAGAAATTACTGCTCTATGCTCATCAGATAACTTAGAAACTCGCTCAAAAGAATTTTCTCTCTTTCCCGGTTTTGACGTTCTTCGACGGCCCGAATTACGCCCCTGAGCCCATGTAGCGGCTGTTGGCCGGTTTTCCTTCAGTCGCAGTTTAGATAGAAACTTTAAAAATAAAGCTACAAGACCAAAGCAGAAATGGAAGGTGTATCTAGGGCCCTATTCTCGACTGCACAAATTGCCGGCAATTCTGGCAATTTGCCGGAAGTCTTTTCTGATTGTCTTTCAATTTTGGTCACGTGCTTCCGGTTGACAAAGCGGTTGTGTGTGCTGTCGTCATCTTGACGTTTCATGTCGTTCACGGACACCAGTTCTAAAGTTTGCCTTATTTCTCGTTACTAAAGGCGCATAATTCTTGGCTGGCAATGAAAAACCAGACTAAATGCAGCGGACATGACAACGTAAGCCTGTCTTTGCTATTCAACAACAATACTGCTTGTAATACACCCGCCCTCTGTGATTGGCTGAGAAGGCGTGACGTAATTTAAACAGTTGACGGGAACGATTACGTCATGCATTGGCAACTTCAGCCTGCGTAAAAGTGACGTAATGCTACGTAACCGCTTGAAAATGGCGGCTGTTTTTGTCGCAAAATACGAGCAAAATAGGGCAAAAAATTGCCCCGGCTTCCGGCGTCACGAAATGTGCGGCAATTTGCAGCAGGCGCAGTTTCGCATGCGCGCTGTTTAAAGCATGTTTCCTACCGAAACAATGTATAGTTTCAACTGCTTCCAAGTCAGCGATCATGGAGCATACAAATAACGTGCAGTATTTTGCTTTTATATATGGCAATAAAAAAAATATTTGTTTGGCGTAACCGCAACATAAGAGGGCAGTACAACCTCTCCACGACAAAGAGAACCCAATGCATGGTATTTGTCCACACTCGTCCTATATAGTAAGCTGCTGGGTCACATGATCAAACTCAAGAGAAAAATAACGAAGAAAAGTGGCTATTTGGTTCATTACAGCGCTGATTGAAGTCGAGCTTGACGAATGAGTGAATCGGCGACATCGGTGCGCTCCGCGGTTATCACGCGTAGCGCTTCGCTGCTTTTATGTGTCATAGAAGCGATGGTCGCGGCCGTCTTTTCCTGTGACACGCCATAAACATGTAACATAGCAGCCGACGATGGCGTGGCGGCGGTGGCGTGAGGGAAGGTGATAACGCAACAAAGCTTGCATTGAAGCAGAGAGCCCAGCTATGTTACTAAAAGCAGTTGAAAGAAATAAATAGATACGCTAAAAAATTGTGTGATGTTCTTTAGCTCGACATCCGCTTTTCGCTCGCTTTTGGATCAACGTTACTCGATCGCCTTGTGGTGTTGACGCCAAATTTGACCTCCAGAAATGTGTTTTTCTTGTCAGCCTCCCCTACCGTCTTAATTTTTATAGTACATGCCAAGTGTTTTATATCTTTCTTGCACAATATTTGATACCTTGGTAGCGATCTTTATGAGTGACTCGTCAAATTACACTGCATGTCGTCATAGCTATAGGTGCAGCACGTCACTGATTGCTTACGTCTTGCTTACGCAAAACAACATGGGCGAATTGCTGGCAATTTCTTCAGTCGAGAAATAGGGCCCCTGGTGCGACGAGCAAATCACGCAGTGCCTCTCCGTGCTGGCGATAACTGTAGCTTTCGCAGTGCTTCCAGAAGCGAAGGAAGGAGTGAAAGCGTTTATCGAAACTGTCGCAGGGTCCCTATAACAGGTTCATTAAAAAATGCAACGTCTTTAAAGAACGTTCGTTCCATCCCTCTTGTCTACGTGTAATGACTGCTGAGGTGGGGACCTCAGTAAAAATTATAAAAGCAAGTTAAAAAAAGGACAAACTGTTCAGCTGCGCCAACCCCGCCATATTGTGTGAAAGCAGCACGCAGTCAGAGTTGTCGAGCGTTGTACAATACAGCACTGAAGACGTGTGCTATTCTACAGAAATGCTACAATAGACTGGGTTTCAGACTACGCACACAGGATTTTGAGTACGGGAACAGATTTCTTGTGGTCAACCCTACTACTGCTTGCACTTTAAAGGCACAGACAACAGATTTTTGCCGAGTTTTCTTTATCCCAAATAAAAGGGGCCTCACTTTAAACACCTTAACTCGAAACGGTTTTGCTGAGAGCTCCCTAGAACATTTGAACTCGGCAACACACCTTTAAAGGAGTACTGACACGGAATTTCAAAGATGAGATAACTATGTAAAACGCTTCCTTTTTATCAGGAGATATCTCCCAGCAAGTTTCAACAGCAACCGTTCAGCGAAACATATTTAAAATCCATTTTATTCTTCGCCCGCACGAGAAAGCCCAGAGCGGGCCGACGTGACATCATCTGCTACATGCCCCAAACTGCCGACGTCGGGCTCCCGTGACGAAGCCGATGCGCTGGCTGTGGTTGGTGCGCGCTCCTTGGGCGTGTGTACACGTCATGGTTTTGGGACTGACGTCATGCTGCCCGGGCCTGTGGGGACGGCGAAGACCTCGGCCGGTCTGGGCGCGCGCGTGCGCTCGCTCGCGCGCGCTTCCAGAGAGGCAGCGATACGGCAAGAATGGTGACGCCATGTGATACATGCTGTCATGGCGGCCGCTCGGCGTTTTTTTGTCGAAACCGAAACTGGCACGAATAAACGCCGCCGTAAATGAATGTTTACGCTGCGCTCGACCGTCTAATCTGTCATTCTATGATTAGTGGGCTGGTAGGCACGCTTAGCAGCGAAAAAAACGTAACATAAAAATTTCGTGTCAGTACTCCTTTAACGGCACGTTAGATTAAAAGAGGTATTTAAAAACTTGTCCCCGGCTGAGACAACAATGATGTACCAACTTTTCCTATTCCTTCGCGCGGTTTTCGATCATGCATTGAAATACGGAGTTCTTTGGACGCGTAACGTCGTGTCACGTTTAGACGCTAGGTGTCGCCACCTTTCCGGATTCAGAAATTTTAGTGCAAAATGAAGGTCATTTTCCCCTGTTTATTGAAAAATTTCTTGCGGTTACCCCAGTATATAAAAGGCTGGTTTTCATATAAGACAATCCATTTCTCCACAAAAATGGATTATCTGTCCCTTTATGTCACTGATTGGCTGATTTATGGATTGTTTTACGCATGCCTTAGTATGCACAACCGGCGGCCCTGTCGCTATCACCACGCGCTGCAGCAACTAACACACCACACCGACGGCCGCGCGACGTCCCACACCGACGGCCCCACGATGGCCGACTCCGCCGCCTCGCCTTTCCTCCGGGGATCTCTTTCTTTCTCTAGAGAAACTTGGAGTATCGTGTCGCCGCAGCACGACTGAAGCCATTCGTGCGTACTGGCGTGTGCGCTGCTTGTACTGTATGTACTCTTCAACTTCTTGCACGGACAAAGAAAAAGAGCTGTGCGCTGCTGGCGCGGCAGTAATAATATGGATGTTAACCCTCGGCGAAAATACCTCTGTAGCACGTAAAATACGCATATAAATTAGTGCGTACGCCAGCAGAAATTTAACCTCCTCTAATGAAGAAGGCCTTACTTTGTACCATAGTACCGCATTTTCGAGAAACACGGTGCGATTACGAAAAGGAAAATTAATTGTTGTGGCTCAAGACGCCACTCGCTGTTTCGAAGGAAATTTTCCATTGCAAAGGTAGTTGCTTCTCAAATTCACGTGATTCCCAAATTGGATGCGCAAACCATACCCCTTAAAAAACCGCTCACACACACACACTCACACACACGCACACACACACACACACACACAAAACTGACCCCGCCGGGAATTGAACCCGTAACGTTGAGGGCACGGGCGCGACGCGCGAGAGCACTGCTCCACCGACCATTTCTTTTTCTTTATTGCTTGTCTTCGGTATACACTATAAGAACAAAAAAAAAAGGATTACAAAGCGCGAAAAGACACCAGCACGCCACTTGCTAGTGTGCGCTTGTTAAAAAGGCTGAAGCCATGCCACACGTTCCAACACATTTAACCAGTCAGGTGGATATGGTTGGGCTTTATACACTTCTAAAATCTCCCGTACACTCTGGCAGCTGCGCCACCGCCCAAATGCTGCTTCGGTGCGAAATAGCTTGGGTAATAGATGGAGGCCCATCCTTCCGTGTCCTACGTCGGTGTTTATAGCTGGTTTATATAATTCCTGGCTGGTAAACTGAAATTTCTTAAAAACAGCGCTTGCACAGCAAAGTTCCCCGAAGCCCCCACAATAGCATATCGCCATCAACTCCGCTGCTTCGCGAAAGCGCTCGCAAAAATGTGTGTGCGCGGCTGCGACTGCGATTTCCCACTGCGGGTATAGTGCTTCCCGTACTTTGGTTTTACGTTTCACGTGAAAAACCTTTGCCGATATTGATGCCGTATTACCCAAATTACCCTACGTAACTCTTCTTCTGCACGAAACTGATTTTACATTTCTACAGGCGAGCCGATCGCACACGCATTTGCAGTTTGCAGCTCCGGGGTAGCGGCGTCGCCGAGGAGCACAGCCGAAGCGTCGAAAGCCAAAATACGGATCGCATCAGCGCTAGTGTTGAGTTGTATGGGCTTCATGGACGTTACTGAGTTTATTACACTCCAGAAACTATCAAAATAGATCCGCATTCATTGCGGCATGAATGTTGTCGGGGAGCAGTTTTCGCTTCTCGGTCGATTGCCGACGACGCGTCCGGCGACCGGTCGGGCACCGGTTTTGTTGGCGTCTTCGGTCGGCGAGTCAGTCACACTACGGCGACTTTCCATCGGCCGACGTGTTTGTGTCGCCGTCGGCGTCGCCGTCGCGTCGTCGTTGCCGTCGTGTCGGCATAGTGTGAACGCGCCTTTACAAAGAAAGCGCCGTGCTACACACCACCGCGGCATGTGCTACTCTCTGGGTGTGTACAGAACTGGTGGAATAGCCACAGAAATGATCGAATATGCGCCAGGTCTTAAGCCTAACGTTTCGTTTTGAGGCGGCCTTACGAAGTCGACTAGTACGCGTAACTTATCGTACAATGATTTGATTGTGGGGTTTAATGCGCCGAAGCTGGGGAAGTCCCCAGCTATGAAGCTGGGCTATGAGGCGTGGAGTGGTGGAGGGCTCCGGATTAATTCCGACCATCTGGGGATCTTTAACGCGTGTCAAAATCTCGATACACATGTGTCGCTCGCATCGCAGCCTCCTTCACAGAAATAGCCACCACGGCCAGAATCGAACCCGCGACCTTATGCTCAGCAGCACAAAGCCTTAGCCACTGAGCCACTCCGGCGGTCTTTGTCGTACAAGTACTTTTGCAATGGGCACCTGTTCACGTTAGTTTTAACCCTCAGAATGGGACGTTAGGCCTGGCGTCCTATGTTTAGCTCTAGCGTTGGGTACTTTCAAGTTGCGCCTTAGGGCGTGTCGACCGACGTCATACTCATTTTGCGTCGAGCTGCAGATACCGGCCGACAACGCTATATCACAAAGCGTGGCGTTAAAACTAACGTAGGTCGTTGCATACACGTGTCGTTCTTCCCTACATGTGACACGCACCATCATTTTGCACAAGCCTGTTATAAAATGTAAAACGCGCGAAGCTTCGCAAATGAGGCTTCATGAACGAGGCTTCGACCCGTTCCCGTGAAAGAGGCCGAGGTAGCCTAACAGTGCTTTCACACTAGAACCGACGCATAAACAGAAAGAAAGCAAATTTTTATCTGTCGTTGAGCCACGGCTTTTACGGCTATAAACACAGCGAGGCACGAGAAGCATGCACTCGTCTCTAGGGCAGCTTTTATTGCGGTCGTTCCCACGCTATCAACGGGGTTCCCCCAAAGAGATTGCGGTAGCTCGTTGTACACGCAACGTGTTGCATGCAATGGAGTTTATGTTACGTGCAGGTGTTTGTTTTTTGCACGCGCACACTGAAACCAGGAAGTCCAGAGAATCGTTTCAGTGATGGTGTCACCGCCTATACCATGCAATTATTAGAGCAAGAACGTGAGCGCGGAGAGAGAGAGAGAGAGAGAGGAGAGAGAGAGAGAGAGAGAGAGAGAGAGAGAGAGAGAGAGAGAGAGAGAGAGAGAAAGAGAGAGAGAGAGAGAGAGAGAGAGAGAGAGAGAGAGAGAGAGAGAGAGATCGTTATTACGCGATCCATGTCCGAAACGTGAAGGTTTGGTTCATTAGGTGGCGATGTTCGGGCTAGAGCATAAAGGTCTGGAACTGGCAGGCCGGGTGTAGGCGACTGTCTGTGCAGTACTAAAGCTATGTGCTGCACGAGTTAAGGGGTCGCAGGCTGAATCAAAACTGTATCTTCACTACAAATTCTTCGCGCAGCCACAGAAGACACTTCTAGTTTGGTTTGGTGTGCGTAACCAGCTTGGCTGTTGCAGGTATAAACTGTTATCGGGAAACTAGCACGAAGCGTCTTCTTTAAAACAATGGCAGACGATTTTCGAGGAAAAGCCAGGCCTGAGAAAAAAAAAATCTGTCGTGGTGAAGAGGCTTATGGCTAATGCTTCCCAGGAGTTCAAAAAGCAAAGCAGAGGGGAGCGGATGCCGGCTGTCGTGCATTTTGTTTGTACCTTACGGCGAAGCTGGCAAGGCGACGCTAATCCGAATGCAATCCCTTTCCTTGTTTTTCTTACGTCAGATGAATTACAGGATTTTTTGAGAAAGTTATGTTGCAATAACCCAGCCTTAGCACCGCTTCGCATTTGAATGTATACGCAATACTGTGATACAGTCCACCCGCTTCTTTTAGCGGCAGCATCGGTGCCCCATTCGTTTATTTGCGGAAACTTTCTTTTAGTCTTCGTTCACGTGAAAGTCCCTGACGAGTTTGGCAGTGGGCGTAACTACATTAAACCCAAGAAAGATTTCAGTTTCTCTTTCTAGACGTTCCTGGGCCTTTAGATAACTAGTAAGACACCTGAGAATTGAGATGTGTATTTTTGATATTAGCCTTAGCTTTCATCAGCAAGCACAGTTGCCGTGTTTAGTGCTGCAACAAGGGAAAAAAAGATTATTTCGTTATGGCTGCGTGGACAGTAAGTCCGCAAAAGACGCATCACTTTGGCTTGCTTGGTGTAGGGAAATATCAGTACATCAGTCGAAGGGGTAATTTAGCGGTACGGCACGATATAAAATGCTCGGCGTGGAACACTATGTCAATAAAATTGACAGTTGGGCTAGTTGGTTTTGATTCATCGTAAGTAGCGCTAGAGACGGGACACAGAAGAGAAGACACACACGACGGCGCCGTCGTGTGTGTCTTCTCTTCTGTGTCCCGTTTCTAGCGCTACTTTCGATGAACACTATGTCACTCAGCTTAGCTTATTAAGGTACACGGCAAATAAATCTGATGCTTGTTGCACAAAATAAGTCTGTGAGCCAGAGAACCCCGTTAAAAGTATAGTGCTCAATGCTCACTGTATTTGCCTGCGTGTAGAATTAGGGTCATTAGGCCAAATTACAAAACAAACAAACAAACAAACAAACAAACAAACAAACAAACAAACAAACAAACGTCCTCAGGGAACTTACGTGTGCTTACGTGCTTTGAACGCATAGACGCTTCCCCTGGACAGTGGAGCAGCCGGGGAGGGGGGGGGGGTTGGGTGTTCAAAGATTGTCGAAATTTTCTTTGAAAGATGTTCCCTTCTCTTCCTTTTGAGGAGACGCTCACTAAACTTTTTTTACACCCTCTTTGGCCGAAAAGGGTGTAAAAATCTTGTCCCATGGCACACACCTTTAAAAGGTGTTTTGGCTAAAAAAAGTGTAAGATGAAAAAACGGTGGGCTTCTGAACACCTCAAAATAAACGTATAAGGTTGCTTAACACCCTAAAGTGAGGGTACGGGTAGTGCAGCTACGCGTGACTATGTGGACTGGCTGAGCGCGCAGCATGACATACACAACCAACACGCATACGTCACACTTGGACCACGAATGAATTGACCAAGAAAACCAACGGGATGCATGGGGAGAGCGAGTACATACCTAATGATAAATACGCGTGCTCTTGCTTTTATAGGCAGCATAGGAAAGTCCTCCGATGAAGTCGGCGGGCTTGTCGTAAAATAAGAAATTTTGGCTCTAATTTCTGAATTAGACATTTTTTTTCGTCAGCGTATACAAGTCAGCATGATGCAACAAACTTTTAATCGTGTTGTAGTTATTCTGTTCAATAAGTCATACAATTTTAATAAATACCAAACCAATAATCCACACCCCATTGAACACCCACCAAGAAGGGTGTTCGCTATTTGAACACCATTTTTTTCCACATCGGCGTAAGGCTACGAATAAGGATGTTTGAAACTAAAAAAAAACATGTAAAAGACCTCAAACTACGATAAAGGGTGTAAAAAAACCTCCGACTTTAGAGGCATTTTTGACCGGTGTACAGTGGTGGACTTTAACATTTTCAATTAGCGAGGGGCTATTTTGTACCTCACAGTGTTTAAAAAAATATGAATAGGCATAATTTATTACCAGCGAAGCTGTTTAAATTTGACCATGGTTCAGGGGCGTTAGCAAAAAAATCGCGAAGAAAGAAGCTGCGCCACCTGCAAATGGTGCACCACCACAGATAGGGTATTTACCAGTGAGATCGGCTTTGAAATCAGTGAAACAAGGTGCGTATGCACATGCGCACCTCTTACTATGCAATTTTAAGGTGATCGTATTTTGTGGGCTACTAAAATGCAAGAAAATTGGCGCAGCTTGCACTACTGGTGCAAGGCTAGAGAAACAGCGGTGCTGGGGGAAGAGCTATCTTGTTTCTCCCTTTGATCCGCTGTAAGTGAAGTAGACACAAGGAAACAGCCTTGTAAGATCCTGCTTAACTTGGCCTCAGCCCTCAGCACTTAGCGTAGTCTAGCAAGAACATCGCATAGGTTAAACTACCGTTATAACAAAGTGTAGCTGATTGCTCTAAGTTTCATGAACCATTGTCTGACTCGACAACGATCACCCGAGCCATTGTGCACGGAATTTCTTACCTGTTGATACAAAAGTTCGCTTTTCTGTGTTTTCTGGTCTGCAGAACTTGAACACCGTAAAATACTGGGTGTTTTAATGTGCCATACATTACTACAAAACACGACTAGTCTGCTTACAAGGAAGCCACAGGAGAACTTTTATTCATGCCGGTGTTGTTTTCGGAAGAAAGTTACGGCTGTGGCAAAAAAGAAAGAAGAGGTAATAATAACCCGTACATGGTAAATTTCTTCAGAAACAGATTATTTACGGCAACTCCGTGTGTTTTCCAACAAAGTACCTATTGGGCGACCTTTTTACTGCAATCAAAATACTTGCACTCCTTTAGTAAGTAAATGCGGGTGTAAATGGCTTGCCACAGAGGGACGGTGATCAATGGCATAAACCGGACGAATGGGAGCAGTCAGCACTTTACAGAAAGCGAGGTATATGATGACACTAATTTCATATGTTGCCATCAATGTGTAAATTCCATCTGAGCGTGGGCGTTGCAGCTACCCATTCTTCCTCCTGGTTGCGCGGCTCACAACTGGCGTGATGCGAAATCGCGACAACCGGTCATAAGAAGTTAAGTTAAACAGATGTCCAATGAAATCCACAGTAAAAAAATTACTCACGTCTGACAGAACCCAGAATGGAACCCATTTTCTGTTCAGTCATATGCACCGCGAGTGGATGTATTAAAGTTTTCGTTTCTTGTACAATAAATTGTGGATTGGAATGCTATGTTTTTCGAGGGGTTCACAGGATGTAAATACTCCGAAAACTTTGAAGGAAAGCTCGATTTTTTGTTTGCGTGAACATTGTGTTTTGTGCACCTCTCACCCCTGTATGCAACCGGCAAAGGCTAGTAGTGTTGTAAATGTATATATAAATAAATAAATGGAAATGAAAGTTACTTTCGATGTAAGGTCAAATAAAAGAAGTTACGTGTGGCGGAACCAAATAACAGTGACGTTTTATGTAATATATGCAACTTTATTCAATAGTCCGTTTTACGATATGTTATGAAAATGAGAATTATGAATTATGAATGTTATGAATTATGAGAATGAAAAAACAACGCTTGTTGCTGCATTACGACCGACCGACCGTTACGTATCGTTTGCTTGAAATCTCACAGTTTCCTAGTTTCTTGCCGCACTTGCAGTCTTATCATGCTGAGTAAATTGGTACTCATGCGCACGACAGCAGCGTTGCTGAGACGATTTAGGGATAAATATCCCAATTCTGTGGGGCCATCTGGACTTCTATGTCACCCCCTCAGAGTTACAGGTAACCATTTTTACCTCTTCCTTTTTTTCCCCTATCGTTTCCACATTACAGTCTACTCCCGTTAATACATACGATGTCAACGCAGACAATAAAAGACTTCGAATTGACCGAACTTCCAATTACACAAAAAGCACAAGAACAGAATCTTTATTAGCCCGCAACACGTCTTCGACCCTGATTTCGTTTAGAATCGTGACTTTTGTCGCCAATTCGAGCGTACGACACTGGCTGCAATGATAGTTGAGATTTACGGCTAAAATCGGAGCCTGAAAGGAGCCATGAAGACAAAATACAAGTTTCGTTCATTAGAAAGGCTTTTTTGTCCTGATAAAAATGATACCGATTTCATCACAAACTTCAAAAAAAAAAAATTAAAGAAAACGTGTGGAACTGTGACGACTCGCTAGCCAGTTTCCAGCAACTTTTCCATGACGTCACAGAATCTTGTTTGGGCGATTGACGGCGGCCGAAATAATCAATCGCCAGGACACATGACTGGACGATTGTAGTGGGGCCGCTAGTTCCGTTTGACCGAATCACTTGAATGCTAACGTGCACCTAACTCATTGAAAATTGTTTTTAGTGCTGGCCCATATGACGTCACTCGCGCCGATAACACATCACTGTGGCGCGAAATTTGAAAGTTCTTAAGTATTTCTTGCGTTTTTATCGGTTAAAAAACGTCTTTCGTGGACGGAATGGAGCTGAGTGAGGTACCGAAGCCTAACTCTTTAGAGTTAAGCAAAGTTGTATTTTCTCTTCATGGACCCTTGAAGCATCACCTCACAAACTGCTCACACGGAGCTGTGCGCAACAAATAAAGTTGAGGACCTCAAAAGAGAGATGCGTACGCTGCGGCGGATCTCAACTGTCACTGCCGCTTCATCAACTGTGCGCTGACTCAGTGGCGATGACACTGACATCAGCACAGAACACAGCACTGTTTTCCCGCTTGAAAATGTTAACTTTTTTATCGAGAAAGGATGGTCACCTCAATGCTTTTTATTCAAAATAACTTCCAATTACCCGGTTATTGTTCCTGGCTTGAAATTATTGACGAATTCTTTCCATTGCATTACATGTAAATTTTCTGTTACCATCTAATTAACCGAGAACTCCAAATAAGCGACTGCGAATATCGAGAGTCGACTGTACTTCTTTTGGGACCTTTATTCCCTCCTCCCCATGCTTGCCGAGTAGCATGTAGGCGACATGTGAGCAGGCTTCTTTGCTTCTCTCTCTCTCTCTCTCTCTCTCTCTCTCTCTCTCTCTCTCTCTCTCTCTCTCTCTCTCTCTCTCTCTCTCTAATAAAAAGCCTTCTCTCTCTTCCTCTCCTGTGAAGGCTCACCTGGAGGTGGTCAGAGTTCATGTTGAGGAGTATGCGGGCATACCGTTGTCGGTCCCAGCCTCAATGGTCGCCACCGGATCGTGTATATATCTGTGTGAATAAATGTGTTTTAGACAAAGTTCTGGTTGGGCGAGCAGTCTGGAGAGCGTCACTCGGATGCGGACTCCTGTAGCAAGGGGGGTTCAAATTCTCTGTACAACAGTCCACGTGCGAGTAACGTGCTGCAGACCACTTGACCAACGCGAAAGCAGATGCTTGGTGCGGTTTCAACTGTACTTTGCCAATGCTCCACAGGGTCGGACATAACGCAGCAACGTTTGTTTTTGAGCTGGCGTTACATACCGTAAAACAGCTAATTGTAATAAGATTGCGTAGATTACATAGGGCGTCACTGCAATTTCAGTTCTATCAGACATAACTTTCTAAAGTGAAGCTTTGTACCTCTACCAGCCAAGGGGTCTGTCGCGACCATCGGCGTCAACAGAGGGCTCCCGTGAACAAATAAAAGAAGTTACCTGCCCCGCCTGTAATCGAACCTGGACCGAATAGAGAAGCGGAGCGAGAAACCATTGTCTTACCAATTTAGCTACGAGCGCACGCGGAGACGGGGTAGACAAACGGTGTAGGCACCGAGCACAGCTGCCGGTTTACCATCTGGGTTCTCGCTGAATGCCACGTGAAAAAATCACGCTACTTCTCTCGCCGCTGTGCGCTTCGCTGAGGGCCGTGTTGCGGCCGTGTGCGCGCCAGTGGTTCGCCCATTTCGTCCTCGAAGAGTTTGGACTGGTGTGCAACTTCGATACCAAACAACCGCCTACCATCCGTGGAACGTGCATTGACTTAACGTTCGCGACGAATGTAACTGAGGTGAAAACGCAAAGTATTAGTGCGTATCACACCACTCATAAGGTCGCTGTGAACGTCGTTTCGAAGGGAAATAATAAAGAACGTGTTACAGGTACAGTGTAACGTGTGATTAACGCAAGCGGCCCGTAGTCCCCTGGGGTAGGCGGTGTATACAGCTTCGCTGCCCGACTACCTCCACAGGGTGGATTGGCCTGGACTTTTTTTACTGGACCTTAAGTTGAACAGAACTTTTTAGCAGCAGCCCTGTTTAGTCCGAGCTCTGTCCGTACGTCGCACCAAAATACCTCTAAGCATCAAGAAAGAAATGTGGTCAGGGAGGTCTCGGGAACCGAACCCGGGACCTTTACGCCGTGAAACCGACAATAATAATAATAATTTTTATTTCATAGCACTGAATATATATTCGGGCCAGCCCAAGCCAAAAAAGGCTTGGCCTGGCCCGAATTTCATCACTCAAACTAACCACTGGGCCATTCTATAGTGTCACCAGTAAGGTGTGGGACAGCTGTTGAGTTGCCCCCCTTCTGTTTGCTTCAATATCTAACTTGTTTGATCGGTGTTTACACTAAAAGGGACATGACTCATTAAGACGATGCAATTTTTCGGTAAAGAGAAGTCGTATGTTGTCTGCATAGTTCCTTTTATCTAAAACGTGAACTTGGTTATGCTGAGATGACGACGCTAAGGCGGGAAATGGGCCAGGAGCCTCCAGACATTCCCCTAGCCCGAGCCAGGAAAGTAAGGGTTCTGTCATGCATTAAAGAACCCTCGGTACCACATACATCCTTGACTTCGTCTGAGCTTACACGCCGGTACAACATTTGTTTTAAAATCAAATGTTCTTGAGGCAGACTAAAACGCAATTACTTGTAATCATTGGTTCATAAGCTATGAACAAGCCACGTGAAATATGCTGAGAATAATGTGAGCAGGAAATCTGTGTTTAATAGCCGCATTTGCCACCTTACACCCCACAAGCAGTGGAAACAAACATTACAAATGAAAATGGAGTGTCTTAAAATATTAGGAATAATAGGTGGGAGAAGGAGCTCAGTTTAAGAAACAAAGCAAGGAGGAACACAAGAAAAAACAGGTTCCAACAATATGCAAGTGGAGATATTTTAGGTATTCAAAGAAAACTGCGGTGCAAGGGTTATTAGTGCCAAAATTGATTATTTTCAGCTTACATGAAATAAAGTTCTTTTTTCGAAGCAGGATGCCTCACTAAACACACCCTGGGGCACCTACGAAGTGCTCCGTAATATATAGCTTCAGCCTAAAGCACTTTCAGTGAACACGTTGCCATGCAGTGGTTCCCAATTATTGAATATGGATCAAAAAATTTTCATGCTTGCCTCCACAAGTCTTTGGCTGTCCGCTAGGGGCTGTCCGTTAAACGCTACCTACAAAAACTGTTGCAAAAACTGGGAAAACATTGTCTGACAAGAATATTTCTGGCGCCACTTCAGCCATTCTTTCATCACTCAAAAAAATTAATGACGAGAAGTTTAACTGTATAAATGAGTCAGCATTCTTTGGTGAGACAGCTGCAAAGTTTGCCCGTAATGAAAAAAAGCGCGGTGCCTAATATGCAGAATAAATGCATAGTCAGTCAGGCCAGCATGCGTAATCACGATAGACTGGTAGCTTCAGCACCCACAAGAAAGAACCGAAAAAAAAATTCACGCATCTTCACGAAGTGAATAATGACGAGTGGGCGAAGCACTGGGGATCGTTCGTACCGCAAATCACCCGTGAGGTTGCTTGCTGCTGCTAAAACGATTTCCAATCCTATCCAATCCACTACAATTCAATTTATTCCATTTCAATCCAATGAAATCCAATCCAAATCCAAATCCAATTCCATCTAATCCAATCCAATGCTCCTCGCGCATGCGCAGCACAGCTCGCCAGGAGCACTCTCTCTCTAACCTTTTGCGAACCTTTTATTTTGTTCTTGTTAACCTTTTGTGAACCTTTTGTTCACAGATTTTTCGATTTACATGGTGCTGCGCCGTGAGCACGGACGCCGGATGCCGGACGTACAAGCCTCGGCCTTAAGGAGCGTCGCCCCTAAAAGTGTGATGTAATGCACTTATTGGGTTTTTAATAAAGACCCTGGAACTTCACATTTTGCTGTCACACTTCCAATACGCCCCTAAGAAGATGTCTTTCTAGCAATGCACTTGTGCCTAATGAGGCCGACTTTACTGGGCTTGATTTAAATCGCACCACTCGTTTGTATCTCATAACAGCAAAAAAAAAAAGTTATACGTTGTTGCTAACCCATGAAATACACACAGCAGCTTAGTGGGTTAGCCCAGATGCAGGAAACGCCAATTAATATTAGCCAATAGATCCATATAGGTCCACTAGCGACATGCGGATCTTTTGGGTACACGGTGACATAAGCAATACAGCTGCCGCTCGTGCCCGTCGTCATCCAGAACAGCCAACGTCACGCGCAACAACCGCCCACTGAATACCTATATCCAATAAAAAAGCGTTCCTAGAAGCTAACAACCCCGCGAAACACTTATCAGGAGATACGAAGCACAGCTCAACATTTGCCTTTTCACAACACTCATTTGCGTTTTCACAACTGGCAATTAGATAATTGATACTCACCCACCAGCATTTGCTTGGCACAGCTGGCACACCATATTCCTATTCGCGGACAGCATATTAGGCAGATTACGAAGCAGTCAAATTAGACATTCGAAGCAACCAAAATTGGAACGGGACCGCGGCACCGCATGCATGCCACCGCAGCCGAAAACATCCTAGAAGACATGTTAACAAACGAAAGCCGCAATTCTGTAGTAAAAAAAAAACGTTCTTATTAGACAATTTGGGAAATTTTAATGGTAAATATAAGCATCTTCAGAACTAGAAAAAATGTACGAAATATTTAAATTAAAGAACAAGTTTGTTTGTCACAACAATATTCAAAAAAGCGGTGCTGGCGTCGTAGGAAAGCGGAACCACATTCAACAACTCTGGGCAGAACTACACCAAATTTTTAGTCTTCAGGGCACTGGTTAAGACATTATTAGACGTATGTACCCAAAAATTCAACCAGTCGGTACTTCGTACCCTTGATTAACCTGCGATAAAAAGCCTTTTTTGATGATTGCAGAGCGGATACAAGAACACAGCGCCGCCTCGCCTTGATCGGTACAAAAACCAAAACGTAAGCGGCGATGCTTTTGGGCCTACGAAAAACATGTTTGCTAAGGTGTTGAATACGTAGATAGAAAGAAAAAAAGGGAAAAATCGAACACATCACGCCACGCAGAAAATCCCCTGGCGACGGCATGGGCGATCGCGGGTTCGGAAAGTTTGGATGAGAATCTCGCTGGGTTTTTCATCATCTCGCAAAGGTGAAAACGGCTTATGAAGCACAAGCCGAAATTTCGTCACAGTCACGACCATCCACCCAATTCAGCGAGGGCTCATGTGGTTGCACGGTTGCAAGGTTGCACAGCTCATAGAAACTCTATGGTAGTACAGCTACAGTGAACCTGGTAGCACAGTTGGTACAGTGTTATAGAATAGTTCTAGAACACTGTGTAGCTGGTAAAACACGCGGCCACACGGAATTTCTCTTCGCCCAGCGAATCGGCTAGTTGAGAGCCGATCCGCGGCTAGAGCCGATACGTTTCTTCGCAAAGAATGCGGGTTCGACTCAAACATTTTTAGGCGCTTAACAAAATCATCTCGCAAGCGCTTTTGTTCCCGGCGAGCAGTTTAAAGGTTGGATAGGTAAATTATAAAATTTATTTGAAACAGCTCCGCTGCTGCCCCTGCCACTAAAAAGCGTGAATCTGATTTGACGGCAGCGTGGCGTCGACGTCACGGGCCCCGAAAAGCACGCCCCTACTACACATGATACGAAACAAAATAACGATTCCAGGTTAGGTCATGCTTGTTAGGCATAACGCAATTCCAACCAAAAATGGCCTGCCAAAGAGTATAGACACTCCCTGTTACTACTCTCCGAGACTTTCTTTGCATCTATTACCACCAGGTGAAGTTATTGCTCAGATCACAGAAAATTTGTAACAGCAGAGCTGTTTAGGACGACATAAATCCGTCCATCACACCAAAGAACCCAAAGAAGCCTCAAGAGAAAAATATGGTTAGGGTGGTCCCAGAAATCGCACCCGGGACCTTAGCGCCGTGAAACCGGAACCTAACCGCTGGGCCACCTCAAAGGCCCAAGGGGCACGGGGTTAGCAGCGGCGGAGGACAATAAGATGTGCATTCAATTGGAAAGAAAACAAAAACGCTTCCTGTGGCCGGAATTGAACATGTGTCCCTCGCGTTATGAGACCGGCGTCTATCCCATTGAGCTATCATTTTTTTTCGCTTTCACGGTCTTGAAATCAAATATAGAGAAGCATACAAGAGAGAGAGAGAGAGAAAAAGTAAAGGAAAGGCAGGAATGTTAACCAGGCTACGGCCTAGTATGCTATCCTGCACGGGGGAAAGGGGAACAACGAGGAAAAAGAGGAAAATAGAAAAAGAAGGGGAAAGGTACGGACAGAGCATGGAGTGGTGTGCCCAGCGGTAGGACACTATAGACAAAAAAGTTCAGACAGTTCGTAGAGAGTAGTCTTGCGCTACAGTCTTTTGTGCAATTCCGTCGTTTTGAGGAAACAAAGGAGCGCTTTTGTCGCCTTGTCCACAGACGACGGAGAAGGCCAGTGGCCCAGGATTGTCTCCTCAGAGAACGGGCGCCGAGAGTCTAACTTTCGTAGAGTCGCAGAGAGCTGGCTACGTTCGGATGAAAACCGTGGACAATCGCAGAGGACATGTCGTATGGTCTCTGGTGTGTCACAGACTTCGCACGCCTCACTGGCTGCCATTCCAATAAAATAGGAGCAAGTACTTAGAAATCTTGGCGCTTAATATACAGAGTGAAACGGGTAATCCGGAGTTCAGCGAACAAAACATTGGCGAGAATTTCCGCTAGTAAGGGGGCAGTAATACACACCTGTGAATGACAGGGTACCAATCAGGTCTCAAATAATTTTGGTCATAGTAGTTTATTAGCTTAATTATCGTTTGACTAAAGTGGAACTTGGACGATACTACCGGCTTAGCGCTTCTGTCTGTGCTGGTTTTCCATAAACTGGGTAGAGCCATCAGAAAAAAAAAATAAGGTGCCGAAAACACACACACACACACACACACACACACACACACACACACACACACACACACACACACACACACACACACACACACACACACACACACACACACACACACACACACACACACACACACACACACACACACACACACACACACACACACACACACACACACACACACACACACACACACACACACACACACACACACACACACACACACACACACACACACACACACACACACACACACACACACACACACACACACACACACACACACACACACACACACACACACACACACACACACACACACACACACACACACACACACACACACACACACACACACACACACACACACACACACACACACACACACACACACACACACACACACACACACACACACACACACACACACACACACACACACACACACACACACACACACACACACACACACACACACACACACACACACACACACACACACACACACACACACACACACACACACACACACACACACACACACACACACACACACACACACACACACACACACACACACACACACACACACACACACACACACACACACACACACACACACACACACACACACACACACACACACACACACACACACACACACACACACACACACACACACACACACACACACACACACACACACACACACACACACACACACACACACACACACACACACACACACACACACACACACACACACACACACACACACACACACACACACACACACACACACACACACACACACACACACACACACACACACACACACACACACACACACACACACACACACACACACACACACACACACACACACACACACACACACACACACACACACACACACACACACACACACACACACACACACACACACACACACACACACACACACACACACACACACACACACACACACACACACACACACACACACACACACACACACACACACACACACACACACACACACACACACACACACACACACACACACACACACACACACACACACACACACACACACACACACACACACACACACACACACACACACACACACACACACACACACACACACACACACACACACACACACACACACACACACACACACACACACACACACACACACACACACACACACACACACACACACACACACACACACACACACACACACACACACACACACACACACACACACACACACACACACACACACACACACACACACACACACACACACACACACACACACACACACACACACACACACACACACACACACACACACACACACACACACACACACACACACACACACACACACACACACACACACACACACACACACACACACACACACACACACACACACACACACACACACACACACACACACACACACACACACACACACACACACACACACACACACACACACACACACACACACACACACACACACACACACACACACACACACACACACACACACACACACACACACACACACACACACACACACACACACACACACACACACACACACACACACACACACACACACACACACACACACACACACACACACACACACACACACACACACACACACACACACACACACACACACACACACACACACACACACACACACACACACACACACACACACACACACACACACACACACACACACACACACACACACACACACACACACACACACACACACACACACACACACACACACACACACACACACACACACACACACACACACACACACACACACACACACACACACACACACACACACACACACACACACACACACACACACACACACACACACACACACACACACACACACACACACACACACACACACACACACACACACACACACACACACACACACACACACACACACACACACACACACACACACACACACACACACACACACACACACACACACACACACACACACACACACACACACACACACACACACACACACACACACACACACACACACACACACACACACACACACACACACACACACACACACACACACACACACACACACACACACACACACACACACACACACACACACACACACACACACACACACACACACACACACACACACACACACACACACACACACACACACACACACACACACACACACACACACACACACACACACACACACACACACACACACACACACACACACACACACACACACACACACACACACACACACACACACACACACACACACACACACACACACACACACACACACACACACACACACACACACACACACACACACACACACACACACACACACACACACACACACACACACACACACACACACACACACACACACACACACACACACACACACACACACACACACACACACACACACACACACACACACACACACACACACACACACACACACACACACACACACACACACACACACACACACACACACACACACACACACAAACATACAGGTTGCCGTAGGCTGTGGGTGTTCAAAGTGTTCAAAGTATTTTTGTAGTGCCCGTTGAAGCATATCCTAGAACAATGTAGCGGCTTTGCAGTCAATGAAATACTGCTAAATTGTTTCCGGAGCATCACAAAGTCTACACTTAGCAGAAGACAGAAAAATGTTCCTACTGCGTAGCCATGTTTTAACGTGCAAGGTCCTACTGCGTAGCCATGTTTTAACCAGCTCTGCTGTTTCTCCAGCCTTGCACCACTAGTGCCAGCTGTGCCAATTTTTTTATTTCAGTGTTCTCATTAGAAAGAGTTATGTGTTTCTTATCACCAAAATTAGCATCCGCACATGTCGGGCTGTACAGTCTCATCACTGAACTCTAAAAATCGAGAACAGGTCGTCTGTGGCATCTTGCACATGTTATAACTCCCTCACCCCACAAAAAGAAAAATGACAGGCTTTTGAACTTCTATTGTGTGTCATCAATTGGCGTTCTAAAAAATGGATAGTGCGATAAGATGCTGAGCACGGAATTTCGGTGTCTAGTATGTGATAAGAGGTAATGACCTCGGCAATAATTTGTTTCTTGGAGCACATGCAGTTTTTTGGAGAATGCGGTCGGGGGATTCGATGTGCCTAGGCGGCTTTTTTTTTATTGTGGCAAAACCGCCTTGCACAGAAATTCTTTTAATGCTTACCATTATTTGCCGAGCAACCCCACAGCCATGACCGTGTAACGCCCTGCATTTCCGAAATAATGCACATTTCGCAAAAATTCCCCCTCAAATCGTTATAATAGCGTAAATAAAGACTATTGGTTGAGCGAAATTTTGAAAAACTAAATAGTAAGAAAAATTAAAAAAAATTACGGAAAATGGCGAACTGTATAACGCCCTGCAGTTCAATAATAATGCAGATTTCGCAAAAACTTCCCCTGTAATCGTTATAATATCGTAAATGAAGATAATTTGTCGAACTAAATTTTGATAAACCAAAAAAAAGGCAAAAATGAAAAAAAATACCGAAAAGTGCTAATCGCGTATTGCCCTGCATCTCCACAAAAGGCAGATTTCGTAAAAGTACCACCTGTGTTCTTTATAATGGCGTAAATGGATATGATTGGTCGGACAGGATTTAGAAAAAAAAAAAAATGGCTGGCAAGAACTCACACTCAAGACAAGCGGCATATGAATGCTACGCATTAGTAGACAATTCTGTGAATTTCTGCACATTTTCTTTGCCGTGCTTCTGGAATCGCTCCTCCCAGACAATCTGGGTCTAAATCCGCCTTGCAGGCTTCGTCTGGAAGGGCTGAGTGAAATTATTTTGTAGTTCGTTGGCCTATTTCCCGGAGTTGAACTTTATCGGTGATCGCAACCGGAATTTTTTTTTTTTTGGTCTGGCTCGTATCAGCTTTTCTCCGGCGAAGTGAACAAAAAAAAAAAAAATCCGCTTTGATGCTTAAGTTTAATGACCTCTGAGGGAAAGATAAAACAATAAACACAAAAACAAGAGGGACTATAACAACAACAACTACTACAAGAAGGTCGTTTCAACCATTTTGGTTGTAAAGCAAAGCCCAAAAAAAGTGACACCATGAAATGTAGAAAATAATCTCTACAGGGATATTGTACCAAGCACTTTGGGTGCTGCATGTTATAAACAATTGTTCTTAAGCACAATTTTGTGAAATGATAACGCGAATACTCTCATTTTAACTGGGTTGTTAGGAGTAGTAGGTCAAAGTAGTCTTGATCACATCGTCGGGACCGACCATGCGCCGCTGCTATCGTACAAACCTTTGCTATACCCAAGTCTCAGACACCATGCATGCCTTAAGACAACTTGCGCTATTTAGTGAATAGCTCGCGAGAGAGAGAGAGAGAAACAACTTTATTGATACACAGGGATCAGGAGAGGGGGGGGGGGTCCAGAGGGCCGCCGCAACCACCAGGGCCCGGGTGGTCACCAAGTCTTGACTCGATGCTTCCGGGTCGCGCAGCGCCTGCTCGCAGAGGGAGGGGGAAGGAAGGTGGGGAAAGGTGTCTGCTGGGCACTCGCACAAAGAGTGATAGTGCGTGTCGAGGGCCCCGCAGGCAAGGCATGTTGGGGAGTCAAGAGGCAGCGCCCAGTCACGTGCACAGCGCCATTTGAAAGAGCAGGCGCGCTCTTTTTCTTGGTGTTTCGTTTCTCCTCTTGGAACCTTGCCGTTCGTACTCAAAAGTACTTCTTGGTGGCGTTAGCGTGGAATAGCGATTAAGTAGCTTGTCTTTCAGCGCGCGTCCGTAGATTTGATTGCCGTCTCCAGCAGCTAACGATTTATCTTAGTTATGTGACATAATTGGTGTACCGTGTTTGGCGCCGGTGTCAGTTCCGGTGAGAGGTCACACGGACACCAGCTGGGTACAATCGCCCACAGGCTTAGATGGAACATCACATGTGACTTCAGTGTCGAATATCTGAAAAGTTCCCACAAAAAGCTGTTCAAACGAATCCGGATGACTTAAGAGCGCCCTTAAACTTGAATGAAGTGCATCAGTTGTTACTAAATTACCTTACACCAACGCGGGAGGAGGCGATAAGTGAGTAAAGCATTGCTCCAGCTGAGCCTGTTGACGACTATACGCGCTTTTTGCAACCGAATCGAGTAACACGACACTTCTCTCCATAGTAGCCAGTGCCCCTTCAAGAAGACGATGCGGTTGACCTTGGTTTGTGGGGGTGATATCTTCCGCATCACAAAAAACAATGTCATTCGCTTTGCAGCAAGCTCTTGAGCCGCACATTGTGTAATTTTTCACTTCTACAACAGCACATGATAAGGCTCACAGGAGATCGGCCAAGGGCCACCTTAAAACTCAAGCTGTGGCTTTCGCTGAATCTGCTCAACTGCGATACACTAGAACCTTAGCAGTTACAATTATGTCGTTCAGCAATTCAACAATAACGTATTTGAGATGGTCGACGTTACAGATGATATCATTGATTTAGATACCGCTAGTGCCTGGCCCTCTTGTGCAAGACGATAACAAAATTATTCGAATGTCTGCAATGGCGTGATTAGGCAGAAGTGCTAACTCGGCACTGGAAATATCGTGGATGCCGACTTCAGAGTTTGTGTTGCCGATATCGCAATGACCTACGTAGGAGAAAAAGAGATTAAAATTGTTCGGAAGCTTTTTGCTTGAATGCCCGAAGGTTCGTTCAGTGTTATCGACAGTGTGGCGGGGATTGAAGCTACGATAGTCACTAACCGAAGACCACATTTTCAATTAATAGTACCTACCTGCTTACTGCCAGCGTTCTTTTGGCCGAGCATAAAACCGCAGATCTATCCCTATTACTTGCTACCTTGAATGCATTTGTGAATGAAACATCATTTGGGTGTCGCCCATAACGCTGGCTAAACTGGCTCTGCCTGACCACTTGAGCCATTGATTGCGATTATTAATATTAACTGGCTCCAGGCTACCAAATGTAAATGATGTCGAATTCAATCAATCAATCAATCAATCAATCAATCAATCAATCAATCAATCAATCAATCAATCAATCAATCAATCAATCAATCAATCAATCAATCGATCGATCGATCGATCGATCGATCAATCAATCAATCAATCAATCAATCAATCAATCAATCAATCAATCAATCAATCAATCAGTTTTGTTTGAGACATCTAATTCCACATGGTTCTCAGCTTATACAATGTTGTGGGGAGGGTTGTGAAAATAGAAGGGCTCAAAGATAGCATGGGGGAAGGTGTATTCCAGGGGCGATGTTGTTGAATACTTCGAGATAGGGGTGAAGGCGACGGATGCACGAAACGTCTCCTCCGCAGCGCGCCGCGTGGAACCGAGGGAAGCCCCAGAGAAACTAGAATTCCGTCTCTACAATTCTCTAAAACAGTCGCCGGTGTACCGCATTTCGTGCAGTTTCCTTGATTGGGACCGTCGTGGTATGAATTTTTCAGAAAGAATTTCAGAATAAATGAAGCGTATGCATTGCAACGTTAAATTACCATTTCGCAAGCGGGAACACATGAGCTCATGCTTACCCACGCTTGCAAAAGGAAGCAACGCGAAATTCCACGGCTCACAAAACCGGCGGTAGCATTTCTGGCCAGAAGTCCTGCTCAAAAGAAAAATAGAATAAAACACCTAGTCTCTCAAATATATCGTAAACAGCAAAATTTACTGTAGCCTTACTCTTCATAATAAATGATTGCTTGTTCAACACGCTTCACGCATATCCCGTGCAACGCCAATCCAACAACGAAGAGTTGATTCTCCTCCAGTGGTAATTTTCCGTTAGCTCCTACCTAAACAAACAACTATAAAACCTGCAACAGGCATTGTTTTTGTCCGATGTCGTTGCTCCCGAACCGCATCACGCGTCCACTGCAAGCGCATAAAAACGAAACGCAGGCGTTGTTCGCATTGGTCGAACTGATGGGGGAAGCTTTCCAGATCTTGCATACCCTGTAGCGTTGCACACAAGACCCGGCCCATGGCGATCCTCGCACAAAGCTGTGGGACACCCCGGTAATGTCCAGGCATTTGGCAGGCCCCAGGATTACCCTGCCAGCAGCTATCTGCCTGCCGTACAACGTCGACGACACCGCTCTGGCCATATCGTAGTGGAGTGACGAGATAATCCGGTGTTTGTGAGCGCGCCTATGCGTGCGCCCGTTTACTGTTGGCGCGGCAATGCTGCTGCTCCCTTCTGTGGCGGTCGAAACATTCCAGCGCATCTCCGAGGACTCTCCGGCACCGTGGCTAAGAAATAGCGTGCAATGCAACAGGCCGTCACGGGCCCACCGCCAAGATAACTAACACCCAATTATGACCTCAACGACCATTGGAGTAGAAAAGAACCTCCAAGTTTGTTTAAATAAAGCGTTCACGAGGGCAATAAAACGGCAAACGTTTAAGTGACTAATAAACATGCCAGATCTTTCAGGCCTTGCGTATCTAGCAACCTCTCCTTTATGGAGTGAGCTGAAGAGGTACCATTATTAGTGCGGAAGCACTAATCAGCTATGTTAGTCGGAAGCCCGGCGTCAGTGGCACACAAAAGATGGCCTACTGCTCCAAAGCTCGGTGTTGTCTTCCTCTTAAAGGGCTCCTGGAGCGACGTTTTGGCTGGTATCCTTCCACTCCTGGCTCGCGCACATCACAGGCTGTCGCCCCTTTATGCGTGCACAGGGGGGAGGGGGGGGGGGGGATGCGTGCACGTGTGAACAGCCTTCATGCGCTCAGCGGCATTCAAGAGCCTGTGAATGGTTCTTCGATGAAACGTACAGGGTGGGGCCTGAGAAGTGGCAAAACATCACAGTGTACGACATGCATGCTCAGAACACATTGGAATTAGGTGAGTAGTATCAAAGTAGGGCGTCGCTGATTATCATTGTTTCTTGGCAATGTGAGTGTGGGGGTGTGCTGAGCCACAGTAACCGAAACAAACAAACAAAAAAAGGCGCAAAATGTTAATGATTCTGTGGCGGCGGCGCAGCCGGGCGCTGCAAGAGCGATGGCGCTGGGGCTGAGCTACAAGCGAAGAGTGCGGGCCACGCGCGTGCAGACGTGTCTCGGCGTCTCTCTGTCGCGTTCTCGACAATACTGAGAAGATGACATGGGCGAGTTCTGTCCTTTTGCATTCGATACATAAGAAGGAGTGCGTAAGCTGCAACGTACGTTTTAAGAGCAAGATAGACAGATAGATCGATAGAGAGGAGGAAGGGATTTAATTAATACTGAATAGGTTAGCCCGACTTGGAACTTCAGATCGACTATTATTGAGCCATACTGCGAAATGATATGAAAATAAAGCTGATGCTACCCTGCAAAAAATAAATAAAAAAAAACTAGCATTGGCATAAGTTTGAATCTACGGCTTTGGTGAATTCACTTTCATCGATTAGTGCCGATTCTGCAAACACCCCCTCACCCCCCCCCCCCCCAAAAAAAAAGAAAAAGAAAAGAATGAGCGTGTGCATCCCACTTAGCGACTCAAGTCGGCCTCGAAGCTCACTTGCTCAGCAGTCAACAATCCTTAAACCCCTTCTCCGGGAGTGGGGGAGGTTATGGGTCAAGGGGCTCATTCATAGGAAATTGTGAAACCCACCAGGCCTCCGCCTACTCCATTTCAGTGAATGATGTGTCATAAACACGCCTGAAAAGAGGTCGCAATTCACGAGAAAAAACGTTAAAGAGTTCTCAAGGTAATGTTGATGCGTTTTTTTTTATGGGTGGGCAATCAGTTGCTTTCCCTCTGTAAACGAGCTTCAAAGCCCTCTCTGGGCTTCCTCCCTTAACGCAGGGTAGCCTTTAAAGAGCAACCTCGTCTAGCATTTAAGACCCTTTTTGAGAGGTGTTTAAGTAGATGCCATGATTGGAAGCGCAACAAAAACACACGGACGAAGAACAGAGTAGACGATACAGGCGCTAACTTCCAACTCGCATCTATTCCCCGGATAGCCCAGCAAGAAGTTCTTCTCTGTTTCAGTAGTGGGCGCTACGCAAAACATAGCCTAGTAGAGCTCCCTTTTGGAGCCTTGTTCAGGTTAAAGCGACGACGGTAACTTAAACCTTGTGCAAGTTACAGCCACTGACTGTGCGATTCCACCAAGATTATGTAAGTTGCAAAGCCGAACTAAAACTGTGCATGTGCGATAGATGGCACGTGGCTGTACAGTCAGCGTTCCTTCACAGAGTTAGCTCTGCTTTATGCGCTGAACCGGGTATGCGGGTACCCCGGAAGTGTAGACGGAGAGGAGGGTTGTCATTGAAATAAACACTGCGTATATTTTTCTTCTCGAATCTTGGCACGTTTTTCTGTTTATTTTCGTCAGACAGCTCTCACTTTATGTCAGTTATCTCTCTTTCTCTCGTGCTTGGGATGGGCCAGCCCACCGAATATACACGCCCGGAGTCGCCCCAGGGATGCCGCATTGCGTTTTTCTCGATAGAATTTTGGCATTTCAGCGCCAAAGGGTCTGCTCCGTCTTTTTGATCTCGGGATTGGCGGAAAGAAATAGTTTAGGCAATCTTCTTTGTGAGGAAAGGGGTGGTTCACCGACTGACGGGGCGTTTTAAAGGGGGAAGCGGTCGGGCCCTTGTGAAAGAATGTTCGGAGCCGGCCTGCGCGTGCGCCACTGGCTATTGTGAAGAGCTGGGCGCCCTTTTCGGATTCCTTAGAAGGGAAATGAAAGAGCTGACTAGAAACACCAGCCTAAACTCATGGCTGCAGAAAACAGAACAAAACAAAATAAGAATAGACTGACAATTTTAAGACCATGATCAAAACATATTCAGGATGCCAGGGAACTTCGGCTCAGTTGCGTACGCAGGATTTTGTTTCTGTGTGGGAGGGGAGAAGCACCAAAAGATGTTACTAAGACGAAGCGAAGCCTATATTTGTTTTGTTTTGTTCATTGTTCAAACGCAATACAGGAGGAGGTCCCGAAGTTCCAAGAACATGAAAACACATCAAATGTTGTTACATTTGGAAGCAGCGGCAATTATACATTACTGAATAAAGAAGCCTGATTAGTACGAAAAAAAAAAACAATTCATACACAAATTAGTTTGGACATTGTACAAGAGTAATATATCACATGAAATGTTGAACAATACAACCATCAACATACCCAGAGCATATTCAGAGGTTAACTGCCCACTCGAAGCTGACGAAAAAAATTTCCCTACAAACAAGCATAATGACGAATCACTCTGGAACTTAGAAAACATATGACATGTGAGGAATCCTGTTAAGTTACCCATCAGTCTGTAGCAAGAGTAAATTTATTCGATCTTGTAAATGTGCTCACTGTAAGCGATCACTCCTCTTGTTTTGAAAAGAAAAATCATTGGAAGGCTCATTGGTAGATCTTTAAGAATGCGTGAACACCTTGTTCTTCTCCATCGCGAACTTGAGTTTCAGCCCGATGTACACGCTTTGCTCTGGCTTCAAAAGTACGCAACGCGGCTTCCAGAAGACACGCCCCTTGAGCACCGTGCCCGCCATGCTTTGTGTTCTAACCTTCTGAGTGGTCCCGTATGTTCGCCTAGAATGTGGCAACTGCTTTCGTTGTCCATCAGTATCTTCACTGTGTTGACATCATTCCCATAACATTGTCATGCTTCTCATGCGCCCAAAGTTTTGTTTTCACTGAAGAATGATGGCATACGGGTGCTGGTATATTGGAGGGCTGGTGGCCTATATATGCCTCCATTTATAATCCTGTAGTGCCAGAGCTGTGTTTTCCTGCCACCAGGTTCTCAGGAGATCAGCTTCAAATCGGCGCAAAGACAACCGCCGAGAAACGCTGACGCCACGAAACCTGCCAGAGTTTTCCAAGATATGTTTGGCATGCTACAAAAAGAGACAGAAGATAAACAAAGTGCCTACATACTTAAGGTTTCTTTTGTTTTGTTTCTTTCAAACGCACCGAACAGAAATATGAACCAGGATCAGGCGACCTTCCTTGGTGGCTTAAATGTTTGTCTTCTGCGTGACGGAACAGACACCTGAGAACGTGGCCCAAAAAAGAGATTATTAGGTATAAATTCCCTCTGCTAACCCCCATGCGGAAGCCACACGAGCTTGAAGCAACAAACTTGCCCTTAGTGCACAGAATAAAGGCTTCAGCGTTCACAGAACGCGAAAGGAGTGATGCTTGTGTCAAGAAACACGGTGTTGAATGATCTTCTAAAGGAGGGCGTCTGCTCTCGATCTGTTGCACGCAACTAGGTGTGCAGCGTCGGGCATACGACCACCGTCGGGTTGTGATGGGGCGTCTAATCTCCGTGGTATGCATGCCTGCGCGATTATGTCACACCCCGCCGCGGCTTCGTGTACTTCGCCTTCAGGCGTGGGCCCCCCACAAGAGTCCTATCAATGGGCGCCGATACGAAAGCATCTCTCAGGCGACTCTCACAATCTTTTGTTCCGCGTACTTCCCGCACGAGGTTTGTGTGGAGATGAGAATTTTCATTCGTGTCGAGCAATCGCAGATAGGCGTCGAACAATCGTAGCAACCTGAATGAACCCACATCGCAGTCGCGTGATGTGCACGGGACGCGGGTGACAATGGGATAACGGAAAAGGTACGAAGTGGCAGTTGGAAACATTTAAGGTAATGGCTGCACCCCGCACAGCGTGAATGAATGACTTGGAAGATCACAGTTTTAGGGGAATCCCTCTGCGACGGGCCTGGCTAGACGGGTCAGCGGACGCTGTAACGCCAATGATGGGCCGTGAGGGGCACTTCCGTTTTCTCGGGGAATTTACAGCTGCAATTTTGGCCAAAATAAAAAAAAAGGAAATCGTTAAGACCTGCAGAGAAGTTTAGAAGTCCTGCAGTAAAGAAACAACAACAAATAATGCCAGTAAAACAGACCTCGCATTATTTATTACTTCGTTTTACTTTAAAAACTTCGTTTTAGAATTGTTTTACTTTAAGAACAGTTTGTCGTATTTAAGTCCAAATATCCGCAGATGTGCTCCCGCAAGCCACAAGCATCCATGACCACTTCCAATCCAGTCCATGAAAGAGGAGAGACAATAGAGGAAAAAGATACTCCACCAGAAAAAAAAATCGCGCCATATCCACGGAATGAATGATGATAAGTGGGGCGAAGCTCGAGAGGGGGAGATCATCGGTAACCGTAACTCTCCCGTGAAAGTTCGCCCATTACATCATTAAGAAAGACGTAAGACTGTGTGCGTACATTGTACAAATCAACTGTTATTTTCGGAGTCAATGCTCCCAGGCCCAGACCTGGTGAAAGACTCCGCGCCATCGAGGACTACCCCGCACCTCCACCACAATTTGTCACGTAGGATGGGACACAACGGTAAAGAAAGAACTTTTATTTAGGGCGAACTTGTGCCCGAACAAGAAGAGAGGAAACGAGCAAAGGTCCTTGCGTCTCGTTCGATCTCCGAGAACGACTGCCTGCGTTCGTGGCGTGATCTCTTGCGTGATCTCCCCCTCGCAGTGCACGTGCGCTCGCGCCTCCGTTGGCGAACACAGACAAGCTCGCGCTCCCGGTGCCGAGTTTGCGCTGCCGGTTGCAGCCGGTTCTTGCGCGTGCAACGCGGCCCACTTTGCGACATCTCCGAAAGCATGCAGCGGTCACGTACCACGAGACACAAGGGATGGACACACCCATGGCTTTAGGAGCTTCGCCCCTAAAAGCTAGTGAAGCGTGAAGCGGCGGCGGCTGAAGGGCTGACGCCTGTTGGCATGTATTCGTGCGCAATAAACAAAAAAGTGTTTCGGGTGTGCCTTATCCCATGTGCTGTCATAAGACAAGGCGCCTGCAACCCCGGCAGCTCAGCTAAACGTACATCAATTACCCAACAATGCGCTCTTCTCTTTCATACAGGCAGTTTTAACTTATGGCTTTAACATGCAAAATAAGCATGCTGTTTGGTACAAAACGTAAAATGTGTAGTCAAAGGCTACTGAGTGGCAGATGTAGTAGAATTTAGCTTAGCTAACGCAGAAAACCGAAAAGGAATCCACGTAAACATCCATCAGCTGCAAAAAGAGAATTCAGGGAAATTTGCAGGGAATTCTTGAGCAATCTGCTCAAGAAAATGCTCAAAATAGGGAATTTCTGAACCTAGAAACGGGAATTTTTCTCACCACTACGGGACATCACTGTGTAACGCAGCAGCGTCGCAGCCGTCTCACAGCATGATGAACAGGATAGTTTAGCGAGTACCATCTTGACTGGTTAAAAAAATTGGCTCCAATCCACGCTGTGAAGGTGGTTGGAAAGCAAAGCTGTAAAAGACACCCACAACAATTGCCGATGCGAAGTCACTTGAATTCCCACACGTGGCTCTACAAAGAGTGAAACTAGAACTTCTGCCTGTCGTTGCATAGAATTCGCAGGGGCGGCGTCCCGAACGCGGAAGCGTCGGCTACAGCTGGGCTAGAGCGGTGGACGCCGCCGCTGTAGCCAGGACGTGCGTCGGCAGAACGAAAACTGTGAGGAGCGTTTTTCGAAGGGTGAGACAGCGGAACCTAGCCATCCCGATGGGCTAGCTCGGGGCTACATCACCGCGCGACACAAGTGCGGACACCGAAACAATTCGGCATGTAAGCTTAGTGATTCCCATTTATACCGATTTAAACTAGTTAGTTTTGCAAGTTTCAGAATTTCAAGAAAGCTGAGGGAACTCTTATAATCACTATTTATCAAAATCAGTTGCTCATTTCGCCTTTTGTAATACCTCTTAAAACACAACCGAATTGGTATTCACCAATTTAGAAAACGGAGTCCCATTCGTGGCAAGCAGTGCGCAAAAGGAAGTGTTTGTTTAGCAGCCAGATGTCTGTATGTGGTCTCTGCATTTTGTTTTCGTGTCCTGCAAACCAATCTTGAACGTACCTTTGCCGTGCGATCACTCAATCCGTCGTGTCCGGGTTACCCAGGGAGGTTCTGTCGAACAATTTAATCAAGCCGTGCGAAGGAAGCACGCAATGGACGCGAAGCCGCGCCTAAACAGGCCCAAAACAACCGTCGCTAAGCAGATGACAAATCCGGGTCGAACCATTGCGCCAGTTGACGTAAACGGGTGGGGAACGCTGGGTAAATTCGCCGCGCCATCTACACTGTGCTCCGTGAGGGAAAACCGCCAATCCCTCCGCAGCCGCGTTGGGAGTTTCTTGTCCCGCACGCCGCAAAAGAACCGTTGGCTGGTAGAGGTATAAAGCTTTGCTTTACAGCGTTCCTTTGCTGGCCTTAGCCGCGTGTGTGGCCAAGTTCTGCTACAGGCTATAGCGAGCTCAGAAATACGCATTGAAAAGCGGTTCTAATGCTCGCCAGCAAAATTTCGTTCGCGCTTTATTCAGCGTTGTACAACGTAGTTCCAAGAACTATACATTGGTAACATGGCTGGTTAGTGCAGAATAATATGAAAAAGCAAGGAACTGCCCATCTTTGTGTTTTAAACGAATGGCCAAATTTATATTTTTGTTCCTTTTAGTCTCTTTTTTTATCACGGTGTCACCTCGGGACCACGAAGCCCCGTTTATTACGGACGGGACTCTGTTGTTGACCTTTGTCATTATTTCCGAAACAATTTTTATTTACCTACGGTAATCAGAGGTATTATTAAGGGGAGTCGAAAATTTCATACTTGAGTCCAGATGAAAAAAGAAACAAAAGAAGAAAACAGCGCAATGAGGAAGTAATGATAGCTATGGTCTCGTGCGATGCCTTGCAAGCTGATGCAATAGAGCAGGCATTGACAGCAACGTCTGGAGTGGGGCATACCGACTGCAAGTCTTTTGTGGAGTGGGATAGGAGAGATAAACTGTTGCCGGAGCCACCGTTAATACGCCCCACACATGTCGTTCGACGGTTTTTCCGGGTGGGTTTGCATGAGAGGACCAATTTAACCCGTAAACACGAGGAAAAAGACTGCGAGACACACACGCAAACAATTCCTCTTTCACTCGGGTTCAGTCATGCTCCCATTGGCCTCGAGGACATTCCGCGATACCTCCAGCACGTAACTCCTCCAATAGGATGCCGGTTTATTCTTATGTGCTAGCACGCCCGGCCCTCTCCTACGCTTGTGCGACCACGTGCTTTGTGCTGCGACGTCCACTCGTTGGTTCCCACGTACGTAGGCGGCGGAGTTCTATAGGATACCATGTACATATTATGCGAGCTTTGGTCGAAAAAATCAATAGCCGAAAAAAAATGATTTAATTTGTTTATCAAGAAGAAATATAATTCTATACTTGAAGTACAAAAAAAAAAAAAAAACAAGGAACAAGCTAAATACTGCATTAGAAAGGGCCCGTGAAAACTATTACATCCAAGAGTTTTCTGCTGCTTGCAACTCTTCACACACAAAAAAAAGGCGCTTGTGAAATCGGTATACCCTCACAAAAGTTATATAGATCCTCATGAAGTAGCCTTTGGTGGTATCATCCTTTACGGGGTTTCTTTGGCAAACAAATTTAATGACCGCTTTTTAATATCTGAAGCACCACAGACGATTTTCGGCAACTATCCTTTAACAAACACAAAAGAAAAAAAGATCAAACTCGGTTTTTCTAGCCCCGACAACGCCCCAAGAAATTGAGGCCGTTATCATGCAAGAGAATTAAAGACGCACGCGGGAGCCGTTATGATGACATTGCGATCCGTCCTGGGAAGGGAATGTCTGATATTTTAAGCATTCTGCTTGCCCATATCTGCAGTTTGGTTCATGCCCATGGCCTCTTTCTGGTCAAAATGATAATCGCACGAGAGCATGCAATCCATTAGGGAGGAGCGCAAACATTCTAAAAAATAATCGCCCAATATCGATTTTAACGGTTTTTCTGAAGATTCCTGAACCCTTCGTGGCGGCCGCTGGGAAAAGCACGTTCTACGTCTCCCGCGGTGGTCAAGGGGCGGCGCTAGTTGACCGGCCTGTGGGCAGTCCTAAATATAAACCCCCGCTCTAAAGTCGAGAGGGAAGCCGTCTCAGAATAGCACAATTGGTAGTGCACCGCACGCGTTATGCGGAGGTTGTGGGCTCGAGTCCCGCTTTCGGAAAGCTGGCGGATTTTTTCTCGACTTGTATTTTCAATTATTTATACCTATGTCAAAAAAAGGACAATCATACCTAATTCGGCTATATATAAAACATTGTCAAATACCAAATACCAAATAGCACTGGCAAGAAGGACTGCAACCTTGATATGTGTCTACCGAATCCCTCGTCCCGTACGTCTCTGCTCTGCTAAATACACACACACACCCACACACACACACACACACACACATATATATATGATAACTTCACTACAAATACACTACTATTTATCAAGGGTGTTGCGGATTTACAATTTTCCGCCAACATGGTGATGATGACACAGGCGCCTAGAAGGAAGTGCACGCACTACGGCGAGGAACACGCCGATGAGTTCGGAATGCGGCGCTTGGACTACCGTGCACGGCTTTGCGCCGCTCTCTTCACGGTGCCAATAAACACTGAAGATCGGCTTTCCCTTTTCGTAACATTGGTTCCGAAACCCGGGAAGCAAGCCAGCGTTGCGGCGAGCCTTCTCCTGACGAGCTGGGTACGCCTTTCTTCAGCTACGACCGGCATGGAGCGTATCAAGAACAAGCGCGCGTCACGGCGGGCTATGAACAAGAAGATTATAAGCGAGGTGGACCAGCTGCTACAGTCCCAGCAGTTGGACCTTTCTGTCCTTCGTGTCTTTCACGGGCGTCTTCGAGCGAGCAATTCAGCATTGTCCGCACTTAACGCCGAGCTTGAAGCCCACCTGAACGACGACCAGGCAGCGGAAGACTACGCTTCGGTTATGGAGTATGACGACGCAGCGACCAGCGCACTGGCTTTACTTGAGCATCACATGGAGGCGGTGAAGTCATCTTCGGCGCTCCAGACTGCTCCTCCATTGGATGACGCCAGCGGAGACCGCCGGGCTGCGACGTCTACCGGGCAGCCCATACCACCTACTCGTGAGTTTGGAGCAGGTCTCCCGAAACTAGAACTGTTGCGCTTTGACGGAGCGATAACGCGGTGGCAACCTTTCTGGGACATGTTTCGCCATTCCGTACTCGAGGATCCCCGGCTGTCTAATATTGACTGTTTTCACCATGGTTTCGCTTCTTGACGGAGCTGCTGCTGAAGCCGTTGCTGGCCTGCAAGTGACAGAGTCGTGCTATCAAGATGCTCTTGATATTTTGAAGAATCGTTTTGGTAATTCCAAAGTGATCGAGCTGAAGCATTTTGAAAATCTGCGGAAACTCCAGCCTGTCGATTCAGCCAGCACGTGCCCGTTTTGAGGAAGCTGTACGACCACGTGCAAATGAACCGGCGAGGACTGGAAAGCTTGGGCGTTGGAATTTCTTCTTACGTGGCTATGCTGAATGAAGTGCTTTTAAAGGTGATACCTGGCGACATTATTGTCGATTACTTCAAACAGCATAGCCTTGCTGCCAGCGCTGCTTCCACGAGCAGTCAGAGTTCTTCTGCCGGGGATGTAGAACATCTACTGTCTTTCCTGCGAGTGGAAGTCGAGTGTAGGGAAAGAAGCTTCCAGATCAGCAAGCTTCAACAAAGTGAGAAGGCTGACCGAGGGCCCAAGAAGCAGCAGTCTACTCCGACCGCTGCTGTCCTTCCCAACAAGGCACAGGCTTCGTCTTGCTTCTTCTGTTCCGCCAAAGATCACAGAACGGAAGAATGTCCGAGCGACATCCCTTTGGCCAACAAGCGAATCCGCCTAGCAAGTGACGGCCGATGCTACAGATGTACGGCCAAGGGGCATCTCGTGCGGAGTTGCCAAAATAAGGTCCGGTGTGGGACATGTAAGCGGCGCCACGCCACCACAATGTGCACCACTGACCCCGCTCGGAAACCGTCGGAATCGGCTGCAGAAACGCGGCATGCAGCGATGCACGTCAACACGCGCAAAGCAGCCATCCCGCGACTCTCCAGCGACGTCCTACTACAGACGTTCCGGGCGTGGATTATGACTTCGTCGCATTGCTGCTACGTCCATGGAATGTTTGACAATGGCAGCCAACGGACTTTCATCCGACAAGACGTCGCCTCTGAGCTCAATTTAGCTGCAATTGGCGCAGTCAATCTGGCCATCAGTGCTTTCGGCCGACCTGGAGGTCCAAAAAAGTTTAAAGTCGTCAGAGCGACCCTTCGCAGTCAACATGACGGCAAGTCTGCAGAGGTTGAAGCCATCGTCGTGCCTTTCATTTGTGAAGAAGTCGCTGAAGCACCGAAGGGCAACACGCTTCTGCAACGCCTGGTCGCCGAGCGGAAGCCACTGGCTGACGCCATTGCTTTCCTAGGCATGGAGTTCAGACAAGAAGTTAGCCTTCTCGTTGGATCCTACCAGATCTGGCCGTTCGCGCCAAAAGCGAGCCAAGTACAGTGCGAAGAGACGAATCCTGCTTTGATCGCTGTCAATACAAGTTTAGGATGGACCTTACAAGGACCGTTATCTTTGAAAGAGGGCAATAGAAGCAAAGGCGGTAGCCTGGTCTGTGTTCTCCACACGAACACGCATGAGAATGGAGACCTCTCTTGCTCTGTTCGGCGGTTTCGGGAGGTTAGCACTGCTGGTCTCAAGAACTCTCCGAACACGCATCCCGATGAAGATGCATTGCACAAGTTCAAAGGTTCAATTGGGTTGGTGAAAGTGCTCCATGACGTAGAAGTGCGATATGAGTCCACACCAGTCTCTATGGCCGACGACTGCAAGAATGCCCTTTCCAGAACTTATAGGTTACCTCGATGACTTTCTTCAAACGAAGGCCTAAGACCCTACGATAAGTCTGTGAGGCAAGGGAAGACCTATGACCACGCAGAAAAAGTTGTGAAGGGCCACCTAGAAAAAGGAACGAATCTGAACTGCTCTTCACAAGGAAAGAAACGCCGGCTACTGGATCCCGGCGATGACCGTTGTAACCACTCCATTGACTGTGTTTATAAGCGACTTCACTGTGGAGTCGGCAAGGCTCTCGCTGAAATACGCGAGACTGACGGGGAGGCCACAGCCCGACAAAGCGTGAATTTTTCGGACGTTGTGAATGGTGTTCACTTTTCATGCTGCAAACTGCTGCGACTACAGCGCTGCCGAGGGACTGAGTCGGCAAATTCCGGTAGCTTTTCTGGAAGGTGGACAATTGACGACAGTGTTTGCCAAAGACAGTCGCACTAAGACCCGACAAGTTCAGCTGGCGTGCGGTTGATAATTTGCTAGACTAGTGCAAACAGTTGTGAGTGCGCTGTTGTATCTATGCCAGTGATTATTTGGTGGGCGCGGAGGATGTTGCGGATTTACAATTTTCCGCCAACATGGTGATGATGACAGAGGCGCCGAGAAGGAAGTGGCACATTTGCACGCACTACGGCGAGGAGCATGCGGATGAGTTCGGAACGCGGCGCTTTGGACTACCGTGCACGGCTTTGCGCCGCTCTCTTCACGGTGCCAATAAACACTGAAAATCGACTTTCCCTTTTCGTAACTAAGGGCTTATGAGCTGAATCAGCCCAATCGTGCCTGTTAACGGCGACAGTCTTTCTTTGGCTATTTAAACCAGAATATTTTGATCTACCTGTCTTTTCGTCACTCGATTCAGCCATCCGGCAAAAAGATAAGAAAATTCTGAAACGAGAAGTTTGTATAAGCAAAACCTTTTCAAAGCACTAAATGTAACAAAAGTTGGTTAAACATACTGAATAATTTGAGGTGCTTAACAACGGGGACCAGAAGAAACACGTAGACACAGACAAGGCGCCAAGATGCTGTGTCTACGTGTCTGTGTCTACGTGTTTCTTCTGGTCCCCGTTGTTTAGCGCCTCAAATTATTCACTAAATTTGGTCATATACCGTATTTACTCGATTGTAACCCCCTCGCCTTTTTTTTTCCGCGACCGCGATGCCCAAAATGAGGGGGGTGCTCAGGTTTGAAAAGCCTAAATTACCCCCTCCTCCTTCCCCCGCCCCACTACCGCTTCTTTTCGCAGCCATATCTCGATGAGACGGGCGCGAGGAATAGTGTTTTTTTTGTCAAACATTTAAAGGAAAAATAAGTACAGGCAGTGAATCCGCCGCTTACTTTTGGTACTCAATCACCCTCACTGCCATTACAGACCGTTGTGCCACTTGGGCCGCCGCCCTTGGCATATTCCAGCCGGGCGTCTTTTGTTCCGTCGAAGTGGTGTGTAATTGAAAACTTCATAAATGACTCGGCCACAATGTCAACTCAGGCCCGCTTCCACGCGTCTGAAGTCGGAATTGCGATGATTGCTTAGAAAACGGGGTGCTTTGATTCGCATGCAAGCTTTTTCCATTTTTTCACCAAAAGTATGGGGCTTAGAATCGAGGGGGTGCACAGAATCCCAAAAATACGGTACTTCGATCTTGTGAATATTGTTGAACGAAAAGAAAGCATTAGGCATGTTTGATGCAAACTAGGCAATGCTCTTTTAAATAAAAGTAGATGTGCGCTTTATATTTCCGATAGCACATAAAAATACGCGCTTAAAACAGTATTTTCACACAAATATACAGATTGGGTTGGATTGGAGTAAACTTTATTTGTGCCTGCAGTTCGGCGTTTTTGTGCGCCGTGACGCGGGCCCAGCGTCGTCCTAGGGGTTAGCCGTTACTTGGCCCGAGCCATCCGCTCGCCGTTGACGGCTCGCGAGTCTCGTGCCTTTCGAGCGCCCTCAGGACCTGCTGGACGGCCCAGAGTTGATGTTCGCGGTGGTAGCTCTTCGCGGCTTCTTCCAGCCGCGGCGGGATGATTCTCAATGCCGCTTCCTCCGGTTGTTTTGAGCAGTCCCACAGGATATGGTACTGGTCGGCTGTCTCCCTACGGCACACCTTGCACCTGTCGGTCGGGTACGCTTCTGGGTACATACGATGCATCAAGGCCGGGGTGGGTAGCGACCCGGTCTGTAGCTATCTTAGAAGTACGCCCTCCGCCCGGCTCAGCCCCGGGTGCGGGGGTGGGAGAGCTCTGCGAGCCAGGCGGTAGGCCTTCGTGATCTCGCCGTAGTCCGTCATGCGGTCTTTGGCTCCGAACCACGCGGGACGGTCGGTCGCGGGGGCGCGGTTGGTTAGAGCTCGTGCCGCCAGGTGTGCCGTCTTGTTGTGGTTCGCGTTTCTCGCCGACGCGCACTCGCCCTCATGCGCCGGGAACCACTTGATCCTCACTCTTTTTTCTTGCAATTTGACTCCGCGCAGCACGCGCGCGGCCTCTTCGCAGATGCGTTCCTTGGCGTAGTTGCGCATCGCCGTTCTCGAATCGCTCAGCACCGTGCGGCAGTCTGTGTCGGCGATGGCCAGGGCGATGGCGACCTCCTCCACGCATTCCGCCTTGGTGCATCTGACGCACGCCGCCGTCCTCACGGCACCCGTGGACGCTTCGATGACAGCTGCGGCGAAAGCCTCTCGTTGATATTCGGCCGCGTCCACGTACCGCGCGTGTCCGTCTTTGGCGTGTAGGTCGATGAGGGCCTTGGCTCTCGCATTCCTTCTTCCCTTGTTGTATTCCGGATTAATGTTTCTCGGTAAGGGGTCTACCCTGATCTTGCTCCGGATCTCGTCGGGGATGGAGAGTTTGGCATTCTGCTCGTCCTGACGTCCGAGACCCAGGTCTTCGAGTATCTTTCTCCCGGCCTTGGTTGTTGACAGGCGCTCGAGCTGAGCCGTTCGTTGCGCCTCCGCAATCTCTTCAAGCGTATTGTGTACCCCTAGCTTCAAGAATCGGGGCGTGCTCGTGGACTCGAACAAGCCGAGCGCCGACTTGTATGCTTTTCGGATGATGGCGTTGATCTTGTTCCGTTCGTGTTGCAGCCAGTTGTGGTAGGCCGCTACGTACGCAATGTGGCTGACGACGAAGGACTGGACGAGCCTGATCAGGCTGTCCTCCTTCATGCCGGCTTTTCGGGACGTGATTCTCCTGACGAGACGCATCGCGTCGGCCGCCTTGGCGGTGAGACGGGCGACGGTCTCGCCGTTTCTTCTGTGCTTATCGATGACCATGCCCAGGACTCTGATCTTGCTGACCTCGGGGATCGTCTGCCCGGACCGCGTTATGATCTTGATCTTCTCGTGCTCTCGCCGCTGACTGTTTTTGGTGTTGCCTCTTCGTGGTGGTATTATCAGGAGCTCTGACTTGCTTGGCGAGCAGACGAGGCCGGAGCCGTCGAGATGGTCTTCGATGGCGTTGACGGCCTCCTGCAGCTTGGCCTCGATCTGGGAGTCGCTGCCGCCGGTCGTCCATATCGTTATGTCGTCGGCATAGATGGTGTGCCGGACCCCCACTTTCGCGAGCCTGTCGGCCACTCCTATCATTACCAAGTTGAACAGTAGCGGCGAGATCACGGACCCTTGCGGTGTGCCGGTGCTCCCGAGCTTCTAGTCTTGCAGTTGTATGTCGCCAGCCCGCAGCTTGGCGGTCGTGTCCGTCAGGAAATCCTTGATGTAACTGTAACTCCTTTCGCCCATGTTGAGCTTGGAGACTTGGGACAGAATCGCCGAGTGTTTCACTTTATCAAAAGCACTCTGCAGGTCGAGCTCCAGGATGGTCTTGTTGTCTCGCGAGATGCCGGTGTCGTCCACGATTTTGTTCTTGAGCTGCAGCATCGCGTCTTGTGTGCCCAGGCGCTGTTTGAAGCCAGTCATCGTAATGGGGTACAGTCCTTCCCTCTCCAGGTAGTTTTGCCACCGGTTCATCAAAACGTGCTCCAGCACCTTGCCCACGCAAGACGTTAGCGAAATGGGCCGGAGGTTGTCCGGTCCGTGCCGGGTGGCTTGCCCGGCTTGGGGACCAGAGGGACCGACTGGCGAAACTCATCCATCGGGAAGTCACTAAACACGGAGCCGACATGGTGATGAACCGCATCAGCGACAGATACCTGCTGACTACGTCCACGGAGCACCACGGGCCGTACGGGGGGCTACCCAAGGAGCGTCTCGACAGAGACATCGACGTAGAAGAGGTTCGCACGGCGCTGCAGGACCTCAACAGCAGGTAGGCGGCCGGACCGGACCCCATCACCAAGGCACTCAAGAACCTCAACGACAAATCCGTCGAAAGTCTAACGGGCTACTACAACAAATGCTGGAAAACGGGGACGCTGCCGCAGCATTGGAAGAAGGCCAAGATCATCCTGATCCCCAAATATACAGAAAGAGGTTGTGCCCGAGCCTAGACGTCGTGGCCGCATTCCAAAACCCACAGTACGGAGAGTGGTACCGCTTACGTCTGTACCTCAGTCACCCTCACTACAATTTAATGGTAGTGAGGGTGACTGGGGGGTGGAGAAGCGAGCAGCCAGCGTGCTTCTCCTGGGAAGAGTGAGACATGAGGGGAAGAGCGGGAGAAGTGGGAAGGGGAGAGAAGAGAGACGTTTTCGTGGCAGGGGTGGCAAAATGCCATTGTAGTCTTTCGACGAAATTTGCAGAGAAATGAGCACATAGGTGGCCGATTTTTTTTTTTGCGGGAGATCTCTGCTCTCGGTTGCCTGCTCATTCACTTCACCTAAAAAGTTCCGGAGTTCAACGAACACTCTCTCTGCTTGCAAACCTTTCGGACGTTGGTTGCTGCTGACTCACACGGACGACGTAATTTGGATTTTGCCTCATGGAGCTGTGATGGACGAGTCAACCTAAGCTCGGAAAATTTCTGGCGCCTGTTTCTTTGCTTCCTAAGGCTATCAAAGCACTGTGATAAGCTCCGAAATGGCGCCTGTAAGTTGGAGAAAGAATACGTGGCCTATTTTGAGATATGAATCAGTGTTCGTTGCCTGTTGCCAAGGTAATATAAAGAAAATGGGAGTAACTACCGATATAAATTGGCTACTGCAGTACAATTATAGTAATCAGGCGTTAGCAGTCTTTAGCGTATCTACACTTGGTAATTACCAAATCTTGGCAAAATAGAAAAGAAGAAAGGTCGAATGTAGCAAAACAGACACACGCACAAGCAAAGGCATCCCCTTTCGATGGGCTCCTGATCCAACACTACGCAGAAAAGATAGTGGTATCGTCAGAGATTTGCCGCTACTCGACTTGTCTGGACAAGAGGCCTCTTAATTCTGTATTTTTAGCAATCGGGCCGCAGACATCTCTTGAGAGGCAACATTACAATGGCAGATTAGCGGGCAGCTATCTCAACGTGGATGTCTCCCTGATACGGCAATCACGATGCTCACATGTGCAGTTAGAGCCCGTTACGGGATGTCTTCACGACGGGGGAAATGCGCTATCACGCTAAAAAAGCGTGATGCCTTCACGTGTACAAGCTCTACAGTAACCTGCGTAATAATGTTCACAAAATAAAAGGCAACAAAAAAACTAAAATGTGCGTTTTTTTGCATTACTGCAGGCACTGCAAGAACCGAAGGCTTGTGATCTACATCGTCACCTTGCATGATATTGGCCTTATCACTGGCGAGAAAAAAAAAATAGAAACGACAGCATCTGACCTTTTCTAGCGAATGACTTGAGGTCTGAGTAGTAAGCAGCACGACGTGTTCAAGCGATGCTTTTTAAGCGGAACTGCGATAACGAGGTTCTCGAGTCCATTCAGAAAAACACCTGAAAGCTGATAGTCATGGGCCAATCGCACGTTGTGATTGGCAGGAACAAAGCGAAAAGACACGAAGAGAGAAGCGGTTCGCTAGGTCGCCCCCGCTAATCGCACCAATCCGGGGCTGACAAAAACTCAGAAGGACACAAACACTCCAGTATGATATCTAGAGTGGAGGGTAGTTTTCGTACTTGTGAGGAATCCGGCATTTCAGAAATGACGAAAAACAAAAGAACAGCCGTTTCCGATACTGCATACGAAATTATATTGCTTCATAGAGCGAAGGTCAGGCACCCTGTTTAACGAGGCTTGGCAGCACTCTCTAAAAAGCTTTCAGAACACTTGTTGGCGGCAACAAAGCGCTTGCAAATTACCTGCTTCTGAGGCCAATGCAGGTGTTGACCAGAACATTCCATAGCAACGCCATCTCCACGATACCTACACTTGTAGGCATTTTAGTACGTCGGAATTTACGTAATGTGGGCTATGTCTCTCTCTGTCTCTCTCCCTCTCTCTCTTTAATATAGCTGCCCGTTTTATGTCTTAGCAGTACGAAGACCTCTCCCAGAGAATCCAGCTAATTTTATCCTGTGTTTGCAGAGTCAATTTCTGACCCCCAACTCTTTTAGTTTATTTCTTGACCCCGATATTCCTTAGTTTATCGAGTCCTTGGTCTTCCCCTCTTTTGGTGGCTGTTCCTTCGTAGCCATCCTAATTAACAGATGGTTCACCTGTTTGTCCGTCATTAGGGTTACATGTACTGCCCAACCGCACTTGTTTTGCTTAATTTGAACTAGAATTTCTCCGTCCCAAGAATGTTCCCTAAACCACACTGCTGCTGTTTGGTAAGCCGTAGCATTTTCTTTCCAATAATGTTTGGACCAACGTAGTTTTTCTTTAATTAAAATGCTTTGCTGATACCAATTTTAACCATATCTATATATGTGCTCTTATTGTGGTAAGGCACCCGCCGCGGTGGCTCAGTGGCTAAGGCGTTGCGCTGCTGAGCACGAGGTCGCGGGTTCGATTCCCGGCCGCGGCGGCCGCTTTTCTGATGGAGGCGAAAAGCAAAAACGCCCGTGTGTGCGAGATTTTGGCGCAGGTTAAAGATCCCCAGGTGGTCAAAATTAATCCGGAGCCCTCCACTACGGCGCGCATCATCGCCTGCGTTGCGTCGGCGCGTTAAACCCTACAATCAATCAATCAATCAATCAATCAATCAATCAATCAATCAATCAATCAATCAATCAATCAATCAATCAATCAATCAATCAATCAATCAATCAATCAATATTGTGGTAAGGCCAGTAGCCCTCCCGCGCTAAATATCGAGAAGGTCGAAGCCCACTCAGAGGCAACCACGATACCATTCCTGTCATCGCCAGAGAAAGTTCATAAGAACACTGGGAGCATCATTGTATTTACAGAGATTTAAAAAATTCAGGAAAGCTTGCACTAGCGCGTAAACTTGAATGGCGGAGGTGTTGTAGGTGACCAATGCGGGACACATAGTTAACTTTCAGTATCATTGTTTATTTTCATGATCGAAGAGGCCGTCGTTTTCTTCACTGCGAGTGGAGAATGCAAAGTCACCCTCAGCATTTTAGACTTGCACCAGCTCTTCGTCATCGACTCGAGGCAGCGGTGGCGGGATCTTCAAGTCATTTCGGGAAGGAGTGGCACACTCGTAGCCATGTCTCCAACTATGCACAATGGCTTCTGGTGAATGCCCCCACAGCGGTGACCTCTCACAAGCAGGGTGTCTTTTCCACTTTAGCATTAGCGCTAGTGTTTTTTTTTACATGCGCGGCAGAGCTTGACGACAGAACTGGAGTTTTTTTTTTTGTTGTTGTTGCTAAAACTGCGCGAGGCGGGGACTCGGCGTTCGCCCCGAGGCACGCGCACACGAGCGTTCGGTATTTTCTTGTTAGTTTTTCCTACAACGGCCAGTAACAACAACTCCGCTGTTACAAAAGCAGCGCAAAAATATCTTTATACAAGAATCCGTCGCAAGCAAGAACGAACAGCGGCGACATAAATATATCCGCTTTATTATATCTTCTTGCTAAACTAATGAGTACCGCTTTTCTGTCGTGCTGGTTTTATAAAGCGACCAATGAAGAGACTCGTAGCGTCTCAGTATAGAGTTCCGATTGGTCTTTTGACAGCTTACATACCTATTACAGGCGATTGGTGCATCACGATAGCGCGCGCCTTTTGAGGTACACTCAAGTCTGCTAATTTGCTTTGAATGTGAAATAATTCTGGCTTCCCCTGGTGGCACTTCACTGCCACATCACGCGTGTGTCATATTGGATTAACAAAAATGCCACAAGCTTCTCAGGCACATAGTTCCGAATGGTCTTCGGATCGATCACATGGCCGCTAAACGAGACTGTACAATGACGATGACAGCTGCCTTCCCAAGCTAGAGGCCGGTCCAGAAATTTTTATTTGGTTGCGAGAACTACTCGGAGGCTTAAACAGGAAAGGATACACCTGCCATGAGAGGTTCATTGCCGATTAACCTATTCTCATCGCCGTATTGCTTTCGCATTCAACGCAGGTAAGCATAACTTGAGTGGCCGAGTTAATGTTGACTGGAAAGACTAAAGCATTCTCATGCAAATAATGAGCAGATTACATTATCAATAGCACACTAGACACCTGTCTCTCCCCACGCAAAGCGCATGGTACGATCCAAGCCACTTACCGTACATGGGAGCATGATGTAACAATGCTGTAATCGCGAGCTGGAATTGCATCAGAAGTATTTGTGAACGTCGTTATCGAAAGCGGCTGCTACGCTCGTCCGACATCCCCACAGTTTGCATTGCGGGGCTCCACTGTATGACTTTAAGCCAATTTCACCATGTGAAGAGTCAGTCGTCCGATTGTTTCTTTGTCCCACTTCTTCCTAAAACGGGGGATGAAGCCAGTGCCAGCATTTAGCAAGAGTGAATGAATGCATCAAGGCTACTATAAGACTAAATCATAGGGATAGGAAGTTAAGTGCCATTTAGAAGCTAATGCGGAGCGGTGGCTTCTCTCAGTGTTTAACAATTCTTGGGAGACCGGCCACCTTAAACCAGACTGGAAGTGCGCCCGTATAGTACCAGTCTTGAAATCTGGCAAGATGCCCACGCACATTGACTCGTATCGGCCAATTGCGCTCCTCAGCTGCATTGGTAAACCTGTGGAGAAAATGGTGTACCAGCGCTTGGACTGGGATCTAACTACGGCATATTTACGTTCCGTTGCAGATGTCAGGCTTATGCAAGGGCAGGAGCAGTGTTGATAACGTGATTGCCCCTGAAACACATTTTAAGCTGTCCTCCATGGGGCTATCTGCACAGCAATAAGGTCTGCAGGCATTGCCGCATGTACAATTAGATCTATAATTACCTTTCCGGCCGAAGTATTTACATGTGCGTATCAGACGATGACCTATCATCGCACAATGTAACCCGCAGTGCCCAACAGGGCGCCGCCGTGATCCCAACTCTTTTTAACCATTCCTGGTTGGTCTTGAGAGAACGTAGAACTGAAATGGCTGTCTGCTCACTGCGGAGCCGCCGGAAATATTGCAGCTGATAATGCACCGTCATCGGCCCACATCCTCTCTATTTCACCGCTGCCTATGCCTTTTGCAAGAAAGGACGCGGTAACCTTTGCACAATCGATTGCCTGCAGAACACAGCAGTGCATTTGACCCACACAAGACTTCCACGTGCGCCTCTCCATCTAATCGACCTTTAATTAAGCTTCAACATGCCTCCTGGGCTCAGCAAGCGCGAAAGCGCGAGGAAGCTGTACTATATATATATATATATATATATATATATATATATATATATATATATATATATATATATATATATATATATATATATATATATATATATATATATATATATATATATATATATATATATATATATATATATATATATATTGAGAGATTCGAGGACTCACGAAGGAGAGCGGTTTATTCCGAGAGCCGACGACCCAGGAAGACCCCGTCACGAAGCGGTGATGATGATGCCAAAAACCGAGAAGATGAAGATGAAGCGATGACGATAGGGTGTCCTATCGGAGCACGGCGATTGTCCCAGCACAGTAGATTGTCCCAGGACTGTAGATTCTGCTGGTGCTCACACTTATCTCCCCCCTCTTCGAAAGCGGTCACCCGACCGCTGTCGAGGTTGTGTCGGACCGCTGGACATAAGGCTTGAGCCGCGAAACGTGGACGATTTCTGTTCCACGGCAGCGATGAACGGTAACGGCACTGTTTGGAGTCACGCGATAATTTACAGGAGACGTTTGCTCGAGCACTGTGTAGGGTCCTATGTACCGAGAAAGCCACTTTTCTGAGAGGCCAGGTTGACGCACAGGAGTCCATAACAAGACCGCGTCCCCTGGGTGAAACGTGACGTCGCGATGAGATTCGTCGTACCGAGACTTGCGGGCGTTTTGGCTGGCTTCTGTGTTCATTCGGGCGAGACGGCGGCAGTAAGCGACACGGGAAGCGAATTGTTCAGGAGCACTGGCCATGCAGTCAACGGGTGCCGACAAGAAAGTTGAGTCCAGAACGGAGGGAGGCGCGCGGCCATAGACAAGAAAATAGGGCGAGAAACCTGTGGTGCGCTGAACTGCGGAATTGTATGCGTATGTCACGAACGGAAGAATTGAGTCCCAATTGCTGTGATCCGGCCGGATGTACAAGGAGAGCATGTCGGATAGTGTTCGATGAAAACGTTCAGTCAAACCATTCGTTTGAGGATGATAACTGGACGTAGTTTTGTGAACGGTGTCGGCGGCACGAAGAACTTCGGCAAGAGTAGCCGACAGAAATGTTTTTCCGCGGTCGCTCAGAAGAACTCGGGGAGGTCCGTGGCGCAAAAATATGGAGCGCAAGAAGAACTCCGCGACTTCTACAGCGCAACTAGTCCAAAGAGGGGCGGTTTCAGCATAGCGGGTTAGATGGTCAACGGCGGTTACAACCCAACGATGACCAGCTGTGGAAATGGGCAAAGGACCGTACAGGTCTATGCCGACGACTTCGAACGGTGTTGACGGACAAGGTAGCGGTTGTAGCATTCCAACAGGAGGTGACGTTGGCCGTTTACGGTGCTGGCAGGGCGCGCAGGAGGCGACGTATTTGGCGACACTGGTGGAAAGGCCAGGCCAAAAGAAACGACTTTTCACGCGGTGGTAGGTCTTGTGGAAACCTAAATGTCCGGCAGTAGCGTCGTCATGAAAAACCCTCAGAATATGCTGCTGTAGAGACCGCGGAACGACGGCAGCCCACTTGTCACCGATAGGGTCGTAATTATAATGGTATAAAACACCGTCGAAAAGTCGAAATTTTTGCAGTTGGCGCCGCAAGCGGTTGTTAAGTGGCTTCATCGAACCAGTAAGTTGATCAATTATATTTCTGCAGTACCGGTCTGCACGTTGAAGGGACGGTAGATCTTCGATGCGGTCGATTTTGATATCATCCAAAGGTGCCATTGGTAAGAGGACTTGGGCCGCATTAGACGGCGAATCATCTTCTGGAGACACAGGGCAGCGGGAAAGGGCGTCCGCATCCATGTGCTTCTTGCCAGACTTGTATGTCACAGTAAAGTCGTATTCCTGTAACTTCAAAATCCAGCGACCAAGCCGTCTATTTAGGTTTTGAGCGACGAAAGCCAACAGAGTGCATGGTGGTCAGTGACCATAGTGAAATGCCGTCCGTACAAGTATGGACGAAATTTCTGTACGGCCCAGACAACTGCAAGACATTCCTGCTCAGTGATTGAGTAGTTTCGTTCGGCAGGCGTTAATGAGTTAATGAGCGACTTGCGTACGCCACAACGTTCTCCACAGAGGAGGCGTTGCGTTGTAACAACACAGCACCAAGGCCATGTTCACTGGCGTCTGTGTGTAGTACAGTATCTGCCGTTTCGTCAAAATGATGCAGCACTGGCGCAGATGTTAGGGCATGCTTGAGCTTTTGAAAGGCGGCTTTGCAATCTTTAGACCACACAAATGGGGCAGCGGATGCAAGAAGTTTGTGGAGGGGTGAAGCAAGGACAGCAAAGTTACGAATGAAACGCCGGAAGTAGGAAGCTAAACCAAGGAAGCTGCGGAGGTCTTTTTGGCGGGCTGGGCGGGGAAAATTGCCTACAGCATTAATTTTTTCCGGGTCAGGGCGAATTCCGTCTTTGCTCACAACATGCCCGAGCACTTTGATGGCCTTGCTCGCGAATCGGCATTTTTTGGTGTTTAGTTGAAGTCCGGCATTGGTAAGACAAGTGAGGACTTCATCCAAGCGCTTCAGATGGTCGTCAAAAGTCGAGGAACAAATGACGATATCGTCGAGATAACAGAGGCAGGTTCTCCATTTAAGGCCACGAAGTACTGTATCAATCATTCTCTTGAATGTGGCTGGAGCATTACACAGCCCAAATGGCATCACGTTAAATTCGTAAAGACCATCGGGTGTGGCGAAAGCTGTTTTTTCTTTGTCTGCCTCGTGCATGGGAACCTGCCAGTACCCAGAGCGGAGGTCCAGGCTCGAGAAGTACTCGGCACCTTGTAAAGTGTCTAGAGCATCATCAATGCGAGGCATTGGATAAACGTCCTTGCGTGTTATTTTGTTCAGTGCCCTATAGTCCACGCAAAATCGGACAGAACCGTCCTTTTTCTGTACCAAAACGACAGGAGAAGACCAGGGACTTGATGAAGGGCGAACAATATTTCTCTTCAGCATTTCATCGACGTTCTCCTGTATTATTTTTCGCTCAGACATAGACACGCGGTATGGACGGCGACGAACGGTACAAGATCCATCTGTGTCGATGCGGTGTACCGCGGCAGATGTCTTCCCTAGGACAGAAGAGTACGCGTCAAAAGAACTCTGGTGTTTGGTCAGCAGAACCAGCAATGCTTACCTCTCCTCTGGCGGAAGGTCGGAACTTGTGGCGGTGTCAAAAGCCGAAACTGGAGCGGGCGATGGGGAAACGTGTTCATCTGTCGAAATGGTTGACAGCGGAAGAACACAGGCTTCTTCATCGCCGAAAACCGAAGCGATGGTGGCACCTTGCGGCACTAAAATTGCTTCGGCAGATGTATTCACCGCGGCAACAAAAGCCGACCCACATGAAAAACGGACGAGACAGGTAGGTATAATGACTCCTTTGAGAATGAAATTGCCAGCTGGTGCAATCAAGACGTCGCCATCGGTGACTCTGTCGGACGACACGGAGAAAACTGTTGCTTCGCCGGGAGAGAGCAGACAATCAGTTGTTGCAACCAGACGGTCCGTTCCACTTTCCGACAAACTGGCAATGCAGGGGTCAGTGATGTGAATGGTGGGTTGATTACAGGTGATGATTGCCGATGCTGATGACAGAAAATCCCAACCCAAGATGACTTGATGTGCACATGGGGACAATACCGCGAACTGTATGTGGTAACGAATGCCATCAATGAAAACACGCGCAGTGCATAGTCCAGATGGTCGAATCCTTCCACCGTTGGCACCACGTAGAGCAGGACCATCATATGGCGTTGTCACCTAGCGTATCCGAGAGCACAAATATGCGTGAATGACCGAAACGCTAGCCCCAGTGTCTACTAAAGCTTCAACCCAAACGCCTTCAATGAAAACAGTTAATGTGTTCGATGGTGACTCAGGGGGACTTTGAGATTTTTCCTGTGATGCAGTTTCCCCCCACAAAACTGCTGCTTTTAGTTTTCCGGGTGTCGGTCGAAAACTTGTGATGCGCGTCGGAGAGGGGATGAAGACTGGCGGAAAGGCGAAGGCGAACGGCGTCTGGGAGAACGTGGACTCCGGGGCCGGTCATCGGAATCAATTTGGGGCGTAGAGCGAGGCGGAGGAGGCGAGTACCCACGCTGGCGAGGGGCGTAGTTGAAGCGGTTATCTCGCTCGTATGGGGCGTAGCCCCGGCGCTCGTCCAGCTGTTGTCGACGGCAAAAGCGAGAAATGTGACATCGGATGCCACAGTAGTAGCAGACGGGCCGGTCGCTAATAGGGCGCGGTGCTCGCCAAGTTGAATGGAAAGGCGGCGCGGCCGGAGGTGCAGAAAGGGCGGTCAAGTGGCCGTGCGAGGGCGGGGACACGATATGCTCCATGGGCACAGGTGATCGGGCTACGGCCTCAGAGTAAGTTGGTATGGGAAGAGGAGCACCATGACATGGCGTAGGAAGAGTTGTCATGGACACCAGCTCCTCTCTGATCATGTCCCGCAGACCAGGTGCGCGACCGTAGTTGTTCTGAGCGCAGGGTGTGTCACGCTGATGCAACTCTTCACGGATGATGTCGCGAATCAGAGTACGCAGCTCGGCATAGCCTGAGGGGCAGGCAGGCAAGGTGTCGTGTTGAATCCGGATGGACTGGAGATGGTCGAGCCGCTGGCAGATCGTTCGCACATCGGCAATGGTAGCGGGATTCTGAATCGCCATAGCATTAAAGGCAAAATGGGCGATACCTTTCAGTATGTGGCGTACCTTCTCCGTTTCAGGCATGTCCTTGTCGAACCGGCCGCATAGCGCGAGGACATCTTCAATATATGAAGCGTATGTCTCCTCCGGGCGTTGCACGCGGGCATCAAGTTTCTTTTTGGCTTCATTCGAGCGAGCAGAGGACGTTCCGAAGATCTTACGTATGTCCTCCTTGAAGTTCTCCCAATTAGAGAAGCCGCCCTGGTTAAGGAACCACGTCTTCGCCACTTCATTCAGGGACCAGCAAACATTCTTAAGTTTGAACGCGTCGTCCCACCGGTTGAACGCGCTCACTCGCTCAAACTGGTCAAGCCATTCCTCAACGTCTTCGCCCCGAAGGCCAGCGGAAAAGGGCGGTTCGCGGTGGGGGCTGGTGACAGTGAAGGTGGGCTGGACGGGAACTGCAGCGTTGCTGCCACCATTGCTGCCCTCGCGATCCATGGGGCTAGTTGGTAAGCGCCGACCTGATCGAAGCTCCAGCTGTGTGATCGGGAGAGGTAGACGGCAGGATCGAAGGCACCCTCCACCACTTGAGAGAGTCGAGGACTCGCGAAGGAGAGCGGTTTATTCCGAGAGCCGAGGACCCAGGAAGACCCCGTCAGGAAGCGGTGATGATGATGCCAGAAACCGAGATGATGAAGATGAAGCGATGACGATAGGGTGTCCTATCGGAGCACGGCGATTGTCCCTGCACAGTAGATTCTGCTGGTGCTCACAATATATATATATATATATATATATATATATATATATATATATATATATATATATATATATATATATAAGTGCAGGAAACAAAAAAACCGTAACATAAATACCCGAGAAAGTAGTGGGAAAACAGGCCCGCCGGTAGCGTAGTGGTCTTCGCACCAGACTGGTATTCTGGAGGTCGTGGGTTCGGATCCCACCCGGCGGGCATTTTTTCACCACTTTCTTTCTGACTCAAACATTCTTCATCCCTGTTTCCGCATTACCCCTTTGCTATATATATATATATATATATATATATATATATATATATATATATATATATGCGATGTAACAAAAGATATCGAACATGTCATGTACATTTGTTTGAAGTTTACAGTACCAAGGCAGACTCTCCTAACATCTCGGTGTATGCCGCCCCACGCAGGCCTTGAACTGAGGGCAGTTTTGGGCTCTTCGTCGGACCTACGTCAGGGCGTACGGGGATCCAACTTCTTTTGGTGTTCTTGCAGAGTACTGGATTGGACGAAATGTTCTCATTAACTTCACTGCCAAACTCTTTGTCTGTGTTTGAAAATTTCTGGGCCTCACCCAACTTTTTTTATTGGTTCGTTTTAATTGCAGGACCTCATGTTTATGCTTCCTCATATCCATGGCGTACCAAGCTAAGCGAAATGGCTTGGCTAGCCTCGCTTTTACCATTAAATGTATCCTCTCTCTCTCTCTCTCTCTCTCTCTCTCTCTCTCTCTCTCTCTCTTTCTCTCTCTCTGCTGAATTTAAGGGGCACATGGTGTTTTTCGAACGCCGTTTTATCAGTGCTTTTTCTCCGTTCCACACGGAGCAAAGAAAAGGAAGAGATAGCGCACTCTGCACAGTTTCAAAATCCGCCTCGAGCCGCAATCTCCTACTATCGCTCCACGACACGACGAGCCCAGACAGGGCGTCGCATTGTTACGCGCCAGACGGCTTCCTGGTCATTTCGATAAGTTCGATTATTGCATCAGTCAATGCTGAAAAAGCATTTCTCACCCGTGCTATGCCTGGTGTTTTCGAAGGAGCGCCGGCAGCTGAAAATTTAATATGTTTTCTGCAGCGAATTCTTTTTTTCTTCTGAAGGGTAAAAATAACAAGGCTTGTGAATACAGAACAAACGACCAAAGTTATTTTTCGCACGTGTCGTCGTCTCATTGGTAATTCCGGGTATGCAAACCAGAAAGAATAGATCTCGAGTACCTTTTCTTTAGTTGGTGCAGCGTTTACTGAACCGAAAAGCACTTGAAATTTCTCCAAACACGAAATTGACAGCTCATGTTCATCTTTCACACAGACCGAACGCGAGGAACTGCACGAGAAACTGTGTTTTTGCAGGTGCAAAACTGGGTCTTCCGAGCCGCCGAGAAAGGTGCAAGATGGGCGCGATAACGCACGTGCTTTCGGAGGATACCGGAATTTTCAGCCTGCATGCCAGGGTGGTTATTGGCGCCATGTCACGAGAACAGGGCCAGGATAAGTGTCCAGTAAGTCCGGAATTTCTAAGGCAAGTTCGTTAGCCGTAAAAGCACTGCGAAGCCGTCGAGTAGCAGCTGATGAGTAATTGCGAATGTTACGCTGTGTTATAACTGGGAAATGAATTGGAATGGCGTGTAACAGCGCATCCTGCGTTGCGAGGAGTTTTGCTTGAATGGATCAACCCATATCCGTTGCATGTAGGCACGCGTAATCGGTTAGTAGTTTGGAATTCTCTTGCCTCTATGTACTCCGTTTGCAAGCTTTCTTTCACTTCAACCTTTGTATGAAGCTAGTAATAGACGGACACAGACGGACGGACGGACGGACGGATAGATTGACAGACCAGAATTTTCGAGTTTATGGCAGCCCAAAAAACTTTTTAAAAGGAGTGCCGGCAAAGGCGTCGTCGTTCCTAATGAGCCGGACGAACTGTTGGCGGCGCAGCCGGAAGTTAGTCCTAACGTACCCCGTGTCCTAACGTCACGTTTTCATGATAAGAGGACCTGTCATTTCAGTAGGCACCGCACCGCACTTTCCACATTCACGTCTCCTCCAAAATTGACTGCAGTGGCAGAGGCTCTCGCAACGGAATGTGTGCGGAAATGAATCTCGGAAACACTGCGCAGCACACCTATGCTCCATACCCTCGTACATACGCACACTTACGTGACATTCGCAATTGTCTTTGCTGATTAATCCCGTTCTATTGTTGGATATTCATGCCGTAAGCCTAAGCCTTGTAGATGCTGTTGGTAAAATGTTTAAATGGCCACCGTCTAACGACGACGATGGTCGAAACGCGAAGGTTTCTTGCGCGCGAAAATCAAATGGCGAAATGCCAAAGCCAAAGCAGCTGCAACGAAACCCAAAGCGTCAGCGATGGAAGTGCAAACAGCCTGGAAGTCAAAGTCAAAGCGTCGACGACCAAAGTTCAAACCGCCTGAGAGTCAAAGTGTAAGCGTCAACTATCACAGTGCAAACGGCCTCAGTCTAAACTCAGACGACAGCAATCGAATCCCTCACGAGAAAGCTGAGCACTAGCGCCCCCCCCCCTCCACCCCCCCCCCCCCCATATCATCGTCGTCGTAGTGAGACCATTATCACCTACAACCCATTCTCCACTTCAATTGAGGCAAAGTACAAAGTGAACCCCCGCGCAACGAACGCAAAGGAGATGCTGTGCCACCCGCGTGCCTGATTCAGACTCTCAGCTTTGTGACGCACTGGCGCTGGGCTCGTGAGCTCTCATACAGTTCAAGGTTAACCAGCAGAGGGAGATGGAACTGAATTTGAGGACTAGAACCGGGTAAATCTTTTAGCCCACGTCTGCTCACCAAAGGCTTTCCTCCAGAGTCTCCCTCTCCATCCCTCTGCCCCCTACCCACTCCATTCAATCTGTACACAAATGACACCATTACCGATTTGACAATTCTTCTTGAATATTTTTCGCCAACGCCAAGAGGCGTTGCTAGTATTACCCCTCGACTGGTTTACACTTTTCTGGTAAAAAATGCAAACTCATGGGTCGCATCATTTCGGACATGGGTATTTTTCTTTATGCGTAAAACAAAGTTATCTTGTTCTGTGAAACGTCTGCAATCATTCGATGTGGTTCTGCATCTATAATTGTAAATAAAGTTACTGTTTCAAAAACGAAAATGCGATGATGGTGCAATCGGGTAGCCGTCGGCTTCGTAACTCGAGGGTCCCAAGTTCGAATCCGGCCACGGGAGGCGTTTTATTTCTGGTTCCACCACCATCATCATCATGTAGCTCCCATTGTGTATAGTTAGCTTTTCTGCCTTTCTTGCAGTGCGTATTGGTTACGACATCGCCATCAGTGAGGTCAAGAAAGCTTCGCTTTGATGTAATAAAAACTCCTGTTTTTCTTCGTGGCTCTGTTTGTGGGGTTTCACGCAAGAGGTGTACCTTTCTCTCTCTTGTATATCGGTACGCTTTTCCGCCGGCCATTTTTTCACGAAATCATTGAATACACAAGGCTGAGCTTCATTATCTATGATTTTTCTGCAGACGTCTATAAACAGCAGACCCGCGATAATTTAAATTTGGATAGTTCGAACTTTCAGATAAATTCAAACAAATTTCAAAATTTTGGTTCGTCACCAATGTTTTCCATGTATATCAAGGCCCTGGATCCAGTACTGACGAGCCTCGAGTGAGCAAATACAATGGCCGACGTGCGCCCTTCACCGGGTGCAGACGTCAAGGACGCTTCCATTTTTCAGTGGAACGCCAGAGGACTGCTATCACGCATCTCTGATCTTCGCCAATTTGTGTTCATGAAGTCGATTCCCGTCCTTGTCATCTGTGAGGGGAACCTGCATAAACCTATTAGACTATCTGGCTATGAACTTTTTCAGTCAACCACAGACGGGGAGCCAAGCAAAGTCGTCGTTTTCATGAGACGGCAGCTCACTACGTACACCACCCCGTGAAAGCTTCCAGGGGTAATGAGTACGTCTGCCTGACCATCAGGAAAGGCAATCTCACATTCACACTTGTGGGTGTATACATACACCCGGAGTCTCGCTTTAATCGCAAGAGGCTGCAGGACATCTTAATTGCCACGGCTCGCCCATGGGTTATTACGGGTAATTTTAATGCACACCACTTGCTGTGGGGAAGCTCAAGCACTAACAGAGAAGGCCGGAACCCGGTGTCCTTTGCGTCAGACCATGGCCTATGCTTACTGAATGATGGAAGTCAGACTTTTTCTACGTGGTACAAACTACAACAGTTGCTTGAACCTAGCGTTTGTGTCGCGATGCTTTTCCGGACATTCACAATGGTTTGCAGACATAGAAACTCATGGAAATGACCACATTTTAACCTATCTAAAGATTAATGGACTACGAAGTAGCATCGACCCCAACTTCATTCGGGTGACTGATTGGTCACAATTTAAATCCCAAATGGAAAATGTTCGCGGAAATAATGAGGTTGGAGATGTGGAGTCTGCTATTGGACGCACGCTGGTTGCTTGCAAACGTTCCATCCGCCTGTCCCCGAAATTCACAGTTTGACATTCAGCTGGAACGCCTCAGAGCTATCCGCCGGCGCGGAACGAAGGTACAGACGTACGAAAGAGAGAGAAAAAGTAAAGGAAAGGCAGGAATGTTAACCAGGCTGCGGCCTAGTATGCTATCCTTCACGGGGGAAAGGGGAACAATGAGGAAAAAGAGGAAAATAGAAAAAGAAGGGGAAAGGTACGGATAGAGCGTGGAGTGGTGTGCCCAGCGGACACTATAGACAAAAAAGTTCAGACAGTTCGTAGAGAGTAGTCTTGCGCTACAGTCTTTTGTGCAATTCCGTCGTTTTGAGGAAACACAGGAGCGCTTTTGTCGCCTTGTCCGCAGACGACGGAGAAGGTCAGTGGCCCAGGATTGTCTCCTCAGAGAACGGGCGCCGAGAGTCTAACTTTCGTAGAGTCGCAGAGAGCTGGCTGCGTTCGGATGAAAACCGTGGACAATCGCAGAGGACATGTCGTATGGACTCTGGTGTGTCACAGACTTCGCACGCCTCACTTGCTGCCATTCCAATCAAATAGAAGTAAGCATTTGTGAATGCGACTCCAAGCCAGAGGCGACGAAGAATGGTTGCATTAGGTCGTGGGAGGCCTAATGGGAGGGGGCGCTGAAGATGGGGGTCCAGGGCATGGAAACGAGCGCTCGTGAACTCTTGGGTGCTCCATTTCGATAGCGTGGTCTCCCGAGCAAGTTTTCGGAGAGTCCTAGCGGCATCCGTCCTGGATAACGGAATAGATATGGTCTCCGTTTTTTGGTGTGCCAAGCGTACGGCAGCATCCGCACTTTCGTTTCCGACAATGCCGCAATGATTGGGAAGCCACTGAAAGGCAATGTCATGACCCACTTGGGTGGAACGGTCGTACAGTAGTCTTATCTCGGCCAGCAGCTGTTCATGAGGTCCACGGCACAGGGCTGACTGGAGCGATTGAAGCGCAGGTTTTGAGCCGCAGAAGATCGCCCATCTTCGGCATGAAGTTTGTTCAACGGTATGAAGGGCACAACGGATGGCGGTAAGTTCTGCAGCCGTGGAAGTGGTAAGACGGGCTATTTTGAATTCTGTGGACATGGACATTCGTGGTATAACAACGGCGCCGGCAGAACTAGATGTTGTTACGGAGCCATCGGTGTAAATATGGGTGCTGTCACTGTATCTCTCGTGTAAATAAATGAGACTTAGCTGCTGTACTGCCAGCGTTGGAAAATCTTGCTTCTTTGTTAAGCCTGGGATACTGAGGCATTCTCGAGGCTGCGTCGTACACCAAAGTGGGAGTGGCGGCCTCATCGCAGGCGTGTAGTTGGATGGCATGCTGGTGATGTTGGAAGCTTCAACCTTTGCGAAAGACGCATGGGGGCGTTTACATGGTAGACTAGCAAGGAGATGATCCGGCAGCCTGGGTAGGTGCCTAATATGCGCCCTGAGTGTTTCGATTGTCACGTAAGTGGTTAAGGGGTGATCACGAGCCACAGCAATAGTTGCAGCTGTTGACGTGCACCGTGTTAGGCCAAGGCAAGTTCGGAGGGCCTGCGCTTGTATGCCTTGCAGTTGCTGAATATTGGTACGGCACGTACCCGAAAGTACAGGCAGGCTGTACCGTAGGGAGCCCAAGAACAGTGCGTCGTACAGCGGAAACATTGACTTCATAGATGCTCCCCACGTCTTGCCGCCGATGAACTGGAGAATGTGGGCCACTGCAAACAGCCTCTTCTTCAAAAAACGAACATGGGGGCTCCAAGAAAGGTCTCTGTCGACGACCACGCCGAGAAACTTGTGATGCTTCACATTAGATACCCTTTCGCCATTAACTGTCAAAGGGTATGCGTACATAGGCTTCCGTGAGAACGCAAGCACTGCGCATTTGCTGGAAGACACTTCCAACCCTTGCTTGTGCAGATAGGTGTTTGTCAAATCTGCAGCCTTTTGCAGGCGCACGCGCACGTGCCGTCGAGTCACTCCATCTGCCCAGATGCAAACATCATCCGCGTAAATCGAAAGATGAACCGTTCTTGGGAGGGAGCTTGTGAGGCCGATGAGAGTGAGGTTGAACAACGTGGGGCTCAAGACGCCTCCCTGGGGGACACCGCGTTGGGTGTAGTGTATTGACGTTGGGTCATCTTGAGTCATTATAATAATGACCTCCCCGAGAGGTAACTTCGCACCCACTGGTAGACGCGGCCGCCAAGCCCCACTGCCTGCAGCGCTTTAAGAATGACATCATGCTCCACGTTGTAATACGCTCCTTTCACGTCCAGAAAGAGTGCAGCGCATATGCGCTTGATGCGTCTCTGCTGCTGCACAAAGGTCACCAGGTCGATAACGCAGTCGATAGAAGAACGGCCACGACGGAAACCAGCCATGACTTTAGGGTAGACGTTGTAGTGTTCCAGGAACCACTCCAGGCGTGCAAGGACAACTCGCTCCATAAGCTTGCCAACGCAACTGGCAAGTGCTATGGGTCGGTATGCCACCGGGTCCAGCAGAGATTTTCCAGGTTTCAGAAGCGGAACAAGGCGGCTAGACCTCCATTTTTCAGAGACTATGCCATCACGCCATAGGTCGTTGAAGTATTTCAAAAGGGCGTGCCCGGCGCCATTGCCAAGGCGACAGAGGGCAGCATAGGTGACTCCATCTGGTACAGACGTACGAAGTCTCTTCAAAACTTGAGAGATGCCAAAAGGACACAGAAGAAGATTCAACACCGCATTATCCAAGTGCAAACACAGCGTTGAAGAAATTTTGTGAATCGCCTGACCCTCAAAAGCCCTTGTCTGGAATATGGAGGGCTGTGCGAGGGCTAGTGACCCCCGTGCAGCAATGCTCCCCATTCAAGGCTTTGGCTCGTCACCAGAAGCGCGGAGAGCTCTAAGTAGCAGAGGACTTCTGCGTTCGGATCGCCAGTGGAACAGACCCTTCCGGCTCATCACGGGCCACTGACATTCCCGCATTGCGGGATACTCGGATGAACGTCCCGTTCTTGATGGAAGAACTGGAGGGGGCATTGAATCTGTGCAAGCGGTCGCCATCTTCTGGGCCCGATGAAATCACCTATACTGCTCTCTGTCACATTAGAAACGACGCCCGGCACGCCCTTTTGAAATATTTAAATGAACTATGGCGTAACGGCATAGTTCCTGAAAAATGGAGGTCTAGGCGCCTTGTTCCTCTCTTGAAACCTGCAAAATCGCTGCTGGACCCTGTGGCATACCGACCCATAGAATTGCCAGCTGCGTTGGAAAGCTTATGGAACGAGTTATCCTGGCACGTTTGGAGTGGTTCTTGGAGCACTACAACGTCTACCCTGCAGTCATGGCTGGTTTCCTTCGTGGCCATTCGTCCATCGATTGCGTCATCGACCTGGTAACTTTTGTGCAGGAGCAGAGACGCGCCAAGCGCATATGCGCCGCGCTGTTCCTGGACGTTAAATCAGAATATGACAATGTGTAGCCCGATGCCATTCTTAAGGCACTACAGGAAGTGGGGCTTGGCGGCCGTGTCTACCAGTGTGTGCGGAGTTACCTTTCGGGGACGTCATTCTTTGCAATGACTCAAGATATCCCTACGTCCGTACACTATACCCACCGAGGTGTCCCCCAAGGAGGCATCTTGAGCCCCACGTTCTTAAAACTAGCACTCATAGGCCTGGCAACTTCGCTTCCAAGAACGGTTCACCTGTCGATTTACGCGGATGACATTTGGACGCGCCTGCAAAAGGCTGCAGACTTGACACTTCTTATTTGCACACCGAGAGGTTGGAAGTGTTTACTAGCAAATGCGCAGTGCTTGCGCTTTCACGGAAGCCCATGTGTGCATACCCTTTGTCAATTAATGGCTAAAGGGTCACTTGTGCGAAATGTCACAAGTTTCTCGGCGTGATTGTCGATATAGTTAGCCGTGTATGCCCGTGTTCTCAGAAACCCCGCCCGTGCTTCAGAGAGCAATGCACTGCCTCGCGTAATGCCATAGAAACCTTCCTTCATGATTTCTAGTTTCTCTGTTCTATAACTTCCGGTAGACACCCAGCGCCATTTACTGGTTCACCTGGAACATCCCTTTATTATTAGAGCGGCTGCTAAAACAACTCAGGTGTTCGGCCTCGGTAGCTTAGTGGTGTAATCGCGGTTTTGGAGTGACGGCCAGAGTTCGAGCCCCAGCAGCGCGTTATTTTTCTCCCTGCGACCAGTATTTTTTTTTACTGTAAAATGTTCTCTTAGACCAATTATGCGAATTTTTCCGTCAGTGTGGTTTGGTATCTTTAAGATCGGTTTAGGGGTGGTGCGCGCCATATCAACGCGCTTTAACGCTCTGCATCGCACCGGAAGTTCCGAGCTTGTACCTATATCAGAACGGAATATCGCGCGTATGGCGAGGAGAGGCAGGCGCTCGCAGCAGCTGAAACCACCAACAGCCGGAACTATCGCAACCGTTACGACCCGAAGATCCCACGCCGGAAATCCGCCTCTTTGATGCGAAAGTATGGTTGCAACAGAAGGTGACATGAGTACAGCAGAACCACATTGGAAACTGAAAATCGCATAGGTTGAAATACAATGCAGCGCTTTTAAATTCCCACATGTATATAGTATTATTTCGTGTATTAACGCGTGCATCGCGGCACTGGCCACAATGCTCCTACACTTAGTGCGAATGCCCGACATAATCGAGGAAACGCATTGCTATCTTTGGTAATCAGAAGACCGTATAGAGGAAATCCGAGAAACTGCTTGAAAGTGCGAAGTCACTGCTCTACGCAGGAGCCAGCTCGGGTATTTTAGGCAACTGCTTTTAAGTGCCAAGTCACTACACTGCGCAGAGGCAATCTCGGGTATTTTGGCGATGGGAGGGCCGATAGCGGGGATTGCTCCACCACTGGAAAGGACGGACGGGCAGCGCATGCCTGGATAGTCCGGCTAGGCAGATAACGCTAGCCCCTCTACTGCATTTTCTCGCCACCTCGTCACAGCAGTGACCATGCATTTAACAGTGAGGATTACGAAGCGCAATTCCCCAAAACACGTGCTAATCTGTTCAATCGTTAAACGTGAAAAAAGATTCGGGCGCATTTTTTAGGGCGTTGCACGCACAGTGTTTAAGCACGCTCTAGACTGCGCCAAATATAGTGCTGCCAGCACAGTTTACGAATAAGAAGGCTGTTCCCCCTGAAAAAAAATTGAAAAGGGAATCGTACACGTGCAAGTCACGAAATTTAACACTTCGGGACAATTTAGTTACGAAATAATTGCTCTTTCTGAAGGAAATGTAAAATAGGTTCGCATATTGTTTACGTAACGAACGGATACGAATTTTTCGTCCGGAAGACTAGCGTACGCTACCCCGCATCGACGTTCTTTTATAGCAGTTCCCGGCATACCATTCATTCCGCAAATGATAAAGTAATTGATAAAGGTAGGCAAGGCCTCAGAAACAGCACTGAATACTACTTGGCTCTTATTGAAGCCTAAGTATGAACAGAGGTGAACGCGTCCTGATCCTTCATCAGCCTTGTTTTTTTTTTTCTCTCTCTCCTAAAGACCACACCATTGAAAGTTGCGCCGCATGGATAACCAAACATTCCGCTACAACGGTTGGCTCAGGTTACGGCAGAGTAAGTTGGAATGAAATGTCTTGTAAGTTGTAATGAAATGTCTTGGTGGTTATAAAAGGGACTTCTGACATTCTGAATGGAACGTAGAAAGGAAAGAAAAGGGTGGGTGTATGTTGAATTCAAGGTTTAACCCATCAACTGTATACAACGTAAAAATTATAAATATAAACGGACTACGCAAACTGTCAACGTGGTGCCCCCAAAATATAATGTCATTGACCGTCTCATTACCCATGGAATCCCGCGTTACATAATAAATTGGGGCCATTACTGCTATGTTACGTTTTAAGGTAGCTTAGAATATGTAATCGGTTTGATGAATTCGGTTAATTTTTTTTCCGAGGCTTCCGACGATGAAGCTATTTAGCATGAATACTGAGCAATACAGCATGTAGAGCCAACCTTTAATATTTCGTCCTTTTTAATGAATTCACATTAGCAATTAATAATGCGCTTTTATCTTCAGCGCTAAATTGTGAGATTATTACTTTTTGTCTTCTTATGCCCACCAGAGAGATTATTACATTTTATCTTACTATGGTCGCCAGAATTGCCTACGCCGATGTCACAAAACTCACGTGGATCGCGAATAAAGCTGGCTAATCTAAGGCTAGCAGACGCGCAGGTAGTCCTAGGTAACCTTATCCTGTTCGAAAATTTCCATCGGATGATTCCTGAACGGTTTTGATACGTTCCGCTCCACCTTGTGCAAATTCTGCGTCTTCAATGTATCGACAAGGACTCGTATCTTGGCCATAAATCAGCGTAATTACTCTGAATATCGCCCGAGAGGCGGATAACTTGTGTTTACTTATCAGAACACTATTAAAAGGCCTAAGGAAAGAAAATGACGCAGTAAAATTAAAGGGTAGCAGGGGAACAAACCCTCGGCAAAGATGACCTTCCGACAAGAGCAGCTTAGTGGAGGCACGTCACCTTATCACCGCTGCTTGTGCTATTGTCTTTCGGTTCTTTTTCCCATTGCTTGCTAAAGTATTGGCGCAGAATTCCAAACTTGTAGCGATAAAACACAATCGAAGGGAAAATGCAAGTCGGCCAGTATCAGAGTCCGTATCGCCCGGGGATTACGTGGGCAAGGGTTTCCGCCGAAGCTCTGGGGGCTCGTCTTGTTCTCGACGAAAGGCGCCACTCGTGCATGAGTGCACTAGCGAGAAAGATACGGCCTAAAAAGGCCACACGTTGCTTCAAGTAACTGTTCAATCAATGTACAAAGAGCAGAAAAGACTAGAACCGTCGCACTATGTGTTCGCTATCGCGCTGCGATCGGCCAACACTTCGCTCTACTTGAGTGCTGTTAGGGGTGATTTGAGGACCCCACTGCACTTCCTCTGCGCGCGGAGTGATTTCTTATTGAGCAACCCCGCAATTCATAGGACTGAGAAAAGCAGTCTTGAGCATGGCAACATCGCTTTCAGCATAGCAACAGAATCAGTGGTGGTTGAAAATCTAAAAAGAAGTCCTCTAATGATCGTAACCAATTCTTTCATTAAAAAAAAGGCGAACATGGTTCTCTGCATTATTAGTCTGATGCGCACCGAGTGAGAGGTGAACTTGACAGCACGTGAGCAGAATATGTACACGAGGAGGAGAGCTCTGACTGTGAGGAAACTGCTACGTGAATTGTGGCCAGCCTACCTGCACCCCTTCCACAGAACAGATTTTCTGAAAAAGGCAGGATGTTCACTTACCGATAAATAACGCAGCAATATAGGCTAACAAGAGAAGAATACTCAGACGCAGACCGCAAACTGAGCAAAAAGGAAGAGGCAATCTGGCGAAAATTACAGGTTGGAATCTACCCAAATCCGCGACTGCTTAGTAAACTCTACCCAGGTCAATTTGAACACAAATGCAAACATTGCGAAAGCCTGGCAAGCATGGTCGACAACATATGGACCTGCCCACAGATATCAGACGGCGAACACACTATAGAAACTTGGGGGGTTCTGATGCTCAACTCAGACCTAGAAGCCCAATGGAAGATCATCAAGCAAGTTCAGGCAGCCGCCAGGTCCCAAGGAATACTGGCCGACTTCTAGCAAGGGTTTAAAAAAAAAAAACCATTGATGGATACTAAATAAAAGTTTTTCATTATCGCCATCTCGCCAGAAGACGAAAAAACGAAAGCGAAGAAAGCGACGTGAACACAATGTAGTCGTAAAGTAGTCTTTGTACGACGCTAAGATTTCGCCTTCAAAACACGTAAGCAGCCTCCCGTACCCGAGGAATTTATTGTACCCCCCTTTTTCTGCAACCCGCAAGCTTAAAACTCTTAAATGGTTTCGAATTTTCCACTCATAACTGGTATTTT
>NW_027526335.1:65461645-65576935 GCF_048455015.1 Haemaphysalis longicornis | reverse complement strand
CACCCCGCAGCGCGCGTGCCTGAAAGATGGAGGCTTGAACCTTAAAACTCTTAAATAGTTTCGAATTTTCCACTCATAACTTATCTCTTGTTTGGTTTTAATTTTAACACTTGATGAAGCGATAACAAAATGAAGGCAGCAACGTACATCGAGAGAGAGAGAGAGAGAGAGAGATGAAACATTTATTTGAAATGAAAGGTCTTGATTGGGCTAGGGAAGGTTCCCTCCTTCCAAGGCCCCTGTTTCCTCAGCCCCAGTCTTGTCCCTAAAGATCAGATACTTCTGAACCCTAGGGTCGGAGCTGGCCAGAGCTGCCTCCCATAGCTCATATAACTCATATAATACGGGAACCCCAGGATGCATGGAATAGAGCGGCTATTTCATCGCACTTATTACGTGCGTTTGAAAATTTCTCGGGGAACATCTTCGATAGTCTGAGGATGCCGGGATAGGTGTTCGTCTGTATTTGTTTGAGAGACTGATGCTCTGCAGCTGTTAAGCTTTTATCTCGTTGAGGAAAGAGAGCTCTGACTTTTCTTTGAGAGTTGAGTCGCTCACCGAAGGTATTGGGGAGAGGGGTGAGTAAGCCAGGACTATTGGCTGAGCGGTTAGTAAGTTCTCGCGCAGCTTGGTCTGCTCTCTCATTACCCTCAAGCTCCTCATGTACCGGTGTCCAAATGATGTTTCGGAACTTAGTGATATTGAGAGGTAAACTGTTTGTGAACCGTTTGTGGATTCGGCCATTTATAATGTTTTGTACAGATTTCTTAGAGTCCATAATTACTTGAAGGCTCTTCCCTTGGAATTCTCCATACCTTACGGCCGCGAGTAAGCTAACTTACAACAACAAAGAACAACATTTTTAAATTTAATTGACCTCTTTTTCTTGGTTCTTAATCAACATGGCGCTCGTGGGGTCAACGGACTGATGCGGTCGATACGGGCACATTTGATAGTATGTCGAGAGGCAGCAAGAAATTCCGCAAAGGTGAGCTTCCTGTATAAATGAAGCGTGGTCTCACATGAACGGCAAAAATTAGCCTTCATATTCTGCATCGGTGAATCACCTTCCACGCTCTATTTGATCACATTCATTCCTGAAGTGCTTATAACCATACACTAACGCTTTAGGGAAGACGAAAGACAGCTGACAACAAAAAAAAAATCAATGGGGCACTATGAAAACAGATATAAAAAATCTTCAACTAAACACATGCATCAAAATTGCGTGAAAAACTAACTTGTTTTATTTTGCGCCTGCACACCTGAATGTCTGTGCGGGTGGTCCTGCCTACGTAAGGCCTGCCCACGTGGGAGAAAGACACCCAGCTTTTGGCAAAACAAAAAGGCGAATACGTTTTACGAAAGTCATGAGCTCAAGTATCGTAAATGGTAAAGCTCGCATCTTGCGCTGAATTTAGGTCTCATTACTCAAACAGAAGGAGTTTTCTGTTTTCGTTTATTTTCGTACCGAAACAATTTTTTTTGTGACAAATTAGCTGAGTGTAACGGCATTTATTAGATTCTCGGGACTGAGAATGTTTGGTATTTTTGGGTCCGTTTCGATCCAGTCTTGCTCGGAAACATTAGAGAGCGTTATCTGACCGTTTTTGATGGTCCGCTCCGCTCCCGACGGCCCACTCAGCACAACCGGAGCGTGGGCAGCAGAAAGGCTTTTAGCTGAGCGATAATCGTATCTCCCTCGACGGGGAATCATTCGCGTCAGTAATCGTGCCCTGTGAGTATCTGAACCAAAACTTAATCCAAAAGGAAATATAAGAATTGATATTCTGGTCACTGAAATAAAGCAAAATAGCGTGTTTTTTGCCTCATTTCACCTTTTATATATAATGAAGTCGCTCACATAGTATAATGGTCCTAAGTAATTTAAACTGGGCCGTTCAACTTTCGAATAGCTAAGACAAGAAAGGAAACGTTTTGGGCGTGCTCGTTGATAGCCACACAGCAAGCAAGCGCAGTAAAATGGCAGCATCTGGCCACTCCGTGGATAATGGCGAGGGTGCGGAGTACGGGGACTTGAAATGACATCCAAGTTGCGCCCCGAGTGCCATCCGATTTGCGTCCCGACCTTCATTCGGTTTGAGCCGTGAGTTGCACCTTGATTATTCCATAAATGAAACTGCAACTCACGGATCAAATCGAATTTCGCTTGATTTTCCCTTGATGGTGGTGTGCGCACGGATGGACGCGGACGGACATTGGGAGGTCCTAAGGTACTCCGCACCGTTACAGGCGAGGGAGTAAGCCGTTTGACTCTTGGGTACTAATTTACGGCCGTAGCCCAATGGGTAAGACAGCTGACTCTAACTCGGTCTGTTCTACCAGACACAGGCTCGAATCCTTCCGGTGCCTGTGTCATTTTTGCGATTGTAAATGCTATGCGCACGGAAGCGGACGGACATTGTGCGGTCCTAAGGTACTCCCCACCTAATAAACAGTGGACAAGGCGAGAACAGGACAAGCGCCAACTTTCAGCAATTGGTTTATTGCAGAACCAGCGCACAGAAACCAGTGCATATGTCCTCGTCTCGTCCGCTGTTTATTACTGCGCCTGTTTTCTGTGTAGCCAAGGAGAGGCGCTTTTCTGAGAGCTGCATGCACAGACGTAGGCAAGCGCTTCGGTAGACGTTTTTCGCTTCCGTTGTAAACATCATTGAGGTGTGTCACATCTTCGCCTATTCGGAAGGCTTTCGTAGTTTCGTCGCTCATGTTTCAACTGAAGAAACGGAGTTCGCAGCAGCGAGCTCGCCTCGGTGGGGACAGCTACTTGGAATGCCGCACGGGAACTAAAACTATTTTTATGCTATTGTAGCGTTCAAGTGTGCTGCTGACCGGCATGGTGGGCCTGCAATCATCTTACCTTAAAATTCTCTTGCTGCTTGCTGCTCCCTTCGCAAGCCACCGACGACTGATTTCTATCTGCGAAGGCCATCAGCGATCGTAATGCCTGCTTCATTTTTTCAACCTACATGAATGTTTACAATCAATTCAACAACAGCACCAGCTGCATAGCTCCACACTCCCCGGCAGCACGAGCTGCGTAACTTTACACACTCCCCCGCCGAATCACTTCAGTCTTTTCCTGAACACCGTCGAGACTGCTTTCTAGGGTTGTAAGTGTTGTCTTCTTGCCTCTCCTAATTTTTTGAACATTTTCTTGTATTTTTTTCTTTCCTTGCACTGTTTCTGTATCTGATGTGTTTTCAGGCGTTCGATTGCGGCTTTTGAAATTTTTCTATTCTGAAATCTTATCAGTAATGTCTCCCAATGAAGAAGTTACCTGAACAAACAAACAAACAAACAAACAAACAAACAAACAAACAAACAAACAAACAAACAAACAAACAAACAAACAAACAAACAAACAAACAAACAAACAAACAATAATAGATTGATGAATATTAATTAATTAATTAATTAATTAATTAATTAATTAATTAATTAATTATGTGGGTAGCTATGTAACCAACAAAAACATAAGCAACTACCCGAAATACCAAAATAAAATAACTAGAACATATAACTAACTAGAAAACTAACCTCATAAATGAATAACTAAAATAAATAAATATGGTTTCTGGTTAAACGATTTATAGTTTCTGGTACTGAACTTCAGTTTTCTTGCTCGCATATCTTCACAAATAGAAACAGAAACGCCAGAGATTAGAACAGAATTTTCTTAACCTTCATGCAAAACTTTTCAGACGGCAAGCGACTGCCATACGTCGAACAGGTACGGGGTCTGGGAAGTTTGATACGGAGGCAAGCAGGGGAAAAATCTTATCTTTTATTTATTTTTTTTGCACCCTTCGGGCGCACTTGACTAAGTTAAACACATCGAAAACTTGCCGCACGTGTACAAAACAAGGGAATAGGTTAACGCACCAACATGCGAGGTTTCAATGTCCCGCACTAAATACTGCCGAGAAACCATGGCCGAGAGCCACAGCAGATGAGCGGTCGTACGTTAAAAGCATCGGCTGATGCATCGATGTCAGCTGTGAGTGGATGAAGACAGAAAAGAAAAAAAAAAGCACTAAGAGCAATGGGCAGGAGACGCACGTCACGTACACACCCACTAAGGCGACAGCGGCATTCGGCGCTCCTGTTAATCTTATCGAAATGAAAAGGCGAAGATAATACCATGCGTGCATTGGAAGTGATAGATCGACGCCAGTCCCGGAGGAACGGGGGGTACACGCAGTACTGGAGTTGTGCAAAGCGCAAACTCCGTTACGAAGGTTACTAAATGATGTGAATAGGGAAAAAAGTGCCAGGAAAAGTAGAGGGAGAGAATGGCGAAGAGAGTTAAAAAGAGTCGCGCGAAAGTAACGAAACAAAAGTGTAGAGTTAGAGAGGAAGATAAAAAAAGGGAGTTTGAACGGAGATGACGATATTTACGTAATATTGAGAACAATATATAACTTAAGCGCACATAATGCTATACGTCATTTTAGGAGAGCGTAATGCGCACAGGAAGCACGCCCAAGACGAATGCACAGCTCTTCATCGGGGCCTTGTGTTTCGGTCTTACCCTCCCTCTTTACTGATAAGACACAAACAAACCAGATATTCCTTTAAATCTAATCAATTTTCCATTATCGACATGTAAAGTATCCAAAGGTTGCCCAAGGGAAACCGTCATGCTGAATTAAATTATCCTTGAAAGTAGGAAGACAATAGGATTGTTGTCATCCCATATTAATCTCTCCTCGCTGATGTTACTTTCCGCCAAAAAAAAAGATCATTCTTTCGCAGCACACAGGCGTTCTTTTTTTATGTTGAGCGGTGTGTGTGGGTGTGACGTTGCTCATACAATAATGATACCCCCCCCCCCCCCCCCCTTGTTACATACTGTCTTTGCTTGACTCTGAACCAGGAATAAGAGAACACGCAGTGAGTTTCATCGACTGAATGTCGTTTCTTAGCAGGGGTCAAGTACATTAGAAATAAAATTAGAATTTCCGCCCACAAGCAAGCGCTATAGATACTACGATCCGGGTTCAGACGTTTAACTTCTACATAGAGGATTATAAGGGACATTAGGTGTTCGGGCATGCAACTGCACCTTCTTCTATATGCATGCGCCGAGAGTTCAACTTATTCGCGACACTACGGCTATGCCTCCAGGCTTTCGGATTACGACGTGCAATACCTTTCTAGCCTACATGAATCATTGAATCCATTTTCCTGCCCGAGAGCTTCGGAGTGAGTAGAATTAGGCAGACATACATCAAACTACAAGAAAGGAATAATTCACAAGTAGAAAATGTGTGTTTTCTTTTTGTTTCTAACATCCCACGCGTAAGTGAATTCACGAAGTCATTTTCCCACTCTTTTAATTTGTTCAGAAGTGTTGTTCTCTGAGTTTGCCCCCCATGAAAAGGAATGTCGCCTAAATTGCTTATTTTGAAGCAGGAATGTAAGTTCGGGGCGAAGTTTTTTAACCTGTTAAGGAGGCATTGCAGGGAATTAGTCAAAATCGTATTTGTAAATAAAATTGTGCATGTTGTCAAGATTCTGGTGCACGTTAAAGATCCCCAGGTGGTATAAATTAATCCTTAGCCCTACACTTCAGAGTGCTTTATAGCCCGCGTGATCAGAACCCACCCCAATTGTTTTTTTTTCTTCAAAAGTATTGGTAGCTGCATCGTGTAGTCTAACTCCTCTCAAACAAAGAAGCAAAGAAACAAACAAACGAACAAACAAACAAACAAACAAAAACAAAGCTTCTTCTTTAGCGGTAGTATCGGCGTCTAATACAGCACCATTTATCCTCTACGGATATTCCACAAATCCTGTAGTTAAAAAGAATTGCGCGAAAGTAACGAAACAAAAGTGTAGAGTTAGAGAGAAAGATAAAAAAAAGGGAGTTTGAACGGGAGTTTGCCCCTCCTGATAAAAAAAAGGGAGTTTGCCCCTCCTGATAAACAAAACTGTTGACTTGATCGTTTTTTTTACGGACGTCCAAAATAAATCGAAGGGCTTTTAATTCAATAGTAACATCCATAATTGATTATAGGAGTATTGATTATATTGGCTGAGGAGTACAGAGTGGCGTGTAACCATACTCCCTTCGTAGATGGCCACACCCCATTCTTCAACCAGCAATATGGCAAAGCCAGCTTTCAAATTAAAAGAATACTCGGGATCCCTAAAGTTGACATCACCTTTAAAGAAAAACGCAACGCTAGGAAGGCGTTTTAGGGGGGAATATTAGCCATCTTGTATCAAAATATGGAGGCCCATGTGACCTTTATCTTCTTGTTGACTTTTTTTCATACGCTGACAATTGTTGGCCTATGCTCGGTCTGTCGACCGGGACTTTCTGCTGGATCCTGGATCATAGACAGCTCCGCTGTAAAGAGAAGTATTTCCGTGAATAGGCGCGCATGGTATGTAAACAAAGAAAAATAATGCAAAATAGCTCCACTTTAGTGCCTACATGCAGCAAGGTAGGCGCATTCATAGACCGTGATCTACGTCAGCAGCACAGACAGGGAACTCATTCCATATGGCTACGAGCGACGCAAGGAATGCAGTTGAAGCTATTTACGTACGCCCGAGTGTTTGTCACACTTAAGGGTCGATAAATTTTACCTTTTTTTTTTCTATTCTTTCTGATTAGCGGCTGGACTGGAAGCTTAGAAGCTCTGAACGCTGCGGCCTGACAAGAAGTCTGCCGTACTACACTTGTTTGTGCGGAGATGTTGTGCTCATTTTGAAATGAAGATCCTCGTTGGTTTGTCGCTCCTTTTTGGAGTTTTTTCTTAAACCGCACAATTCAAAACGCGCTGATCTAATTGCATCTTTTTTGCCAATGTAGGGCCAAGAAATGAAGTCCCCTTTTTTTAAAAGATAGTTAAAAAGCGAAACGTTTTCCCATGCAACCCGAGTCAAAACCAAAGTCCAAAATCCTCTCTACCAAAGTCTACTTCAACTCAGACAAAGTTCAACCCTGCTATTAGAATGTGTTTTATCGTCATCACTGCTAACAGTGCGAACTTTCAAACTGTATTTTGCATATTATGAGGGGTCGGTTATGTGTGCAAAGATATTCCTTTGTTATATTATGTGGTGTATGACTAATTTACGCTTTGTCGAACCCATTGTGTAAAGTTGGCTTTCTTGCAGTGTGTTTTACTCGGATGTCAACGCCACCAGAAAGGCAAAGAAAGCTTCGCTTTAATATGCAATTCAGATCTTGAACAAATATTGCCTCACCGAGCCTCCGTACATCTTGAGCAGGGTGTGAATTTAGTGAACGGTAACTACAATTGCATGACGCTGACGGGCGGTTTTCGCAATCCCTTACGGAGAAACCATTGCCCAGCATTGGCAGAAATGACGACATTGCAACAAAACTAAGCTATGTTGTTAAGAGCATCTGTTTTCATATTCCTAGAGACAATCCGAAAAAAAAAAAAAATCATGCAACCCTCCGTCTAAAAACGACGATGGTTGAACGCGACGCTTACTCGTGATGAATTCCTTAATTGGCCCATCCCGCACTGCGAGTATGGGCTGCTCTGGAGGTATGTACCACTTTTCTACAATAACCGCAGCAACTAACGGGTTTGTACTTGGTAGGCCTAACGTTTGGGTTTGTGATTTACGGCGTCAATCAGTTCCTCCTACTTGGCGTACAGGGAGTACTTCTTCGAGTGGGTGCCGGTGCAGGTGTTAAACCTCAAAATGTGACAGTAGGCCTAACGTCCTAAACCTCAAAATGCGACGTTAGGCCTAACGTCCGGCAGCCAACAGCCTTACGGCAAGCAGACCAACGTCCTTCTCATCGTACGTCGAGCTGTGGGTGACGGCCGTCGACGTTCACTGCAGACCATGACGGTAGGCCTAAATACGTTACACCGTCGCACGCCTGCGTCCCCTCCTCGCCGTTCTGCACATCAACCTTTAGCGGAGGGGACCTAACAGAGCTACTGCTAAGCTAAGCTAATAGGTTTTAAAAGGGGGTGGGGGGAGGGGAGAAAAGGGCTTGAAACTGTCTGGCGTGGGGTGCCGACACCTTATCAGGTCCGTAGGGGGGGGGGGGGGGAAGGGGGCATAAAAGGAGTGGATAGCGGGAAATGCTAGGAGGGAATTTAAATAAAATAGGAGATAAAGTTTCGAATTGGGGAGGGCGGCAACTGCATTGCAAGTGCGCGCAGAAAGAACGCCGAGCTAAAGGGGTGCTGGAGAGGCGAAGGAAAGCGCAACGGCGGCTGGAGATAGAGGGCAATGACAGGGGGAATGAGGAAGAAGTGCTTATGTGAGTACCTCGCCTCCGGTGGTCATGGCGGCGCGCAGGCGAAACGGCGGGGGCCCGTGGGGAGGGCGAAAGGAGGCATGAGGCCTAGCGGTGGTGGCTGACTAAGAAAAACAACCCTCTATTAAAAAGAAAAGACAGGAAAAATTAAAAAAAAAGTGTCTGGTGCAGCTCGGGAGGTCCCGCACAGGCAAGGGGGAAGGGGGGGGGGGTGCTGTAAAGGCGCGAAGCCAGGCCGGTCTCCTCGAGGAAGGAAAGGAGGTGTGAGAACGCTTGCAGGAGGAGGATGCTGCCACAGCGGGGGAGAGGATGTCTTCCGCTGTGACGCACTGCTGCCAAGCTCCGAAGGGAAGCGTTTTAATTTTTCTACGCTTAACGCACGATCATAGAGAAGGTTGGCTTTCCCGGAGTGCGTTTTCGCGTACGGACATCATTAATGAGAGCCTGAAAGCTTCGATTGAAAACTATAAAAACGAGATGGTGCGCACGTTTGATAACCTGATTTATTTCGACACGTAGTAAGCTTGTAGCCTATCCACGGAACGCGTGTCTGCAGCGTGCATCCTACATTCAAACGAGCAGCAACTAATCACAACAAGTACCTTCGCCACTCGAGCAGGTCAAGACCAAGCGGAACGCGCGTAAGCGGCTATGGCGAAGAGTGCCTCGTCCGGCAATGCAACTGAGGGCGGCCTCAATAGTTTCCTTTTTCTGGCTTTGCGTTTTACTGTGGAGTTTTTTTTTTCTTGGTGCGCTACGGTTGCGATCGCGTTCCTATTTTTCTTGCTCTTTTATTCGCAGATAGTTACGTAAGATGCAGTGGTGCCCCCTGTTAGTGCAGCAGTACCCCGACACAATGGCATGCCGAACTCGATGAAGGTGGCACTGCATGCATGCTTACTTTTTTTTATTAATGCGGGAAATACAGGCGTGGGCCTCAGTGCCCGAATGAGCTAATTCGATAAGCCTGCTCGGCCTCTTGTCAGCACAAGTTAGCAGCACAGTGAAAAGGTTGGCCGGACCAGTGAACGAGGTCTGGTTGTTGCTAAAAGGCCGGCTGAAGTTTGCCGCTGAAGCTGGCTTATTGCCGCCAGCGGAGAGAAGTAAGTGCTAATTTAACGGAGGAAGTGGCGGGATGTGAGAGGAAGGTGCTTGGGAAGAGGACGAAAGTTTGACTTGTGCAGATACAAAGCATGGGCTGCCACTTCATCGTCCCGCTCGGGAAGGCCGAAAGCTAGGCGTATAGACCATGTGCGAAAATGGCAGGCTTGCGTCCCAACAAAGCAGCTTTGCCGCAACGAAGGTGGCGCAACCCGAAACCTAGAAGTTGGATTTTCTGCTTAGTGATTGTTTATGTAGAGTGAAGCATGAATTGAGAATGGATCGAGGTACTGCTCAAAGCGGCCAGTGCGTTTCCATGCTGCGGCTGTCGAAGGCCAGGCATAAAGTTACCGTATTTTTAAAGCGCCTTTCTTGCCAACATACACGCTAAATATGCACGACGTAGCTTAGAGGCAGCACCAAACATAAAATACGGGTGCCAATCTAGGGACGATAGACAGCTTGGTCACTGCATGACATATATATATACAAAGGAACGAGAATTCCTTATTGTGTTTCCGGTAGGGGAGCTAAGCTTGGACATGGTGATGGCGGTCGAGATAACGTTCATTAACAGGAGCGCGCTTAGCCGCCAGAAAAAATGTTCGCACGTAAGAAAATTGGAACTGACCCACAATCAAGCTCCACAATGCCTGCACATGTTGTGCAATGCCTGGATGTTTTATCATTGATGCGTAAGCTCCCAAACCCACCTAACTGTACTTCATTTGTGCTTAAATGATGTGTTTTTTTCTTTGTTGTGCTGTTTCCTTTCGTTGTATCGCCCACTTCTGCTTAAAGCCTTGCTCCAAGGCTAGCAGTACCCCTTTAAATATAAATAAATAAATAAATAAATAAATAAATAAATAAATAAATAAATAAATAAATAAATAAATAAATAAATAAATAAATAAATAAACCAGAATTCCAATTTGACGTAATGACCAGTGAGTGCCTTAGAGCCTTTTCCACTATTAAGTAAACTCGTTACACGCCTTTGTACGTGCAAGGTAGAGTAAACCACCGACATCTGCATGCATGCATGATACTTAATTTCGATGACTATGCCTTCTCCCATCTCCCTTATCATGCTATTATGTTTATGAAATTAACCCAACACATAAAAGGTTGCCTGACCAGTAACCCTGGCTGCCGCATGTTACACAAGCGTAAAGATTGGGATCTGACTAATTAGACACAGAAGGAAACCTATAGCTAAGTGACGGTCTGTCATCAACGGGAGTTTCATGGAAGCCTCATTGCTTTTCTTGTTATTTTCATTTAAACACAAGTTAATCATGTTGCCGTTGTCATCACTTGATTATGTTGTTGCAGACTTGCCTGTGGTGGTCATTCTGCCCAATAACACACGTACGCTTAAATATCAGTGAAAGGAAGGCACAGCCATTTATAAAATGATTGAGTGTTATTGCCCCGCGACCGTATTCACCCCGGACTGCTGCTTCACCAAAGCCTGTGGCGGGAGACACGTCGGCACAGCAGATAAAACACCGTTGAACAGGAGGAAAAGCTGCTCATGCAATACCTTGTGTTCGAGGCTTATGCTGGAAAGGTATTCACAAGTGTATAAGCTTTACTGCTTAACGTGAAGCAACTTTAATGCGGCTGATAACATAGGAGAACAAAGGCAGCCCGGGAACTGGAGCTTAGCTAGCGCAGCCCGCAGGCTATCAATTCAGAGCGATATCTAATGGGCGAATGGCAGCAATAACTGCAACTATCTATTACAGCATCCTTGCGGAGGGAGATTTGCTCCTGCTAATGGTTGACTACGCTAAAAAGAAAAGGAATACGGCGATATTACTTCTTAAAATGACCTTGTCAGGCCCATTTACTATTTGCAAGGAACTTTGCCGAACTCCATCGCTGATGGAATACAATCTATCGTGTCAAATCAGTCCAGTATTGGAATGACATCACTGGTTCATATAAAAACATCGAAGAATCTGTGCCAATGGCCCTCTCTGTCATCCACTCAGAAGGCGACTAAGGAACTTCTACGCTTTCTACGGGCGACGAACTTAAACACCAGACTATAGACTTGAACGCCTCCAGTGTCACTCAGTGTCAGTGCTTCAGCGCTAGGCATACGTGTCTACTTCAACTTTTCTTCATTCTTTCTTTTCTCTTTTCTGCCTATTTTATAGCAAACTAAGCTCTAGCCAGGTTAACTTTCCTGACTTCCTTCTACACCCTTCCTTCCTTCCTTCCTTCCTTCCTTCCTTCCTTCCTTCCTTCCTTCCTTCCTTCCTTCCTTCCTTCCTTCCTTCCTTCCTTCCTTCCTTCCTTCCTTCCTTCCTCGGGGAACTAAAGTCTGCTTGCGTGCTTTGAAGGAGAGATCACTGTAGTTTCACCTGGCGATACTTATCAAAGGCTTTGTTACAACTGTATCGTGTTTCCGTCACTCTCTCCGCTTGCGGTCCTTCGTCGTCTCGGTCGGAATACTTTGACAGTTAGACTGGCCTCATTTCACGCGGTTGCTTCTCCAGTACCAGTTACCCGTTGCTACTCGCGTGCCGTCGCATACACCTGTTATGGGATATGACGTAAGCGCCGCACGCGTTAGCTCTTGTTCCATCGATGGCAACGCACGCACATGGTGTAATGGTAGCGCAGGCGGCTCACACTCAGGAGGCCGGTGCTCGATTCCCATACGAACTCTAATACACTGAATTTTATTTCCAAACTAGGTAATTTTAGTTATCAAAATTAACTCGCACACGTCCATTGGCACGAATTCGGGCATTTCTGTAAGTGTTTTTTTTTTTACTTTTTAGAGCGGCGAGCACATTCTGTGCAGGATAACGCGGCTTTTTAGCGCAATCGGCACTTGAGGCTTTCGCCAAGGGAATCATAGTTTCTCAAGTTGTAACCTGTTAGAGATGTAATGCTGAAATTTGAAAGGCACAGCTGTTGTTCTGTCAGAGGCAACAAATGAGAACGCCCTTACTTCGAGATTTCGGCGCGTGTTAAAGAGTCCCACGTCGTTTAATTTATTCCGTAACTCTCCAGTATGGCACGCTTCATAGTGCAAGTGCAGCTTCGGCAATTAAAAACCTAGCACTCCCTTAATAAGATCTGAAGACTGATGGAGTCGATCACCATACCAAACAGCTGTGGAGTATCGCTATTGCAGCAGGCTCGACGTATTTATGAACAGGTGAACGCAGCGAAGACGTTTTAGAGAAATATTTGCAAGCGAAGCGAATGAAAATGACGAGACAGTTATAACGCACAACCACGTGCATAACCAGCGGTGTACAGAGGGTCCCTTGCTCTTGATCGGTGTTGTTTTGTAAACGACGACGACGGATTGCAACGCGAACATTTCCCAAGCGCGCGGCGCATTGGATGGGTGCTCAATAGAACGACGCCTCCGCGTTAGGTATGCCCCGCGACGACTTGTGCAACCTGGTTATGGTGGCTGGAAGACCTCTAGCTACTATAACCTGCAGTCATAGCAGCCATTTACGAAGCACGGTCTAAGGGTGCGGCATGCTTCTTTCATTTGTGGTGTCTGTCTTTTGCTGTAGCTATTTTATAGCGTGCCTGGCAGCCCCGTCTAGCCGACAGGCTTCATCTTTTAAGGCACACTGGGCCGATTGGGATGCGCGCGCAGTGGGGAAGCACGATTTCCCTCCTCCCCTGCCAACTCGGGGCCAATGGCGGGTACAAGCCATTGGCGGCGTGTTGGTATCATGCAGCCACGCCAATACCCAGGGGCACGCGCCATGGCACTCCCCCTTAAAATCGGCAAATGGGGATATCGGCTTTCACAGTAGCAAACCAACGTTAAGAATGGGCTTCGTCATCTAAATTACATGCGATAAGTGGTCATGATGCGAAATGACAGGAAGATAATTTTGATAATTAGTCGACAAAGAGACAAAACAAACGCTTGTTCAGGAGTATTCCGAGGCCAGCCTATCTCGCTAGGCGAGCGTGAACGCAGGCTAAACCACGTGCGTTTTATAACCTCAGGGCATCAGCTCGAGTAGCGAGTGCTTAAGAATCTGTGACATCAGCGGGTCACGTGAACTACGCTCCTTCTTAGTCACTTTGCTGCATAGAGGCCATAGAATAGTGAGTACAGCAGAAGCTATCGTCCTTCTCTTGGCATTGTGCTGACGTATTGTGCTCACTCATAAGAATAGTTCGAACAGCAGAGAATATAATCACAGAAAAAAATGAATACAAACTGTTAAACAGTTTTAGAAAACCAAGGAACCTTTGAGAAACGCGGTAAAGGGTCAAGAACGGAGGAGCTCAACGAATTGATTGAGGTAAATTGATTAGCAGGTGCAAACAAAACTAGAGACATCCGCACCTACAGCATGGAAGGATTAAATAAATATTTAAAAAATGAGAAAGCTGAAGGGAAAATAAGAAGCTTTTTAATGGCGCAGATTGAATGTAAGCACTTGGACACCAAACATATATCACGGACAACGTAGGGGACATAATGAAAGCAGCGGATAGTCTCTATACTGGATTGTGCGCTGGCAACGTTCCGCAAAGAGACGGAACACGTTAAGCTGCAGGAGACAGTGGTGTTAGAACTTAGCGTGAATAACTTAAATATGGGAGGAGGTATGCTGTTAAAAAAGCTGGTGAGATTATTTTAAAAATGCCTCGTGACATTAAGGACACCTCTACCTTGGAGAAACGCCAACGCAGTTCTGTTTGGCAAGAAAGGTGATATCATGGAAGTCAAGAATTACAGACTTATTGGCCTGCTCCCGGTTGTATACACGTAGTCTACAAATGCTACAAAAAAAAGCACAAAAGCGATAGCCTAGATTTTCAATAACATAGAATAAGCTGAATTTAGAACAGGCTACTCAACAATAATTACATTCTTGTCATCAACCAGGTAACAAAGAAATCTACAGGAATACAAGGTACTGGGCCGCCTAACTTCCTTGCCTGATGAGAGATTGCGGGAACCTCACTTCTCTCCGAGTTATGTCGCTGACCCGTCGCGGTGGCTCAGTGGCTAAGGCGTTGCGCTGCTGAGCACGAGGTCGCGGGTTCGATTCCCGGCCGCGGCGGCCGCTTTTCTGATGGAGGCGAAAAGCAAAAACGCCCGTGTGTACGAGATTTCGGCGCACGTTAAAGATCCCCAGGTGGTCAAAATTAATCCGGAGCCCTCCACTACGGCGCGCCTCATCGCCTGCGTTGCGTCGGCGCGTTAAACCCTGCAATCAATCAATCAATCAATCAATCAATCAATCAATCAATCAATCAATCAATCAATCAATCAATCAATCAATCAATCAATCAATCAATCAATCAATCAATCAATCAATCAATCAATCAATCAGTTATGTCGATGAGCTTGTGCTGGTGAGTTCAGTCTTTCCGAGGGTACGATGTCATAAAACACGCAGTTTTCTTGGCCTAGCCTTCGCCAATCACTTATGCTGACGCTGTCGCATAAAAAAAAAATGGTTTGTCAGCTTAAAGGAAACTAGGCGGGTGATACTTCGAGATAATCCTCAAGAATATAAAAAAAGCGAAATCTTACGTGTTTAGTTAGTTAGAAGCGTCACTATGGCAAACAAAAGTCGGTTAGTAGGTTACAGGCAATAACTGACGGGAAGAATCCTGTGATTATCGTAGCTGTCTATCTCACAGCTAGAGAAGCACCGATACTGGCATGCGAATAATGCGGTCACAATGGCTTTCGCAAAGCTTCCTTGTTGGATAAGCCATCAGGGTTCATTATGTAACCTCCACAGTCTGCTTACACTGGTCGATGCTGCCATCTGAGCACAGCGACTCCTCACGAGAGATGCGGGAAGCATGAGGGGATCCTTCATTTTTCGTGTGAGCTTTCAAAGCTTTCATTTGAAATGCTTTTGTGCCCACGAAATGCCTTTTGCAGTAGCCTGCTTATCTTCTAATTTTTTTTCGTTCTTGCATGCAAAGACGTTTTTAACAAAGGTTCGAAAAAATAAAGTGCGTTTTTTTCCTTCTGGGAATCACAACCGCTCGTGCTACGATCCTTTTTTTAAAGGCGAAGCCCGTTAGGGGCTGGGGCTGTCGGCGTCTCATGTCGTCGCCGTAAGCGCTGTCTCATGTAGTCACGGTGCTAAAACAGCGGGAAACTCGTTTACGCCTCGCGCGAGAACGTAACGCGTACTAAAAAAGAACCAGGACGCTTGTTTACGCCTTGCGCTAGAGAACTTCGTTATTCAAAGACCAGAGACTTTCACAGCAAAGATGTCTACTTCTACCCCCAACGGTTTCATCTCCGTTCGCAAAAAGCCAAGGCGCAAAAAATACACTTATACACTGCATGCTTCGCCCAACCCAAGGTTTCACGATATAGGAAATGGCCCGGGATTTTTTATTTATATTTTTGTCGCATAAAGCAGAATTAACCGGAAACAGGTAACAATCTACACGATCTCATTCCTTACTAGCGACGATAGAACGAGGAGCCCTAATACTCCACGACTGATCACTTGCGCAAGCAGGAGGGTCTGAAGCAGATGTCACTTTCCGCACTTGAGCAGTCTTCTCCCTAAAATATACCAATAAAAACTGTAGAGAGGTGGTTCCGTATTCTTGTTTTTACTGTTGCAAAAATGGGTCTGCAGTGTTTTATACAAACGTTTTACCGGCTGCCACGGACTCCATGAAGCGGAAGAAAACTTAATCGGGGTTTGTAGATTTTTCACCAGCTAGAAAAAAGAAATACTGATTATAACCAAATGAAAATACTCAATAAAAAAAGGTTCGGAAAAATCTACTGGCGCCGAATAGAAAATACACAGGACGAGGCGCTACTAGCAACTTGGAACTTTATTAAGAAACAGAAATATACAGCCCAACAAACATAATGTATCAAAAACAGCTTGCCCAAATTTCCATCGTGCTAGATAGCTATGTAGAGTGATTTGGTTTCAAGAAACGAAACTAACTGTACCGGTGCCCACATACCCATACCCGGAACAGTCATACGGGGTGGGGAATTGACCTACAACGAAAACAAAATGGACATGTATCCGCTTGCTTCACTGCAAATGTCGTCGAAGGACGATCGTCGTTTGCCGCCTCTGCCACAAAACCTGTTCTCCTCTCTGCGCTACTACCCCTCACGCTCCTGTCGTGATGAATTGAACGCTGGTTTATTCAATGCAATTCAATTTCGCGCCTTTGCACTGCGCGTGTTATATCCTGGGACACCGCGCATATTTTTCCAGATTATTTTGTTTCTTGTACTGCCTGAAACATAATGACCAAGAGATTGCGTTTGTGCTTGCATTTTCTCGCACGAGCTGGAGCTCCTCAGCGCCATTTTTTAACGCTTTAACGTGTTTTTTTTTGTCAATTGCTATGGTAAAAACCAACCCAACGTATATAATTAGCTAAATGAACGCAGGGACTACTCGTTAAGTACTAACATTTGGCCTCAATAGCGCCTGAGGGTTCCTTTGCGCTAAATAATGTGACATATATGCCTTGCGCAAGCAGCTTTATTGGTTTGGAACGCTTCTGCATGCGTAAACTTCTTGTTGACAAATTAACTTTTGGCCGAGAGGCTGAATCGAGAGGCGGGCGTTCAGTCAGCCAGCCAGCCAGACAGACCAATATTATTCTTTTGTCTATCGTCTTTAAAAGGAGCTGTGCGGCACGTATTAGAAATACCTGCTCGCTTGCTTGCTTGCTTGCGTGCTTGCTCGCTTCGTTTCCCCTGAAATGAAAAGGCCCTCTTCGTTCAGTTTTTCACTGAGGGACCTAGGGAATGTGCGTTACTCTTCGCCTTGCACGCCAACCGGAGGTTAGGGTGACTTTGCGATCTGCCGGGTGCGGGACTTCTCGTTGAAAAAAAAAAAAAAAGGGCATTCAAGACAATTTCGATGTAATTGCAAGAAAATTTATGTCCACATATTTACATTTGTACACGTTAGCCAGAAAGGGGAAAGCATTGGGACTGACTACGAGGGAACGAATCCCCCTCGGCGAGGCCGATGGCACCGCGCGCCGTACCGTAGCTCCAAATGCTGGGCTGGACTCTTGCATGCCGGCGGGATACATCCCACACCCACACAATATCCCTTCACGACATCTGACATCATTAGCTACAACCCGTGAGCTAGCTCCCTCTAGGTGAAACAAAAAACAAAAATACCCAAATGCTGAAATATTCTTTCACTCACTTAAAAGGATATTTCAACGACACCCTCGCGTCCACTGAAATCCCCTCGTCGCACCGTGTTTGCTTCCGCATCTGCGCGCCCTTCGAAAGAACTGTGCCTTGACCCCCCGGAAGGGGCTGCCTCAGCCAGCCGACACTGCTGCGAGGTAGGACATTATGTCGTAGCGATCACGGCAGGAATGACATCGGAGTTTCCAGAGCGTTCTAGACGAGCGCATGTGCGAGCAGGTGTCGTACACACTCCTTCCCCCGTTCCCGTGTTCCGCAAGATTTTCGGGGAGTACAGATGGCTAACCTCCACGGTGAACGCTCATCCAGATGCCGCGTAGCTCCATCGATACCTTACTGGCCCCTTTTGCACTTTGTTTCATTTCAATAACGAGTTTTGTTTTCGCATTTAATACTTGACTCTCTTAGGGCAAAGTCAATTTGCTTCACGTGTTTTTCTTGAATAACTTGAAATAACCGTTGGGACATGTAATGAATTGTATTTTAGGGGATACTCGGCAAATTCATTTTTGGCTGCACTCCCGATAAAGTGTATAGCCCAAAAGAGTGAGCCGCATTATAGCTCAGCCGCCAGACAGTTAACTTTAAAGGCGTAGTATTTATGGGTGAGTAGGGAGAATTTCTAAGGCTAAGCTACCCCTTTTAATAGGCGATGTCATGGGCTTTTCAAACACAAAAAAGTGGGATAGACGCATTAGTATGCAAAAACGCTGCTTTTTTGCGTCTTGGCAAGCTAACTGCGATAAGAAATATAGTGGCTGATGGCAGGGAATTTTTGAAACTATATATATTTCATGAAGCAGATAAGCGGGGCAGATTTCTTTCAGTTTACAACAGCCACTCCTCCCTCCCTCCCTCCCTCCCTCCCTCCCTCCCTCCCTCCCTCACTCACTCACTCACTCACTCACTCACTCACTCACTCACTCACTCACTCACTCACTCACTCACTCACTCACTCACTCACTCAGGCACCCCCTTCCTTAAAAAAACCGCATTCAACTTACAATTCCAACACGCCCACGCACACGCGGGAGTGCAGCGTACGCACATTCTTTTCAATCAACATGGATGAAACCGAAGCTAATTCCTCGCATGGTACGATATCCGGCGAATTCTTGCCCCAGGAATAAACAAGAGAAACCCAGAGTCAGCTCCTATCTTTAGTAGCGCACTGTGCAACCACAACGAAGCCGTATCTGGATACGTGCTCTCTGCCGCGAGCTCGCGTCCCTCACGTATTTACGGTGCAAGAGTAGCAAGCTTCTCTGGGGGTGGCCCTCAAGGTCGGAATGCGTTGCGCGAACGTGCCTCACTACATTGCTGCTCACTTCGTTAAAGAGTATTTCTTCGCCGTGAACTGCTACCGAAGGCATCGAACCGTGAAGGAATGTCGCTCGCTCAAAGATCAGCGTGCAGGCGATGCCGGACGTCGCAGGTGTGCGATCTGTTTCAAACATAACGTAAACACAGGAATTGCGTCGGCCGGTGTAACGGTCGTGCTCGGAGCATCCTTCGGAAACGTGGAAAAACCAGCGCGGACTCTGAACCTGTTTGTACTCAAGCGGCGTTGTTTTGCTCCATGGCAGGCGCACACCCTCACAGTCCGCTAGCCCAATTACAGCAGTATGGTAACGCCTAATGAGCTCGCTTAGCTCCGTGTAAAAAATGCGCTCGCTAGCAGCATCAATTCGCCTGAACGGTCAGGGCGCTCAACTCAGTTAAATACCTTTTAGTTAGACCACAAAGCTGGGTCCTGATTTCGGCTCACCCGTCGGAAAAATAAGGCAAAGCTCTAAGTATGACGTTCCAGTATTGGTGCAGCTTCCACCCATTTTACGGGGTGGAAGTTGCAGTTGAGGTTTACCTTAAAAAACTACGACCTCCGTCACTCTGCTAAACCAGTCCGGAAAAGGGTTTTTTAAGGTCTCTCGTCCGGTGCGGTTCACACGGTGTATCAAATCAGCGAGAACAGGGCGTGAGCTCTGACGGAGGCAGAGTGGCAAAAACAAAACAGGACATTTCAATCTGAATCTTAGGCGAGGTCAACTGCAACAAAGAAATCGGAAATAGTAAAATACTATGCCTGATAACGCACGAAGCACATAAGCAGGAGGAATGAGTGCGAGGGCGTTGGCGTCCTGGCTTTGGAGGATTGCCAGTAGGCCGCTCTCTTGCTGAGATAAGTTCATGGTATGCCACAGGATGCGAACCTGACGCCCGTATAGGGGCCGGAAAAGCGTTTGTATTTGAACTTCTGTAGTTAGAGGGTTTAGCGTACTAAGGCTGCAACTGGCCTATGAGACGCGCTGTCGGGGAGGGCTCGGGATTGATGTTTACCACCTGGGGCTCTTTAATGTGCTCCAAAATCTCGACACACAGGCATTTTTGCTTTCCTCCTCCAGCTGAAAACAATATTTACACATTTGTGATTGTCCCATTCGCTCACGTGTTAGTCCATTACTCATCGCAGTGTGGATTTGGCGTCTCTCCTAGGCGAAATTGTGCTTGTGTCGAAACAATTGAATACATTTTATTAGAATGTGCGGCCTACATGGAACCGAGATCCCACTTCCTTGAAAGCATGGAACGTCTATAGAACAGGGACCAATTACTCTCAGAATTATTTTAGGGCCATGGATTCGTCCGTCAAAGCAGCGCCAAGCTCTACGGATTGTGTTCTCTTATTTGGATGAAACTGGCCTAATTTCGAAATTGTAAATTACGGGGCTTAAGCTCAGAACAAAAATATGCATGTAAGTCCGCTACCGCGCCAAGTCCACGACATTTTTTTTTTCTCTTCTGCCCAGCTCTTCCTTGGGCCTTTTCTTCCCCCATCCCCAACCCACAGCAGGGAAGCATGTAGGCGTCTGTAAATGCCGGCAAACCTCTCTGCTTTTCCAATAAAGAGCCTTCTCTCTCTCTCTCTCTCTCTCTCTCTCTCTCTCTCTCTCTCTCTCTCTCTCTCTCTCTCTCTACTCATCGCATACTGTTTTTACGCGTAGATCGTATGGGAAGACTTTTTATTTATTTATTTATTTATTTATTTTCCTCTAAGTTTTCTGGAAGGGACATTACCTGAGGCGTGGTGATAGAAATGTTTGAATATTACAAAGGGCGATGCGCAAAAAACAGTGAAAAGAGCTAACGGACGCCTGCGTAAACGAAGACACAAAAATGTGGGAATGCACTCGGAATGTTACGTAACACAGGCAGAATCCTTTACACGGTTGGAGGAGATACAATTGCAGTGGCACAAATCCTTAGCAACTATACAAGTGAACAGCAGGTACAAAAGGCCCACCAGTTTGAAAGGTTTGAAGGAAAAAAAGGAACACAAAAACAATAAACACAAATGGGCTCTTGGGCTCGGAAAGAGTTGTTAGTAACTTTTTGAAAGTTTCTGTATCTTTGGTATTAACAATGTTACCGCGTAGAACGTTCCAGTGCTTAGCAGTTAGAATAAAGAATGACTGCGTAAATGTGTTGGTTTTAGGGCGAGGGTATAGAACCTGCTTCGAGTTGCTACTACACGTGGCTACTACGCGTGGCTGACACCGAGCGAAAATTAGTGTGCACTTACGTGTGTGCCTATGTTACGATACACCGTCATTGTCATCGTCATCATCACGACCCGCTTTTCTTCTGAGTTTGGAGCAGAATAAGGAGTGGTAGTAAGGTACCGCTCATCGCTGAAGCTGGACAAGCAGGTGGTCCAATAAAATGACGCACCATCTTTCGTCTTGTGGAGATGATCTATGTCCGGGTGAGAGATTGGGGTGTGCCGTCCAGTGAGCGTCGACCGTGAAGCATTGTATTTGCAATCATCGTTTCTTACGTTCCCCGATCAGCCAACCCAGTTGATAACGCATTAGTTTTACAAATGCGACTATACGTTGACCTTTTCTTTTTCCCGGAACTATCCGCTAGGAATGACCTGTAACAGCTTCAAAAAGCCGTAAAGTAAGGCTGCCATGTTTAATAATGTGACATCATGCCCTGTTGAAGTTTCTTAAAAAATCTGTAGCGGAAACAAAGTCGAGGCTCAGCTGGCATACTAACCACGTAGTATGTGACCTCGCGTTCGATTCCCTGGCGTGGTGGCCGCTTTTCAAGTGGAGCGAAAGCAAAAACGCCCGTGTGTTCGAGATTTCGGCGCCGGTTAAAGATTGTCAGGTGGTCATAATTCATCCGGAGCCCTCCACTACGGCGCGAAGCCCAGGTGCAGCTTCGGCGCGCAAAACACACTAAATTTGAAGATTTGTCAACCGCATCTGTGAGCAGGGAGATGGAAGTTGTGTAATACCGGAACTAGTAACTAGTTAGTTGGTTAGTTCTCATCATTCATTGTTTCGTAAGCCATTAGCATGCATTCCCCTAACCACTAGTTTAGTGCAGTGAAGCAGCAATGCACGCGGAACTTGCGAATCATCTGACCGAAGAGAAGCCGGAACGAGCACGGAAATTCTCAATCCATGTCGCTCTCATACAATAATCAATCACCAACGCTGTTCCGACTGATATGCAAGCGATTTACAGTGCGGTAAAACGCTTGTAAAACGACAGCCAAACACACTTATTGCGAAGGTCCAGCGGATGAATCGCAGAAAAGCTAAACCCCGGAAACCCACGGGCCGCAGCACTGCGAAGCGCGTTTGTTGCATTTTCTTTTCTGGGGAGGCAAACAGGTCGCTGGCGCGATCTAGGACACTGCTGGCCGAGACGACCTCCACCTCCTCCTCCCGTCGACGCGCCAGACGTTGCTTCGGACGCCCGAATTCAGGTTCTTGATGCAGACATTCCCGTTGCCACTCTCACCACGTACTCTGAGATCGCCGGCCTCGTAAGTGGCCAAGGCGAAGGGTAAGATTCGCCGGACGCGGAACCTAACCGCGACTACAGGAACGCGAAATATGCATCGCTCGTTTCGCGACAACTCTGCGTTTGGTCAACTGGAGGATGTATTCTTGCAGCCAGGCAAACTTTTGGCTTTAAGCTTTAAGTCCAATTAAACTAGGGCTTCAACCTTCAGAGCTGCGTGCGAGCAGTTGTCTCAAGGTTACGCCGAGTAATTTCGAGCGCGTGAATGTTTCTGACATGCCCAGAAAAGAAAGCTGAACGCTCGGGCGTTTTTATTTTTTGGCTCTTTGAAGTTAAACAACAAAAGAAACCATCAGTGCTACTGCGGAGAGCAGTAAAACCCACAATCTTTTTTGAACGCATCAGCCCCTCAGCCGCCGTGGTAGATACACGAGAAAATTCTTACTTACTTTAATTACGTGAAAGGTTTGTTTATATTAATCAATCCGGTTTCAGGTTTATAAAGCGTTTCACGCCCCTCTCACAGCTACGAATCCGGTTGTTATGACTCCTCCATAGTTTTTAAATTTCCCTCTAGATTAAACTAGCAGTAGTACCTGGCGATGCCCGGGTGGGCCACTATACACAAAGACACAATAGGCATAACAACCGGTCAGTTCTTTTAACATGAAAGTGTTTCATTCCCGGATACACGAAGATTCCGCCGACGTCATATCCGTCACGGAAGTTACGCCATTACAACGAAGCAAGCCACCTGTAAAGGCTGCACCCCACCACATAGGGTCTTCTTGCGGTGAGGGAACCTTTAGTACTTAAGAGTACGTTATACCAGAGTCCGTCAATACGGTTATACTTGGGGTTGTTCGTTTACTGTTTATATATTTTAACACGAAAGTGTTTTATGCCGGGATACACCAAGATTTCACTGACGTTATACCCGTCACTGAAATTAGGCCACTACACCTTTGCCGAAGCTACCCGCCAGCAGGACGTCGCTCGCCAAGCACACCCACAAGACAGCCGCCGACCCGCAAGTCATCCTCACCTGCAGATTTAGCTGCACATTTCCTTTTCATGTTTTACCGATTCTAAGGACGGAGGAATGAACCACAGTTTTTTGCCATAATTAGGTATAGTTCACCATAAAGTTGTTGACAATTTGGAACTCCCGCGTGCTGCCAATACTTGGGCCCCTACCGGAGGCATGGGATACTGGTAAAAGGCTGGAAATCGTGTTTTAGTGGAACTTTCCCAGAATAAATTGTACCGAGATGGTGCCCATATACGACTACTTACCCATCTCAGTAGGTATGAATAGTACTCACCAGTCACAGTTTTATAAATACCGTGGGCTGGTACGGGGAGGCGCGCTGTTGCAGAAACTCCCAACAGGTGGCGAGAGCCATGCGAACGCGGGAAAATTGAACTCAGTTCCACTTCCAGAGAGGTGTAAGTAAAAAAGATCCCGCTCGCGTCTTTATATGCGTGTTAGGAGAAAAGCTGAAATTGACGTTTGGACAACTGTACAGGCAGCATTTGCAAGCACAAACGAATCGTATCTACCAACAGGCTATGTAGTTATTGAGTAATTTGTTAAAACACGTTATTTTCTCAAAATCCTGATTGTCGCTATTAGGAGGATGTTGTGAAAACATGTTCTAAAGCAGCGTTTAGATACCTGTATTTACCAATATCAACAAAAACCCGTTCAATATCTGAACTGGCCTGCGATAAAAAAAATAAATATAAGAAAAAACTATTTCAGCGCTCTTCACTCTCTCCCGTGTGTAATTTTTGAAAATTTCAGGAATATTCCGCTCCTACACTATAATAATAATGTGCTCATGAAATTTGAAACCGTTTGAATGAGCAGTTTGGCTAGGCATTGATATAACTTGTTAGGCCTTTTCGGCTCGTCAGCAGACGCGTCATTTCAAAAAAATATTTTCCTCCTTATACCGGCGTCGCAAGATAAAATCCTTAAACTATGTTTTGTGTATTTGTATTAATAACATTTATTACCAAAAACCAATTGTATAAATCACTCAGCAAAACATTTATTGGAGAATCTTTCAGAACACCCATTCTATTCCGAAATTCAGTATCGACTCAACACTGTTTCTTAGGAGAAAACCGCCAGACTACTTTTTAGATATTCGTAAGGGCTAAACATGTCACCAAAAAGCGCGTGGACATGTGATCAGGTCAGCGAGATAATGACAAATTTGCAAAACCACAATTTACCCTTTTTCCTTTTCTAGGAGTACAATGTTGGAATATCCCGCCTTAGTGAGCCCATACGTCTGGACACGAATGTACTCCCGAAATTTCCTCTAAGTGTAGCAGTTTTGGCTGGGTGTTGATGAATCCATCAGTCAGTCAGTCAGTCAGTCAGTCAGTCAGTCAGTCAGTCAGTCAGTCAGTCAGTCAGTCAGTCAGTCAGTCAGTCAGACAGACAGTCAGTCAGTCAGTCATTCAGTCAGTCAGTTGGGCACTTTATAGGTATAGACTTTTGTGGCGCCCGCATGACTTCCTAACTACGAGAATTACGGTACGTATACTCAGCTACACAATCATATTCCACGCGATTTCGCTGACCATTCATGACTTCGCCACAAAAGTGCTTAACAATTTTTGTTTTCACGTTCCAAAATACCTGGAAGCACACTACCTGAGCAAGAATAGAAAACCGGTATCAGGACCATATACGGTGCTGTGTTGTTATATTTATTTGTCTACCGGCTTCGAGCGACTTCTCATTTCCGCCAGCCATGCAGAAAATAACCCAAATGTGTACCAAGCGAGAACTTGTTATGTGTCTGGCTAGGACGGCAGACCACGCATGACCTTTGGTTGATCCAATGCTTGTGGCCAATGTATTTCTGGAAATCACAAAAATGCGTCATGTTAGACTTCAAGCGGACGCTGAGAGATACAGCTCCCTTTTGAGGTGCCTCAGTGACATCGATTGTTAGCATACGCAAAGTAATCCACATAAAATGCAGCTAAACCTAGAGGTACGCAATGCTTGGCACGTCACCGCGGGAGTTGCTTTTACAAAACGTAATGCGTAAGCACGACTGTACGTCTTGTCTTTATCGATTAGCGAGAGAAATTTGCTTACAATCGTCTTCGAAGCGTTGGCTAAGCATTAAACGTGGCCCTACTTGACGGGGGTGTCCATTATGGGTTTCTGTGCAATCTTCATGGAGTCGCGTATACTACTCATAGCGCGAGAGGTGGGTGTCACGTGGGAGAGTACGGATGTACACTGACGCAAAACGAAAGTAGGCAAGTGGTGACGCAAGAGGCTAGTTGATCGAACATGCGATGTCCTAGAAAAATGTTTGCATGCCCTCCGACAACACGTTGTTTTCCGCGAAACAGCTTTTATCAAGATATTCCAGCGAGCGAGGCATTCGAAGGTGGAGCGCAAACAAGTGGCGCGCTCTATTTTTCGAGCGAACTATTCAGACACACAAGTGACTGAATATTTGCTGAAAAATTCCGGAGTTTCTTACGTGGGCTGACGCTTACCTAAAGGCAAAATTTTTACTTCCTGGCCCTTGGGTCCCCAATGTAGTCCCGACAATATAAAAATCTGGGGCAACAAGTAATCAATGGTTTGACTCCGACAACGTCGATCACTTTGCGGTGGACGAAAACAAGCGCTGTAAAAACGGACATAAAATACGCTTGGGCATTGCTTGATTCGCCAATACAAGTTCGAATGCTCTATGTAATACTTTCTTGTGACTTTCTGTGCTTGCCAGCCCCATAGTAAATTTAGAACAACGGTTTCTAGGTGGTCTTTTTCTGAAGAGGAAGAAGAAAACGGCCAAGATTCGGGAAAAGTTTGAAACTAGTGTAATTTTTTAACGTTCCCGGCAATAGAATGCCGTAGTTACGAAAACCGACAGAGTCACAGACAATAGCGTTATAGGTAAACCATCTCCCTTCATTACTAGCGAGATCTTTTTGACAGCTAGCGGGAGTTGACTCGAATATCTGCAGAATGTTGCCTCCACAGGGGCCCATAAATTCGCCGCTGCTTCCTCATCCCACAAAAGGCTGCTGCGTCCTTCACGTCCAGCCTCAAATGTTACAGTAGTGTAGAATTGTTACTTTCTCGAAACAAAAAAAAAATCGCTATTAGAAAGGACAGGAAAAGATAGCATCGCGTGCGGTGTCATAATTTCGCTACTGGCGTACTGCCCAGAAAAGAACAAATCTGTCTCTCTCTCTCGCTATATATATATATATATATATATATATATATATATATATATATATATATATATATATATATATATATATTTATATATATGTATATATATATATATATATATATATATATATATATATATATATATATATATATATATATATATATATATATATATATATAGTCGTGAAGTGGAGTCCTTAGTTGCTGCAGGAATACGCCCAAAGTAGAAGTACGCTCTTCGGAGACTTTATTTCCAACGTTTCGACCTGAGACAGGTCTTCCTCAGGAAACTGAGGAAGACCTGTCCTGAGGAAGACAGGTCCTGAGGAAGACCTGTCTCAGGTCGAAACGTTGGAAATAAAGTCTCCGAAGAGCGTACTTCTACTTTGTGCATATATATATATATATATATATATATATATATATATATATATATAGGACAGAAAATAAGGGTTGGCAGTCAAGAAAACCTCGGAAGGCAAAAGGGAGGCTGTGGTGGGGTCACATAAACAGATGAAGAATTTTTTGAGTCAGAAAGAAATTGGTGAAAAAATGCCCGCCGGGTGGGATCCGAATACATCCCACCCGGCGGGCATTTTTTCGCCAATTTCTTTCTGACTCAAAAAATTCTTCATCTGTTTATGTGACCCCACCACAGCCTCCCCTTTGCTTACCGAGGTTTTCTTGACTGCCAACCCTTATTTTCTGTCTTATTTCACCGAGCCCCTCATTTCCCATTTTCTGATTCGTTACATGCTTAGCGAGGGCCTCTGTTCTGGCAGTCTTGGTGCCAAAGGTAGCTTAAGAGGGTTCAACGCTGGTCGACCACTCTCGATATGTCGTAGGCACTCGAGTCACGGCCCGGGGGTTTAAAAGAAGGTCCCCTTCACCCCGTGTAGTCCGAGTGGCGCTGGCTACCACCCCCAAGTACACGAAACAAAAACAAGAACAAAAAGAACTTAACATAAATACCCGAGAAACTGGTGAGGAAACAGCCCCGCCGGTAGCGTAGTGGTTATCGCACCAGACTGGTATTCTGGAGGTCGTGGGTTCGGATCCCACCCGGCGGGCATTTTTTCACAAATTTCTTTCTAACTCAAAAAATTCTTCATCTGTTTATGTGACCCACCACAGCCTCCCCTTTGCTTTCCGCGGTTTTCTTGACTGCCAACCCTTATTTTCTGTCTTATTTCACCGAGCCCCTCATTTCCCATTTTCTGATTCGCTATATATATATATATATATATATATATATATATATATATATATATATATATATATATAGCATAGTGAGGGCAGACGATAGCGTTTGTCCAGTTTCCTAGATTATTTAATACCCAACAGTTTCGAAAGGAGGACCTTTCTTCTTCGGGGGTTGTCTTAGAATGGACAGAAAAACGCTTATACACACTTTGGATCCGAGGGCTTCCCTTTCTCCTCACCCTCGCCAATGAGAACTCTCGGGGAGAGTAAAAGAGCGGGAGAGTAACAAAAACATGTAACTATACTACAGAAGGTGGGAAAAAGAGGAAGGGAGAGAGGAAGGTTGTAAATGGGAAGGAGGCACAGTTGCGGCATTGATAGACAGAACACAGACATGTTAAGGTTCAACCAATGTGCGTCTACAGAAAAAACGGCGTGCTGCGCAGAGAGAGAAAAAGATACAAAACATTTGGAGAGTCGAAGCTCGAAAGCCTGAACGAAAAGGCTCTGGATGGCAGAGAGGCATGCCAACCTCTGCCTACTGTGACCAGTAGGCAGAGGTTGGCATGTCTCTCTGCCATCCAGAGCCTTTTCGTTCAGGTTTTCAGTAAGCAGAGGTTGGCAGAGGTTTTTTTTTTTTGTTTGTTGTTGTTATAACGTAGGCGTAGCCCGACTGTATGCTTACCTCCATTTCCGAAACATTTTCCGCTCGCTCCTTCTCACAGTTTTCTGCAAACCTATATAAGAAATGTGTTCCAAATGTTTGCGACAGCAAAATCATGTAACTTTACTCTGATGAAGGCAAGTCCCGTTGCCGCTACGTAAGTAAACCTTGTTTTTTATTGTTCTTGCTGTGTATCCGACTCTTTACTTATACTATATATATATATATATATATAGTCATTCCTGTTGTTAAGGGTGCATATTCTGGTTTCCAAAAAAAAATCCGTTCTCCGTCATATTTGAACTTCGTTAGAACGGTGACTTGGACTATTGTGCATAATAACTGAATTCGTAACAGCGCAACAAGACGTGCAAAAACAGCGCCGTGTGTAGTCGTTTCTTGTCCCGTCTTTTTGCGCTTTTTGAATTCAGTTAGTCGCATTTAAATGCTTGAAGAGTTTGGCGGGTATTCTCAAGCCTCTGCCGACACTATAGCCAACACAAATCGCGCAGGTATTTCCGTCCGCTAAACCATCGAATACGTGCTGAGACGTCCCACAGACCGCTTAAAACGTACCGCCGCATTTATAAAAAACAAATATGCACCTTCCGCTCTTACAAGAAGTGGACAAAAATGAATCGCCAAGGTCCGTCTTGAAGCTGCAACAAAGAACTCGATAGGCTTTTATCGAACCGCGTCCCAGTCGGTAGCTGGGAAATTGAGGCCCGAATTCAACACTTTTGTAGAAGGGTGGCGTAAATACACTGCACTGTCGCCCTTGAGGGTCAATATCCCGCCGTTATGTAGCTTACTCAGTTCCTGAAAACAGTTGAATCATCACAGACGAAGCCGAAATAGCCTTTCGGGCTTTATCCATTCACTCTGGTGATTCCGGTATTGCGCACAGTCTTGCGCAGGATCGAAAGGCAGCTCAGCACAATGGGGCAATTTCTGATATTTATAAATAGTTAGGCCCAGGTAGAAAGATTGAAGTTATTTGAATGATATAAAGGGGACTTGTCCACTCCAGCGAACCCATCTAAATTATAAAAGACAATAGCAAAGTGCCCAATTGAGGAAGTGAATGTTCGCAGATTTCAGGTAGGCTTGCTTAAGTGCTGCACGTGTCCATGCCGCGGGAAGGAAGTAGAGTTAGTTCGTAGGAAGATATTATTTTTAGATAGGTGATTGGCGCTTTCTTCCTGAGGGGAATTTAATAAATATCGCACACCCTAACACAGGCACACACAGGCATGAAGGAGAATCGAGCGCATTCGCAAAAAATGTTTGTTGTGGGCGCTCTTCAGTCGATACGAAAGTAATAGCATACACCTCGTAAACTAGACATTTCATCTTCGTGGAGCTGTTGTTCGGAAATAGCGTTCCTGACCACGTGGAAGGGCCAACGCCGAGAGCATATTAAAATTTAAACTATCGTGTAGTTAAGCAAAGTTATATACTCGCACCCGAAACGCAGACGTTCTCGCTAAGAATTCGGTGAATTGGGTAGTGAAGGTTATTGTATAGAGTGCTTCGGACGTTCGCATAATACGGATGAGCCTGAATGTCCAACGAGACGAAAGAACCACCGAGACGGAAGGTCCAGTCGAGCCTGAATGTCCAACGAGACGAAAGATCCAACGAGACGAAAGGTCCAATCGAGCCTGAATGTCCAACGAGACGAAAGATCCAACGAGACGGAATATCCACCGTTGGACCTTTCGTCTCGTTGGATCTTTCGTCTCGTTGGACATTTAGACGCTGAATGTTTTTTTTTTCTAATCTAGGCAGTAAGCTGTTTGCGGTGCAAACGGAGACAGGTTGGCAGCGTAGATAAGATTAAGCTTCACTTCGTATTTCTAACCCTGGCCGCACGTTGTTACTTTTTATGAATCAATTCATCGTGACCGCCATGTATAGATCCGAGATAAAATCTTTAATTTGCATGGTCGAGGTTACAGGTAAGTGCTGAATGTTAAAGTTTTGTGTAGATAAGGGTTTGAGATCGTCGCAAGGTAAACTACTGAGGAATGGCGGGTAAATCGCGCTTCAGATAACTATTCATACAATCGGTATAACTTAGCTTTTTGAGTATTTGTAAAAAAATATACTAATTACTGTGTTGAATTCATCGGACGGGAGATTGGGATGGATAGACCTTATAGGGTTGTGGGGATCGCTTCGGCGCCCTCGGCGCGAGCTCTCTCCCCTCGCCCTCCTTGCCCGCCGGGCGACCACCGGCCGCGGGGTTTGGCGACCTCATCGACCAAAAGATGGTGCGAGGAAACGCGGGTTGGTAGGGCGGCAGTGCTGTGCGGAGGCAGGCGCGGGGGGCTCTTTCACGCAACCGCGCTGTGCGTCATTCCTTGACATGCCGTAGATAGCAGGCCAAGCAAATTGCGTAAAACTTCCGATTACAACATACAACTTCCGCGCTGATTACAGATGCACAAGGGCAAATTAAGCAGCATGAGTTACTATGCGGCCCACACTCTCCTTTATGGGTTATCTTTGCCATTTATAGCTTTTCCTTGTTTTTTTTATATGTGTAAGCCCTACACTGAAGCTTGTTAAAGCAGTCTGTTTCTCCGGTGTACACAGTGAATATCCTTGATTCCCTTCACAGAATGCATAAGACAAATTGAACTAATTTCGCTTCCAAATAAACTGAACGCAGTCGGCCGTCGTCTCTCGGATTTCTGTTATTTCGTGCACGTTCTCATTCAAAGCGAAGCGCATCATTTTTAGGAAACCTCGCCTTTACCCTTATACGCTAATGAAAACCATGCGAGTACTCGTGTAGGGACGGCTGAGCGCAAATGAAATGATGTATGCCGGTTACTATCTATAAAAACATTCGGCACTTAAATAGTCGCACACACATCATACAAACATGGGGTTTCGCGCAGTCAAACAACTAGTAGGATAACATCAACTATGAGTGAACACATGTGCATATCTGCGTAAACAAGTAGATGGACGGGCGGTGCTATGGCAAATTTCACTTGAAGGGCACTACCGGCACCGGCCTGCGCAAATAGTTGGCGAGTGTACACTTATAACGCTGTAAACCCGCGAGACACACCCGCCACGGGGGCTCAGCGGCTAAGGCGTTGAGCTGCTGAGCACAAGGACGCGGGTTCGATTCCCGGCCGCGGCGGCCGCTTTTCTGATGGAGGCGTAAAGCAAAAACGCCCATGTGGGCGAGATTACGGCGCACGTTAAAGCTCCCCAGGTGGCCAAAATTATTTCGGAGTCCTTCACTACGGCGCGCCTCATCGCCTGAGTAGCGCCGGTGCGTTAAACCCCACAATCAATCAAATCAAACCCACGAGACACAAAATGAACAAAGCCTAAGGTGATTTCCAGCGTCCTCTTCCCGCGATCAGCGCAGACGAATGCGACGCCCGAGCATATTATTGCTGATTTGTACACCTTTGTAGCGTCCATATGATATTCACTACGAACTAAGTCATAAATGCACACGCGAAAGCGTGGAACACCGCCAGACGGGCAGCGGGGAGCCGGCAGAACGCGACGCATGCAGTGCGGCTGCGCACGATGGAGCGCGTTTTTTGCCCAAATCAAGATGGCGGCCGTCGACGTAAATTTTAGGGCGCCATCTGCACTCCAGAAGTTTTTATAGAACCTCCTCGGTACCAAAAAAGCTTTCTTGGATTTGAGAGGTACTTAATTAACATGAATTCATTCTGGCACTGCTGCTAAAAAAAGCAAACATGAACAAATCACGCTGGAATAGTGGTGTCCTTCACTTTTGAGCGCGAAATGCGGGCGTTATTACCCGTGTTAAGGCAGCATCTCTTGCCATGGAGTGCAACATGACGCAGTTTTATAGCTTAAGGAGCGGCCTATAACTTTCTATACACCGAATAAACGTTTATCGAAATGAAACCAGGAGTGGTGTCTTTATCCCAGCCCTAGGAATTTACCTAGGCGACGGCTCTCTTCACCACCCTATGACCCTAACTCACTGCGCGAACCATGTCAATAGCTTACGCGTAAGGATAAATTAAGGCTGCCGTCAAACATCCTTGTCGACAAAGCTAACTTAGCTAGCGTTATCTCCCATGTAAACAAAAAGAAACATGAAAGCACTTCAGCGTCCCTGCCAGCTAAGTGCCCTTTCTGCCCATTGCAACATGGCCGCTGACCGGCTTGCCCGGCTTTTCCTCCCTGCGTTGCCGGCTATGGGAGGCCTCCACTCCAGGGGTTTTATACAACCTCCTTGGTCGGAACAGTTTAGACTTGTTTTAGGCCGTGCTGCAAGTAATGAGGATATTACAGCATTTATAAGTTTTTCAAATGAGAGTTCGTCGCTTTTTAGAACATCCGCACTTATTACATGTGCACAAGGCCAAATTAATCAGCATGAGTTACTATGCGGCCCACACTCTACATTTTACTGTTTGTGTTATACCTGCCTTTTATAGCTTTTCATTGTTCTTTTTTAATTTCTCTAAGGCGTACACTGAAGCTCGTTAAAGCGGTCTTTTTATCCGGGGTACACGGTGAATATCCTTGATGCACTTCACAGAATTCATGAGGCAAATTTAACTAATTTTGCTTCCAAATGAACTGAACACGTTCGGTCGTCGTATCTCGAATTCCGGTTATCTTGCGTAGGTGCACGTTCTCATTCAGAGCGAAGCGCATCAGTTTTAGAAAACCCCTGACAAGGGAAAATGCGCATTAGTTGCGTGCGATCTAGTTGAAGAAGCTGAGCTCTTGGGCATCCTCTTTATTTTACAGCACATACAAAACAGCACTGTTCTGAGCTTCAGTCTCGCTAATAGCGCCTTATCACCGACTCACACGTTGCTCTTCGAGCACTAAATCACACCTTTTTCACCAAATTCGATGGCTGCTACGATACTTCGGGCGAGTCAATAATTATGCCGCGAAAATGTTCACATCTGAATGGTCTTGGCTTCGGCTCGCACCTTGCGGTCCACAGGTAGCCGGCTGGCGCACACTGTTGGCCAGGAGTGTATCTCTAACCCTACCGCAGCTACCTTTTCGGTCTCAGTACAAGAAGAGCCTGCTTCTCCACAGCCGGATGCACCTCTTCTTATTTAGCCCCAGCGATATCGAAAATCCGAGATGATGAGTATAGGAAGCGGCTTATTGACGCCTCACCACCACGATTCATTTCGTCTTTCAATTGTCCGAATAGGCAGGGGAAATCTTTGCCAATGAAGTCTAAGGGAACTTGGCCTATACTCTCGATATCATCCATAAATGGACACATCCCCTTTGTGGCTCACCCCCTAAATGTTTCTTGCATAAATTGCACACTGACCCTAACTTTTTTATTCATCATGAACTTGCCTTCACTTTGTTGGGGGGTCGAGATAGACGTGCCGCTTCTCACGCCCTCCCGAATAATGTTCAGGAGTCCTTACAAAGAGTTGGGAGCGACGCCATGCCACTTGAAGGAATTATGCAGTTTTCACTACAAGGTAATCTCTGTAAGGTTGCCTGATACACGAACGACGACCTGTTCCTCAATGCGTTCTCTGTAAGAACTATAGTCAACGTTAAAAAAAACTGGACGACAGTAATAGAGCGCTGCCATGTGTTTTTTTTTTCAAAAAAACGTTCCACGCATTACATAAAAACTCAAATGACCATTCAATAATCCTTAGGCTTTTTGACCCACTCCCATGACTCACGTTTCCCCACAAGCACTACTAGCGTCTTCCTCATTAAGGTTTATCAATCAATCAATATTTTCCTTCCGCCGCTACATATATTGATATCATCAAGGTTAGTAAAAAGAGAAAAGCGATTTTGGCGCTTGCAATTTTGGCCTTTAAAACACAATCCAAATGAAAACCACATGTCAAGAGCAATCAGCCTCAGTTGCCTTAAAACAACTGCCGATGCAATAGAGTAAAAGAAAAGACTCGAGGAAGGGGATATAGAAGAACAGAGTGTGTAACAGAGCAGTCTGGCAACAAATCAGCTTAAATATTTATGTCCTTACTGAAAATTCAAGGAGCTAAAGCTTAAGTTATCAGTTTACTAACGTTCGGACGGCCAGTTAAGGGAATTTCGCCAGAGTTCAAAAGCAGGCATGTTTCTTTACTCACAAGGGACCTTAGAATACCAACTTGGTCTCATTGAATATTGTTCGGGTCTTGAAGTTTGCTTAATTAGGGCTACTGAAAGAAGCCTACAAAATAGAGGCATTTTAATTGCATAATAATTACAACACTTAACAGTGCATTGGCTCGCAATATTTTTTTCTGTGTGAAAATCAATTTCGTTTAAAACGCTTTAGCGGTTGCGGTGGCTCAGTGGCTAAGGCGTTCCGCTACTGAGCACGAGGTCGCGAGCCCAATTCCCGGTCGTGGCAGCCGCTTTTATGATCGAGGTGGGAAAACAAAGCGTACATGAAACCCTAGCCATATAAGCATCGCTTAAAACATGGCTTTTTGAGGAACGCCCCCTTGTGCCTCCGTGCAGTGGAATGTCACCGCCAGGCCTATCGCGGCACCTCTACGGCCTCTCCCCATATGTGATTTCTGGGAACGGTGGTTTATGTATAGTCATGCACCTCAAACGCCGCACAGCGTGTAGTTATGTAGCATGTGTTTGTAGCATATTTTTGTGACATATTAGTAGCATGTTTGTAGAGTAGAACATTTTCTAGCATGTGTTCATCATAAATAAGAAACGTATATCAAAAACTACGACAGGAAAGGCAGTTAGGACTCCTTGTATGATTCAAGAAGTCTGCGTTTTTCTTTCATGCTGTAAATACCGCTCACCGAAGGTACTTTAGGGGAGGAATGATCGCGTATTTTTGTTTTTGGGATTGAGGGGCTGGCATGATATACTTGTCTATCTTATTCATAACTGAGTACACCCGCAAACAAAATCGCAATATCCTTATTTACTGAAAAAAATTCACTAGAGGATGCGAAGTATGTCCGTCGCCAAGATTGTTTTATTGAATAAATTTGTACTGAAACAAGCAATCAACTGTTCTTACGGGCCCCGCCGTGCGGAAAGCTCCGAAGGGGAGGTATTAGCTTCATGGTATCCAAGAGCTTTAGCTGATGGGGCCTACACCGGCGATGGGGTCTTCTCACTGCAGCAGTTCCTGTATAATATACCCGTCAGATGAAGAATTCGTTTTTGAGATAAAATACAATGATGCAATGACGTGGAAAAACCTGATTACGTATAGTTACAAATTTTCAGGGTTAGGTACACCCTGAAGGCACTGGGAACGTTCTGCATCGGTGAGCAGGCGTGGGCGACTCATCCGGGCACAAATATTGCGTGATACGACAGCGAATTAATCAATGAAACCACGTTTGTTCCACATTATAAAGAGAGTCCGAAATCCGAAGCACAAACAATGTACATTTAAAAACACTCGCGGTGCATCAGGGCCTGGGGACAGCTCATGGCCTCTTGGAACGGCTGTTTGGTGGTGGTTAACGTTTCAACAGTCATGCGGTTTCTGTGGGTCGCCTTCCCTGCTGGATGCTGATGTATACTTTGATTTTTCTCTGTTCATCGGCACGCTAGTGGGATAGGTATATCAGGGGCTACGAAAAATTCATCGGACCCGACGATTTCTTCGTAGGCCCGGATATATCAACTCCTCTAAACACATTCTATTTCTAATTGTAATTTATTGGGAGAGGAATCAGCCCTGAATTTCAAAATTAGTGAAATTGAAACAGTCGCGTTAAAAACAGCTGCATAATATTTTTACTCGCCATTTCAAGCGAAAAGTACTACTACTTTCCTTCTTGTGATGTGACCTTCATTAAGCGGGCGGTCTAAAGTGTTATACTTCGATGGTTTCTTAGTGCGAAACCACTTCTAGCCTTGCAAAACAGATTGCGCCTCTGTTTTTCTGAAGCCTCCTCTGAGCTAGTCAAAAAGAAAAAAGAAAGGGGTCTTGGGCTGAACCTCGATTCTGTGTGTTGCGCGGTAGATACCTTAGCTACTATGCCACGCCTGCTGATCGTCTCTATTAGCAAACCGTTCGGCGTGATGTCTGTGCATCCAGCGTTGAAACAGACACAGTCGTCTCGCCTTGCGCTTAACTACACCCATTTGCGTATGTGTGAAATAAATAAAAAAAATGTATTAGGACCGTCGACTGTAACACCTAAAGAAGATATTCGTAGCATGAAATTGTCCGAAAAGATTATACCCGATACCTGTAAGATATCTCCGCTTAGAAGAATATGCACTCACCTAAGGTTGCACGCTCAAATGGCATCATGAGTGCAACACATTTAGTTAACGACTGCTGAAACAACGGCATAACAATATGCCTATTCTTGTACAAGAAAGTGAGTTCCCTTACTTTATTCTGTGGTTGCCGCAGACAACCCGTCCGGTCTGTCATGTTCTTTACCAACTTTGTGTGTGCTTGCAAACTGCATGGAACGAAACTGCAGTCGAATATAGTGTCGCTGACTGAGCTTCAAGAGTGTATGTATATGCGATGTGATGAAAACCTTACTCTGACGAAGGCAAGTCCCTGCCAATACGTAAGCAAACGTCCTTGGTATTGTATTTCACTCCTGCGTTACCTGAAGTCAGGCCGACAGACTCAATCATGACTGCATTCCTTCACACCTAGACTCACCTTCCCACTGGCTTTCTCCTGTTTTCTCTCGAACTTGTTAACGAAAGAAGATAGCCGTATCGTTCTTAATGAAAAAGGAAAACCAACTAACACAAATATTTCATACGCGGCACTGCGACTACGAGTACTCTACAGTATTTGTTGTAAGCTGGAGCATTTTAAATCTGACAAAATTAAACACGTAACATCACGAATGGCCAAGCAAGAAAAAGTGTTGGGCTTCTGTTCCGGTTCTGTTTAGTGTTGACCGCTTCCGATTTTCCTAGTCAACCCCGTAAATCTCGATCGCTTGCTATGCACTTTTGCCTCCTTACTGCCCCTTTCTCTTCGGAGACAGTGAACCCGGAACGGGCGCGAACAGACTCGTACAGAACTGCGGTAGCTGCCGTTGGTCTCCATTACCGGAACGAGCCGCAAGAGCTAGCATTTCTCTTTATCTCTCACGAGACCGCTTGTAAAGAAGACTCGCCTCCAAAATTACGCGACAATGACGAAACAGAACTGAAACAGTGCGAACGGCAACCGCAAGTTACGATTGCGCGCCGTCTTCGCCTGCTTGATCCTGGGTTTCCCCACGAAGGCCCGCACCTGTTGAACGGCGTCGTTAGCGCATTTTCTCCTCTCCGATCGCGCGGCGCGCGGAGGGGGCGCAGCAGGGAAGGGCAGCGCTCTGTGGCGGGGGGTGGGCGCCTCGTGATCGGCCAATCGAGGAGCTCGCCGCGGCGCGCGCCTGCGCCAGCGGCTCGCCCATAAAGAGCGCGACCGCACAAACAGAGCGCACACATTGTTTTGGAGGCACCGACGCTCTACATAGCCACTAATACCTCTTCTTCGAGCACCGATCCTTATCCGTCGGTCGCAGCAGCACGGCTTGCGTTTTCCCTGTGCCATCGCTGACACGAGGACTGCCCGTTGACGACGCCACCAGCGTCCTCCGGCTCTGACTGACACTTCCCTCCCGTGCCGCTACCGGTGTCCCCCAAGGCTTTCTGTCGCTCCTCTCCTCTTCGTTGCTGTTTTTTCCCCCGGTTCGGGAACCGGTACTCCTCCGGACGCAGCCAGCCAGCGCCCCATCGAAGCGAAGGACCTCAACAGCTTATCGTCGGTGTCGCTCTCGACCTCGGTGAAAATCGACGTGGGTGGCACTACAAACCAAGGTGAGTTGTACAGGGTGCTGTGTTGGCGTCCGCACGTGCGACTTCGTGTACGCTACGATCGAAGTTCGTAACCAAGATACCGTGGATACTGACGGGGCTGCGAATTTGATACTTTTCCACCTGCGTTCAGTTTCTTCCGTAATGAGGGGTTCGAAGACAGGTGAATAGGGTCGTTGATCGCACAGATATATTTTTCGACAGGGGGGATGTCAGAAAGCTAACAGAGTGCATCGCTTCTTCATTCCTTTCTTTTTATTTAGAGATTGGTGGCGGGAGTCGTGAATTGCAGGTACACGCTTTGTCTGAATTTTGTAGGGCTATCCTAAGCCAGACACAGAATTCAAAGAATAAGTTTTACCTTTAAATGGGGCAAAAATATTTTATGGCAGTAGGGAATACAGGTGTCTTCTCTAGCTTTCCGGCATAAAACGTTTCAGCCTCGCTTGATACGTAAACTTGTACATTGAATTTTTTGCGGCCTGTGCTCTTTCGGCTTGGCCTAGAAAATTTCGACAACGACCGTACATTTGAAAAAAGAGCATTTTTATTAAATAAATTACCAGTTTGAACGAGAATCGGTGTTATATTCATAAAAAATTACTACGTGACATTTTATAAATTTTCTTTTGGGTGAATAAATATTGCTCTGATCCTTACTTTTTTTATTTCGAAAATTGGGGGGGGGGGGGGGGTTGTAAATGGCAGATAGACTTATAAAGGAATAGTTTTGTTGTGTAAATTTTCCGCTTGAACGGGAAGCGGTGTTTTAGCCACACAAATTATTACTCCGTGATTTAATACGTTTTCGGGGCTTTTTTGAATCTCACTAAATATTCATCTGAACGTTTTTACTTGCGGCCTGATAGTAACCATCACGTCCCCTGTTTTTTTTTTTTTTTTTTTTTTTGCAAATAAGAAGTGCTGCTTCGAGCCGGACGCAGCCCTAGAAATTTTTAAAGGCACTGGATGGGTGTTCTCAGCATCTAAACATGTATAGGCTATAAATAGGGAAGTGTAACACGAAGCAAAGCTTTAGGACACAGAGGGAGAAATCTTGGTACGCTCAAGAACACGTGTCTCAGTTAGTTTACGGCTGTTGGAAAAAATGAATGCTGATAAGGAATCTAATTCAATGCTTGCGGAACGTGGAACACAGCCGAGTCATTTGCGAGGCGTTCGACCCTAACACCGGCACAGGTGGAACACCAGGTAGTTGTAGCTCTTACTTACAAAAAGACGTCGAGCACAACAAAAGCTACTGATACGGCGAAAAAATTTCATTTCAGAAATATGCGGCCTCTGCGGAGATATCTTCCTTGCGGTACAAAGTATCGTCAAAAACAAGATTACAAAAAGAAGAACTGATGATTTTTCGACAATAGAAAGAGAAAACGGCGGCCAAAGGTCATGTTGATCGGCAGTAGCACTGTAGAGCTCCGCAAAGAAGCCTCCCATCATGTAAGAAATAAAAAAGAAGACGTTGGAGTAGGGCGCGGACAATGAAAGATTGGTTGATAGTTTAGTCTTTGTTCGTGGACAATATATGAGCCTGGGTTCCTGAGATGCTTCAAGTTTTTACTGAGGCGATAAGTGGGCTTGCGCGGAGCTCGAACCCACGACTATGCCTGGTGCGAACCGCTATCTGTAGACTACAGTGATGATAATGATGATGGCACAGTCGCCCACTCAAAATGAACTGTACATTAAGGGTTCGATCATCTTTCTTTTGACGTACGATATTCATGCCATGTCGTAATTATTTTCCGAATTGCAAGCATGGGAATAGACCCACGCGAATCTACCTTCGGTCATGTGTAGTGCCTTCAGCGGATTAATTTCTAAACAACTACAGCATGCTTACAGATCTTAATCATTAGAAAAAAATTGTTCAGCGGCACAGATGCTTTCGTATAGGAATACAAAAGGCAAATACGATGCCGATATATAGAAGTATCAAAATTGTTCTAAACTAAAAAGAAATGATTTCTATTGCGACCTGCGATGAGTAACAAGCCCCACAGTCTTATGCTGTGTTCAGACTACCGACGTAACATATGGACGTAAGAAAACGGCGTGTGACGCTATTCGGTTGGCTGAGGCGTGAAATGACGTTATTCTTTAATGATATTACGACAGTTGCGACGATAGTCTGAATCCGATCTTATGTTGACGAGTACTTCCGAGATGATGACGACGACGAAAAATCCACGGGAAGAATCAGAGCCGGTAATATGGCTATTATATATTGAATATGACGGGTTCATTTATGATCGACAATAAGGCGTGTCGCATCAAACACCTGTATTTCAGGCGCTACTCCTGATGGGCGGGAGGTGAGCCACTCGTTTGTAACGCATATAAACCTATTTCTCTTGAAACCGCTCAACACAGAAAGGCCCTCGAGATAATCCAAGTCCGTTACAAATGGCGAAGCAACTCCGAAAGCGAATGCCGCAAAAGGGGATCACCTGTTCGAATATGCCAGACTATAACGGAGCCTTTTTTTTTTTTTTTACGTTCCCGCAGAAACACGATACGACGTACCGCTGCCGGTTTACGAATGACTAAGTTCTTACACAATGCATATTTAAGCTTTCTGCCATGCGACTGTCTCTTCCCGCAGCCCTAGTCGTGCGGCATTATGAAAATCGAAGGCACGTATTTCTTATTCCCGTGTTCCCATTCATCGGGCTCAAGCCGACTAATGCTAGCGAGGTTTTACGCATAAGCATGGTCATGATAGCGCTAACGGGCATGCGGTTTTTTAAATGTAGACTGTGCCTCTAACTAACAGGCTGTTTTAGTGTGCCTCAATATAAAAGAGTTTTGCTTAGCAAACTTCCTTTCCGGGGATTAAAGTTCTCTATACAGCGGCGTAAATGGCGGTAATGGTTGCGATAAAATATGCGCGTAAAAGTTCATATAGTAAGCAAATGGGTATAGCGAAAAGGCATTATTCGAAACCTCCCTTTATTCGCAGTGTCTTGGGTTTCCCACTACAGCATATAGAGAACGCATCATACCCGCTTTTAATGAAGTGTACCTTATAACTAAGCAGGTTTTCTGCCCGGGAGCCCTTGTTATAACGAAGGTTTAGTGCGTTTGCTAACAACTATGCTTTCACAAACGTGATTGTAATGCTGGGTGACCAAATATTAAGCCAGATAAAAATCAAAATTGTCGTATTGTTTATGTGCTTGTATTGATTACAGTTAAATGTGGGTGTAACGAAGCTCTCTATGTAATGAATTCCTGGATTTAACAAAGTTTTTAAATTCCCCATTGCAAGCATTAAAGCCCATGTGTTTGCGACCTGTATGTAATGAAAGCGTTGCCGTGAAAGCGTTGCCTTGACGTAACGAATTCGCTACTCTGATGAGTCAATGTTTTTCGCACTTTTTCTGAAAAATGGGCTGGAGAAACGAATTAATTTAGCAAATTTCGCCCGCACCGCAAAGTACGATGCGTTTCCAGTGCGGCGTCGGTTAGGTGCTATACACACCTGTCGGTGTGTCGTCGCGCGTCTCCACTGCTATCTGTGGTGTAGGTTCACGGTGACGAGTTGTGCTGCCAGACAACGGAATGTTTTGCCTTTTCAAGACAAGCTCGCCATTTTAAATGCTGTCTTCGCCGGCGAGAAACAAAACGTCGCTGAAAAATACAGTAGCCATCTTGAGCGCGGAAAAGAGCACCAAGTTCGCTAAGAGGCGTCTTTTTAGCATAAGTTTGGTCCTTCAAACGCGTTAAGGCACCGAAAAGTGTCAAAAGGTAGAAGTGATAGCTAAGTAACGTTTGTGAATACGGTGGTAAGTGGCCTTACTTCTTTGTTGTGCCGTGCAGTGCCTAAGCTCGTGGGAAAGCAGCCGACGCAAATCACGCAGTTTTTTTTTTTTTTGTGAACTAAATTCTTGAAAGTAGAGCTCACCGTTATTGATAGTCTAACGTTTTGGTTTCGTTTCTGGTTCATTCACGCGAGCCTTAACTCGAAACCATACAATGTAACGGAAACTAGCATGTAACAAAAAATTGGGAATTTTTTCAACTTCGTGATATCCAGGTTTAACTGTAGCAGCACGTCAGTGTGTTTTGAAGCGAAACTGTCTTTCGCTGGGTTCTGACCAAAATTGTGTACGTGTATCGCGTCGCGTGGACAAAGAATCACCCGCGCTAGCTCCACAGCCAGTGTAAAATATTGTGCAGTTCTCAGTCTAATGTCGGCATATTGACAAAAGCTTATACTGAAATTGGCCGCTAAGACAACTCTATGATTACGACGAGTTTCGCTTACTTGTCATAATAAGTTAGTTTACAGTCAAGGTGTAAACGTAACAGCATTCTCGTCTGCGGTCAATAAATAGCCTTCTACACAGGGAGTATGGTTACAGAAAATGGCTGTAACTCTTGTTTTATGAAACCTTGCTGAAAGAAATTGTATAAGAAATAATTTATGAATAATTCTAAACAATTTATGCGTATGTGTTTTTATTCTATCAATATTAAGTCACCTTTAAAAACAACAGCGCAGTCGAACCTCGTTATAGCGAAGTGGTATCGAGACAGGAAATCAGTTCGTTATATCCGATAATCGTTGTAACCGTAGAGGTAAAAATGCGCTGTAACAAATCGACAATCTGGCTCGCGCAAGAATACTTGATACAAAACACCTTTTTTATGGCTTCGCACCCGCTATACACAAGGTAACCCTTCCCTTTCTCAATGCCGCATCTCAAACTCCATAAACCGGAACATCACTACGTGAAAATTCACCAGAACAAAGTTCACTTTACAAAAGTGGCGAAGGACGTGATCTTCGTCTGGTGGCTACTCACAGCGCTGAGCAGGAGGATGTTTTCCGCAGTATATCCACAACCACAAGAGCCTTAAAAGTCGGCAGTTTAGGACTACAGGGGGTATTTCCAAGTAGCTACTTAGCATCATTGTCAAATATTTATTCGTTATATCCGATATCGCTCGCAGCTCTAACAGTTTCGCTTTCGTTATAAACGAATGAGCTTGATTGAAATAGAGCGGGACGTACCAAAATTTCTATTGTGTTCGCTATAACCAATAATTCGCTATATCAGTGTAACGAGGTTCAAGTGTATACAGTTTTCCGCCAATATAGCTTCGGTGGTCTTCCGTCTTTAAAGTAAAGGAAGGGCTCTAAATTTTTTTTTTCTTCTGGGGTTCGTTGGAGTCTCTTAGACAGAAGGTGCACGCATGACCCCGGAATGGGCGTCACACGGTGCTCGAACCAGAGAGCGTTCGCGCGTGGCAAACGGAGAACGTACGCGCGCGTCCATGAAGGCACAGATGCAGTTCGACCCAGGAAGGGATATCCTGTACCGAGGCACGTGTCGACACTCTCGATCGGACTATGACGGCGTCAAAATACGTGACGGACGACGGGGTATGCGCATTGTGTGGCGAGACGCGACAATCTTTCGCCACGACACCACGGCGTGCTTGTCGGTCGTGCATTCAGAGATGGCGCGAAAACACTGGGCTAGGTCGGCCGTGTTTTGCGAGGTGTGAGAGGTCCTTGAGGCGGTTAAGATAGAACGCGCACGTAGGAGATAAAGCTGAAGAAATGGGGGTGGCTGCTGCAAATCTGGAGAAACCATCCTTTCGCACAGGAAGTGCGGCGAAGGCGCTCCGGGAACGATACTTCAAAGAGTGCCAGACAACAACAGAATGAAAGGGATAACGTTTTTTTTATGCGCTCCCACAGCTATTATTCCACATTTATGCGACAAATATGAATGCTACCGCTGAGCGCACAGCAAGAGATAAGGAGCCCGCCGATCTCGAAGGCTTCAAACAGCCAAGAAGGCGTAAAAAAAGCAAACAAAACGGAGGGAGACACACACGGACACCCGACGTGTAAACAACAACCGTAACACAAGAAAGTAAATGACCAATTCTGATAACTGCTCTAAACTCCACTCTGGTGCACTCACGGATGCTGGTATTTAGGTGGGAAAGAGAATGAGTGTTCAGGATTTGGGCATGTATTAGAGGTTTCTAGGTATGCCATCCTGTAAACACAAAGAAGTTAAAAAAAAATGAAACGAAGCGCATTTACGCAACAGCGCAGCGATGGAGATATACAAAGCAGAGGTGGGGCTGCTTGACAAATGTTATATCCGAGAATTTTCCTTTTAGTGCGCAAAACTACACAGGGACACCCGTGTGGACAACGACCAAGGCCTTTGCTGAAACGCGATAAGTACAGCCTTGTTATCACTGGAGCAGGAATTTATACCCCCGCCAAAGTTAATTTTCGTTCCCCTGCAAATGATCACGTAGAAAACGTCCCATGAACTGCAGTTGGCCATTTCGGAAGGGCAGTTCGTCTTTATGATCATCACGCAATGCCGCTGTCTCCGCGTCAACGAAGACGGTGCCGACAGGCATGTCAGTTCACATTTAACGTCCTGGCGTCTTCCTAGTGTCTACGGATACGGCTGCATCAATTACAATGACTGTTAAAATTCAATGCCTTTAGCTAACCTTGCAACGACAACGACAATGGTTGTTTTCGGGAAACCGGAAAACTACTTGAAATTCGTGGAAGTGTCCTATAAGCCGCATCCGCTGTAAAATAGCTCCTCCTGGGCTCTGGGGGTGACAAGCTGCGGAATAACGGCTGTTAGTTCAATTCTATTGAATTCCTATGCTGCTTGTGTTGTTTAAGAGTTGCTTTTCTTCTCTCAATAAAACTCTACCTTGTTCCAACGTAGTTTAGCTCGTAAACGTGAAATAAATTTGTAATTTGAACAATTCCAATATGTCGTTCTCAAAATTTTCTGGCACAGACGACGACCCTTCAATTTATTCTGGTTGAACATTACCACAATAAGTACAAAGCAGTAAAGCAAACCATAAGAATGAGAACAACATGTACTTTTACCTGCATAAAATTTCTGACACCCTTTGCGTCGTTTTGGGTCGCTTTTGTGTCGTGTATGTTAAAACCAAATTCTTTTTTTTTTTTGGCTGTGCTTTTACGCCATTGTCAGAATCTCCAACAAGCAGAGCAACCACATGTTGATTGCGTTCAGTTGTAACAGCACAAATCTCGCGCTTATTTCTCCGCTATCATTAGCTTAGTGGCCTTGCGTTTTCTTCTTCCGTGTGCCTTCTCGTAATGCTTATGATTGCGCCGATTTTTGAAAGAAGAAAAAAAATGGCCAAGGGCTGCTGGGTCGTGGTGAAGAGTACGTGAAATGTAGGCATTCCGGACCTATCACTATAACAGATGTACCTTCAACCGTTAGTCACTACCATTTCCCCCGCGACGTCATTTAATCCAATCCAATCCGATCCAATTCCACCGAAACAATGTGCGCACTCGTCCCCCAGCGTGCAGTATATTTGTCCGCTCACACAACCTCATAACCGTGGAGTGGAGGTGTTTATCTCCGTCGGTATCATAGATAATTATCACGTGCAGTCGTGGTTTCAATACAAATAACATGAAGCCGTCGCTTTCTGACGACGTTCTAGCAGCCTCACAATCACTCCCCAAACCGTGAAACCGTCTTAAAATGGATTAAAAGCCCCGTGTTACCACAGCTGGTCTTATTACCAAGTTTAATAAATCTAATTGAGTCAGTATTTATATGATAAATGACTAACAAAAAGCAATCGTCATGAATTTTTGTTGCACACGTTTGGGCAGCGACAATGTCCAGATTCTGGTACACTGTACGAATAATCCAACCCAAATCCAGTTTACCGGCCGCCTCATACCGCCTACCACTAAGGTGTTAGGTGAGTAGCGTAAGAGCGTTTTAAGTTATAAAATATCACCGGACGACTTGGCCCCTTCACAAACCATATGCAGAGCCAAAGAAAAGAATAAAAAGACCGCGTATCTGCTTGCTTGGCTGAAAATGCCCTCTCAACAGCTGCTCTCAAAACTAGTGTTATAGAGAAACTTAATCAATGACCCATTTTTGGCGCTATTTCTTCCTCCATGCCATGCGAAATCAACCTCAGTTTCTCTAGGGCCGTTCGTGTAGGTGGTTCCATGTTGTTCGTGGACAGGGGTCAGAACAGCTTAACGTCCAGCAGGTCTTGCTGGCAATCTATTCCAAGTGCCGTCCCCGTACTTCTCATTACTCCCCCATATACACCTGGTGCTTGTACTACTGCTCTTCAGACACTACTAATATAGACGTTCATTATGACTTTGAAACTACTGAGCCCTGAGCACCCATTAGCGCGTTTGAATTATGTGATTGGAGAGTTGAACAAGTGATGCGTTTTTAATTGAAGGAAAAAAACCTACCTGAGAAGTTGAGAAACGAGCGTAAAGAACACTGTGATTGCTTAGTGTTATTATGACGATTTCTTATATCGTATACATGCCGTAATAAATACCACTAGGCAAGAATTGGACAGCAGGATTGCTCATAATTTTACTCTAAGGGAGAGACAGACGTGCGGGAAAGATTTTTAGTCACATTCCTTTGTGATAAAGCCAGATGCCTGAGCCTCAACGGCCGTGACTCTCTTACTACATTGTGTCGGTCGATGATGCGACACGTCCTTCAGCAGAATACCTGACATAGGCGAAGCAACAATGAACAGTCGGTCTCTCAGGTTTCGTCTATTCTTTTCATTCACACATTGGGCGGGTGGAAGCGAATGTCAACAGACAAGGCCCATTCAAAGATAGTGTTATCTCCTTGACGCAGACATGCACTCTCCGTTGTAACATCGTAGACAGGGTTACCGGGAACACCACTGACAAGAGTGAAGATGTTAGGAAAACGCCAAACGCGCACGAACCTTTCAGCCGATGAATTTGATAACTGAAAGGGCATTAAACCTCGTTGAACCACTCAAGTAGCCCTGAATGTGCCGTCAGTTGGCTTTTCTGCAGTAACTTCATTGCAGCGTTTTTAAGTGCCTGTCACGCCTTGCAGGTGATCTTATTGCAGTTACTAGGGGATTACACCTGAAACGGCACGTCGATGGTCACGTGCTTGCACAATTGGTCGATTCGAGGGCTAAAATCGGAAATGATTTTGACTCGCCACAGGGAAGGAGCAACTAGGACGAGAAGATATTAGGGAAACATATTCCGGTGGCGCACGTTTGGAGTGATTTTTCTGCAAATTTGGAGCGGGTATTGCCTTGTGATGCAACGGAAAGTATACAGTCAAATACCATTACACAGCGATTTTGATGTCACGTTTGCAGAGATCTCTCGTGTGTTTTTGCTTTTGCTTTCGTGTTAAGGGATTGCTACGCCGCCTATACGGGGGTCCATGAAGTTAGTCAAACTTTTGAGATTTTACAGGCACAGAGACATAGGAATATGCTATCCTTTACGTGATTAGCTTATTACTGCTCCAGCACTAGGTGGATCAACCCCAAGATATTTATGCGCGCTCTCTGAAATCTGTGCGCGTACTCTGAGGTTTAGCACCGTTAAAACTCGGAGATTTGCATTTATCCGCTGAGGTGTATTGGACTCGTTTTTAAAATGACTGGCATCAGCACAATCGATCGATCGATCGATCGATCAATCAATCAATCAATCAATCAATCAATCAATCAATCAATCAATCAATCAATCAATCAATCAATCAATCAATCAATCAATCAATCAATCAATCAATCAATCAGTGTGAAAAAAACGCGGCCCCATCACAAGAACTCTGTGCGCGTGCTCTGAAGCGTAGCACAGTGTATTGGACAACGCTTTGTAAACAGAAATTTATGCTGAGTCCGGTGCACACGTCAAGGATCACAAGCAAGGCCTGTTTAGACTCCTTAATGACGCAAATGAACCTAGCGAGGCTTTCTTGCGCGCCTGCATCAGAATCTGCATCAGATCGTCTCCTAATTTTAGCATCTTGGGGACTGAGCAAGTGCGGTGCGCTGATGTCAATGAAAAATAAAAACTTCGCAGAGTTCGGAGTCACAGTGGCAGATTCCGTATGACTAGAATGTCTTCATGTGTGGGGCACTTATCGCGTCCTACGGAGCTGGAGTGCTTTAACAGAAAATCATAAACAGAGGGCCCAAGTTATCATTCGGGGGCGCTCAAGCTTCTCTCTTAATCAGAATGTTCTTTAAGCTATCCGTCGTTTTGTGATAATTGAGAGGTGATAAATGGAGTAGCTACATATACAACAGAAGAAAATAAAAATAATCTCCACACTATTAAACACTAGAGGCTTATATAATTACGAAAGAAATACGAAAGAGAAGAGAAACACTTACGAGCCCACGAGTGGCGAAACCAGGTAATTGAAACTAATGTGACGTTGGCGTAAGCCAAGCGCTTAATTTCTTCAAGGCCGGCCGCGGCGGCCGCTTTTCTTAAGGAGGCGAAAAGCAAAAACGCCCGAGTGTGCGAGATTTCGACGCACGTTAAAGATCTCCAGGTGGTCAAAATTAATCCGGAGCCCTCCACTACGGCGCGCCTCATCGCCTGCGTTGCGTCGGCGCGTTAAACCCTACAATAAATCAATCAATTTCTTCAAGACAGCCAACTTGATTTGGGGTGATTATGCGTTCCCCTCCTTTAGAACGTCAGCATTTAACTCTGGTTCCTTGCAAATGGGAAGCTTTCAAGAAAATTGGAACTTGCAGTTCCTACCTCTCGAATTCATTTGAAAAACCGGCCAACTCGGTATTGCGATGGAAAAACATTCATGGTATCACGGGCTCTCTTAGCACAAATATAATGTGCAGATGATTGCATTTTTACCTCCAAGCCACCCTTAGAACTTAACGGCTCCTAGTAATCTTAATCCTCATAAGCAACCTTTATTGATCTTGGGCACGTCGTACGGCTTGGCTTAAGCACAGCCTTCTTAATTGTAAGTCAATTTTATGCACCTGTACGATTATCCATGTGGTATCTCCTTGTATCTAGCCTGCACAGGCAGCCATTAACGAAATCCCTCGACAAATAACGTTTGCCATGATAACCTTCTCCTAAAATAAGTGTTTGCGGTACATACTCGGCACTTTATTGGGAAACGTCATTCGATGCGATGCCAGCATGTTACTTCTGATTGACCGAACTGCAATCGTTAACAATTAGAGGCTGCCTTACAAACAAGCTGCCCCTACATAATCCCCACAAATTCTCCTTTGAACAATCTCCGGTCATCTCATGGCCGTCGATTCCTTTAATATACGCTCTGTCTAAAACAGCGGTATTTAATGCTCACCCGCACTTCAATTTCAGCTAGACGTAAGGGAAGAGCTTGAAGTCAGCCAAATATTACCCGCTGCAAGTGTATTGTTTGTCTAATTCCTCAGCAGAAACTTTTCTTGGTGGTGCGGTGCCTTCGGAGGAAAAATGGACTCTTAAAATCTCCAACGACAAGCGTGACAAAAGTAGTGTGAAATTTCTCATTACAGAAAGAGGTACCGATTTCCCTTTGCAGTACGACCTAGATATTACATTTGCGAACTTAAAGAACAGCCTATACGGGTTTCGGTCGGTTCGTGCGGATGACCTAACTTGAAACCGCCTACGAATTATTGAGATTTGGGTTAGGAAAAACCAACTACAGTGAATAATTGGGAACGAATGTAAATTGGCGTCACCTGCCTTTTGATGCAGTATTCCCGCATCAGTGTATACTTGAAGATTGTATTGTAGGCTTTAAAGGCCTTCAGCGGAACCCAAATACCCCATTTTGTACGTGCGTAGAGATGATGTAAATAGCATTCGTGTGCTGTCTCGACTTGAATTGTAATCCTCGCTTCATGGGGTTCCCGCAGGAGTCGTGAAGGCACGCTTGTTTGATTTGCCGGCATGACTGCGAAGTTTTACACACCGGCTTTAAATCAACATCTTAAAAACCTCAGGAATGGAACTTACTTCCTGCATGCTGGCAGATTATATGCTTTTTCGTTCATCAGACCAAGAAAAAAGGCAGGCGATTATTATGTCCCATAATGCAAAAAACGCAGCGCCGAAGAGTGATCACTCGAAGACATTGCGATGGTATAAGTACGGCATGGGGACGTTTTGGCTACACCTCATTACTATTTTTATGGTATCACGTTATTGCGGGGGGTCCCGGCACCCGATTTGTCTGTATACATCGTTCAACAAGGGCTTCAGGTAGCCCTACTTCGTATGATTATTGCGAGATCGTTTCTCCTGTGCCACAACCACGTCGCCCGGCCTGTGTGTTCTGTCGCATCTTGACTCTTAAGTCACGTATACTGTCACAAACACGTCTTCGCTCACGTATCTCCTAGCCGGTGGATGTTTCTCAAGGAACCATCGCAACTGGTTCCACAGAGCTGAAGCGTTGCCATACGAACGACGCCTTGCGCTCGGTGAACGCACCGGGGATGCAGCAATGGCGAAGACACTCTACGTTACCATGGTAACAGCTCCTCCCTCCTCTGCTGAGTGGATACCATGGCTACGGCGCCGGTCCCGCATTCGACTCTACGGGGGATCCTTCACAGTCATGGCAAGGAAGAAAGTATTGTTATAGGCTGCGCTGTAAAACAGTAAACACACCGTTAACAACCTGTTGTTGTTCCTAGGAGCGCCCAGTGTATTTCACCGGGAGGTACGAAAAGAAAACTGTCTGAGCGACCATACTGCCACAACAATTCCAGAATGATCTCGTTTCCGTGTCGCCGCTGTCGCGTGTTGAGAGAGAGTTTTAACATAGCGGCTAGCGTACGCGAACACTACGGTGGCGGGTTACCGGGACCCTACTGCGCATGCTCGCGCGGGGAGAGCGAGAAGGTCACCCCTTAGTGGAAAGATTGCGCGGGCTCAGCGAGGCATAGGCGACCGTTCCCGTGGAACGAATGCACACCTGTCCAGTCGGGTCCCGGCATCGGCTGCTGTAGCGTTAGCGTACGCTAGCCGCTATGCGAAAACTCTCTATTATCATATAGTTTTCGGCAGTTCTATTCACTTACCTGCCGTAGCTACGCCACTGCCATGGCCGCAGCCCATGATATATTTTTGTCGGACGTCGGGTTACCACTCCGGTCGCAGCGGCCTGAGTCGAGCTGTTGAAATTCGCTGCTTATTAAAAGGAGGGTAACGGCGTTGTGTCTGAATGAAACAGGAACAACGGCTCACACAATGTCGAGCTTCGAATCTTAGCTGGGTCAGCCACGCTGAGCTCATGAACCTTTATCAGCCGTGGCACATTTATGATGCCGATTAGCGCGCTGCGGCCCGAACGGAGCGCACTGATAGGCCGTTCTACTTTGCCTGTCTTCACGGCTCAGGCAAACGTCCTGTGAACGTCGTAAGCTTTCGCCTACGGACCGGCAGTTTTCTTCAGAGCTGCCCTATCATACAGTGTACACTGAAGGTTGACGCGAATTTGAATGTATTTGGGCTAATTGCTTCTGGGTGGCGGTGCTAGAGGAGCTCTCTGATGCGCGCAAGGTGAGGTAAAGTCTTACTTCTTTTTTACTTCGTTGCAGGATCGCGGTAATCATCTGTGAAAAATGAACGATCTATAAAAAAGAAAGGTTACGATAGCAACGAGATTAAAACAGACGCATAAAAAACGAGAACGATAGAAACTATTGGCCCTCTAAAGAACACCTGCTCCCCTTTTACAGCGGGCGTGGGCGTGGATTTCCATAATGGCTCATTACGCGAGGGTCAGGCACGGTGGCGGTTTCCCGTTTCTTATGAAGTTGCCGAATTTCTATGGATACTTTTTGAAAATAGGTTAGGGTTCACCCCAGGATCTTCGGGAGTTTCCACGGAACGTCGCCTTTACGCAGGTACGATATTGCCGATGAGTGAAATTAAACGACCGTATTGCGTGGGATACATGCACGTGTGAGCTCATGAATTCTATTTATAGCGCTATTTTCGATTGTAGTGATTTCCTGCAAATAATCCACGCGTGACAAGTTTCGCATTTGTAATAACGACAAAAATAAGTACCCGCTAAGTAGGTGCGGTTATCTGTAAAAAGTTCTGGGAGAGCAACCCATGGCCATTTTCTATTGACATGAAAAGCATCCGAGGAAGCTTGACGAGGGAAAGGGGCATTAAAAGGATAGTACAAAACGTGAAAGCCGGGAAGTACACCCCACATACAATATGGCGGCAAGGGCGGCTTCGGTGGCGGCAAGAGCCTTGCTGAAGACGACTTAAGCTCGTTCTACATGGTGCGATTTTTCCTGCGAATTCGCAGATGCGGCGCCGCTCGTGCGGCAAAACGACTTCTTTTTCGTTGCTGCGGCAAAGTGCACAATGTTTGAACCGTCGAGCGTCCCGCGCGAACGCCGCTCGTGCGGCTCGTGAGGCGTAGAGGGGCCGGACCTGCGGCCAATAGGAACACAGCTAGGTGAACTTCACGGCATCACCATCTTCACGCTTAGCAACCAGATGGCGCTGCTTGTATGCGCGCGGCGTAAGCGCGCATGCACCGAAACAAACGCACGCGCGTTCACAACGCGATGCCACTCGCCGTTTTCATCGAATGCTTAATCGGAATCCGCGCAAGTGGCGGACATCGCAGCAGGGAAGAAGTGCAGAAGAACCCAAGAACAACCGGCTGAGGTAAACCGAGGTGTGCTAGGCGCGCACAACAAGCAAACCCAGGGTTGCTCGCTGTGTTTGTCTTCTCTGCTATGTGTGCGTATACTGATAAATAATTGGCTATTGTTGCATGAAACTGCAGATAAACTCATGTTTATTGCAAAAGAGCATGAAACAGCTCGGCCAGAAAGTAAAATGACACCTTTTTTAAATCACAACAAGCTCTGCTCGCGGCAGATGTAATTCGGTCTGCAAACAATGGGCCTCTGAAATGTGGAGATCGGGACGTTCGCAGGCCATGTAGGCTAAATTTCCAGGCATTGCGAACTTCGCAAATGCAAATGTTCGTTCCACGGAATTCGCAGACGAAAAACGCACCATGTAAAACGGGCTTTAAAGGCGTCAGAGCGACAAAATGCAAGTTTGGCTCATTCGAAAGACTGCATATATACTCAATTATGATGACGGAAATTTTAGCGCAAGCTGGCGCCAAAAGGAAAACAGATGAAGCAGGCTCAGCAGCCACCTTCTCGTCGGGTTCTTATGACGTCATCAGGACTTCACGAGTACGGATTTCTGGGCTAGTTGGTGATGCTTTGACGAAAAATTCATAGCGCATAAAAACAAGGACAGGCATAAAAACAAGCGGACAACAAGGCATAAAAACAAGCGCTCCGTGTTGTCTCTCCTCTTCTCTGTCCTTGTTTTTATGCGCTATGAATTTTTCGTCATCAGGACTTGTTTGCGCGAGCAGAGGCCTCCGACCGAAGTTGCCTACAAGAAACATGGCTGTGTGGTTGTAGCGGTGTCTCTTGTATCACTTGAAGAGTTGCGAGTGGTTAGCACGCTTACAACTGCGTTAGTGCTCCTCCTATCATTTCCCTGAGGACGCCGGGTGGTAAGAAATTTCGAGATTTTGGAATTTCCGACTTTTTTTTTGGTTTAAAATACCTCATTCAGAGATGAAATTCAGTTGAGTTGCTTAGCAAAAGCTAATTTCTTACAAATTAAACGAGGTTGTATTTCGTCTTCTGTCTTCTTTCATTCCAAAATGGGAAACTTGTGCAGTTACCATTTTATTTGTTTATTTTTATTGTGGGGAAATTGAAGGCAATGGTAGCCGTGAAATGAAGAGAATGTGTAATGAACAGAACGCCGTATAATAAGCAGAGAGCGGAGCGACGCCTCTTAAAACACATTACTGCATACCGTCAGAGTGACAAGACCGGGTTTTTACGCTCAGTTGTGGCAGTCGGTAGCAGGAGTGTGTGTAAATTTCACACCTAATTCTTTTTTGAATTCCAAAAATAAGAACAGGATGATCTACATGAGAACACTTAGCCACATACAAAACACCTGCCCCGAGCAAGAAGATAGTTCTTGACAAACAATTGCATTCAGATCGGCGCTTATCGTGCTGAAATGGGGTACCGCATGAATACTCATGAATGAAAATACTCACTTTCAAGGCCATCACCAAAGTGCTAAGTGGTGAGGACGCAGTATACCCAGAATACGCCTCTTAATTGCAAGCTATGGCGAAATAGATTGTCATAAACCTATCAGATTGAAGCCGAAGATTGCTCGATAGCTATTTATTTTAAAGCGAAGTTTTAGTGTTCTTACTGACGGCGTCTGTAACGCGAAAAGCTTATGTATTTACGTTTTGCAGCCTGGTTTAATTAATGTGTAGGGGGTAGAGAAAAATGAATCAAGTGCGGTATATTTCAGCCACCCGAATATAGGACCAGAAGAAAAATGCAGTTGCTGCCCCAGACACACGCCCACGCACATATGTCACAAAAGAAAATGTATACGGGCAAATAGCCGAAAATATCACCGCCACTACATTCGTGGTTCATGTACTCAAGGTCGTTACTGACGGATGAGCATTTGACGCATTCCCACGCTTGTGATATTTTTGTAAGTGCAGCTCTTACACGCCGGTTCTGGGCTTACGCGTCGCGTCGCAGTGAGCAGTCGGCAGGAGGGAACAAAGAGTGCGGCGGAGGATGAAAGTACAGGGATAGCGAAGAGAGCGCGACGGCAAGGCGGAGAAAGAGGGCTCGATCGTAACGTGAGAGGGAAAGGAAAGCTGGGTAAAATTACAGGAGAGTGAATAGGAAGAACGAGGAACGTACGACGAGGGTAAGCGAGATCGGGGCGCGCTCCGGCGGCCGTTGTGGCGGCTGCTGTGAACCGCGCAGCAAGAGATTTCAAGATTTCAAGATTTATTTAAACATGAAATTTACCATACATTTGTGTGTGTGCAGTTGCTGTGCTAAAAGCCTCAGCAGACGAGGCTTCGTCTGCTGAACAGGGAGCGCCACCGAAGCAGACGTTGAGATATGTCCTTAATTGTACACGTACGCATGTTTTCTCAGCTTCTTTACCACACTATGCCCCCGAATCAAGTTGTCTCGACAGCTGCACTCAAAATTTGCATTACAAAAAAAAAAAAAAACCGTAATCATCTGACATTCTTTTTTGTGTGTTCATCGATGACGGTAGGGAAATAATGTGGCTGAGGAAGCACGAACAGCTTCGTGGAAAAAACAAAAGTAACATCAACAAAAAACAGGCGTATATGGCTTAAATAAGCTTACGCTCGAGTTACAGTCTGCATGTTTAAAGCCATTGTGGGAGCTTTATCAGTAACACTTGCTCCGGTCGAGAGCATCCGCTCCTTCTGTGTCAGCACGTCCGCGATCAGGCGATCGCAAGGGCTCGCAACACACGAGGAGGAAAAAAAAAACATTACGATAAAAGCTCTGAACAAGGGCACGGAAAAACTAGGTTACAGAGACATTACGGTTGTTCTGAAACGAGGAAGAGCAACGAAAGGGAGCAATCTGTCTAACTGGAAACAATCTGCTCGACGAGCCTTGCGTAGGCATTCTAAAACTTACGGCAGGTCTATCAGCGCTATAAAACGTTGTTTCTAAGCCGCTTCGATCTTGGTATCCGGCAAAGGACGACTACACTTAATAGGGTTGATGAATTCTGAGTTCTCGGTATTGATGGGAGTACAGCGACGCTGGGTCGCTGCTTCTTTCCATAACTCAAAAGAAGTGGCAATTCATTGTAGTTCGATATACAGCAGTCATAATAGCAGCACGGATATAACACCGGGGGTGCGACGAACGGTTCTAATCTCAGCAGGCCTGAAGAAATAGCGCGCACCTTTATCGCCCCGACGTTGTCGACAGATTGCGTGCGCTAGCCGCCAAGGACGCGACAACGCCTTCAGCGTGTCTCCGTGCCGGTGAAACTCACGGGAGACGAATGTGGGACGCAAGACGCCTGACCTGAAGTATATGTGCCATATTATGCTTTCGAACAACAAAATTAACATCCATTGTATCAGTCTGCAATGGCAATAACTCCGTAAAGATTTGATGACTCTGTAAAGATAATGGTGGGGTTGTCAATATGTCGAAAATCCAGAAGCGCCGCTAACGGCCGCCTGAAAGGTGTCTAATTGAGCAGTGGTATAGTAGGGCATGTGAGAATTGCCAAAGAACTCAAAAATAATTGAGGGTATGCTACCACTGTCACTAAAAACGTAACTACACAATTAAAGCGTACTCCAGGTGATGACGTATGGGGCAGAAACTTGGGGACTTACTAAGCACATCGAAAGAAAACTTAGGGCGGCCCTACGAGCCCTGTGAAGGATAATAACGCGTTAAAACTTCGAGGTAGGAAAGGAACGTCTTGGGCGAGGGAGCATCCGGGTGAAGACATTCTGGGTAAATTTATGACAAAGAATATAGTTGGGCTAGGTATGCAGTGCGAAGGAATGACAACCAGTTGACCATCAGAGTAACATAATTACTACAGAAGAGGAACAATTCTATGAAAAGATGAGATAAGGAATTTGTTGCTGGGATTCGGACAGCCCATGGTAGGAACAGTTGGAAGGCTATGAGGAAGTCTGTCGACTGAGAGTGGACTGAAATATTATATATATATATATATATATATATATATATATATATATATATATATATATATATATATATATATATATATATATATAGTATAAGTAAAGAGTCGGATACACAGCAAGAACAATAACAAACAATGTTTACTTACGTAGCGGCAACGGGACTTGCCTTCATCAGAGCAAAGTTACATGATTTTACTTGACTTTACTTATGCTATTTCTGCGCGCTTTGTGAGTTTATCTTTCTCTAGATTTATATATATATATATATATATATATATATATATATATATATATATATATATATATATATATATATATATATATATATATATATATAGATAGATATAGTACATACGTTTTTGTGTGTGCGTGTGGGAGGGTGTGTACCTTGAACTCATACTCCAGGGCCTCAGTTGCGTATCACGGAGCCACGACCATATGCTGCTACGGCCTATATTGTGGAGCCGAGAGATCGAGTATATGAATAAAAGTTATGTTCTGATATAACCCCTAACAAGCTTGGTTGTTAACGTTTTCGTAATAATCGCTCGGTTCAATTCTCCAGCACACGTTTACATGGCTAAACTCACATTTCTCTTTAAGTGCGAACCGGGCGAACGTCAGGCGTCTGCCGTTAACGGATTCGTTCGAGGGGGCGGCATAAGGGGGAGGGGGGAAGGGGGGGGGGGGGCTGCTGGCAAGGAAGCAGAGAGTGGCTTCAATCTGATTAAATCAAAACAGCTCAAGGCATTTTAGCGCACTGGATATCGAGCAGACTTAATGCTCAAGCCCCAAGAGGGAAAGCTGGCGTTCGCTGGGGAACTACCAGAAGGCGCGGCGAAAAATTAAAATTGCGAGATTATTGAGCGCCGCATTATTACGCGCAAAAGTTCACGCACAAGACTCGGGCTTGGCTGACGTAAACACCGGCGGAGTAACTTCAGACTGGGCCAGGTTCTGTAAAGTTAGGGTGAGGTATTAATTTTTCCCGGCTTGGAATTTTTTTTACAACTTGCGCATAAGTTTCGTCGCGACATTAATGTGGAAACCCACGCATTAAGTCGTAGATCGCAGCGGAAAATTAGGCTTGTTGTTGCAGAGCGAGTTTTTTTTTTTACGTTACCTTTGTTCAGAATTATTTCGCAAAAACGCCTCTGCAAGTGAGACTCATTGGCGGACGCAGCTAAAAAATAGCCGTTAGACAACAAGCGAAGCTTGACGCTAGGTCTTAGCTTCTGCAATTTGGTCACATATTTTGGCAACGCGAGACGGAAGAGAGAGGAGGAGGGGCGACTCCTTTTTAAGGGCGTTATTATCGTGATTAGACATCGTGATTAGAACTGCTCACAAAGCTCAGAACAACACAGTTGTAGTTCTTTTTAAGTGCAGAGCACTTTAGGCGCTTGCCTTGTCGTCCTAGCTCGCTCGCTCGACCCAAGTAATAGAGCAGCAAGGCGGCGTTCCGGGGTAACGCTGTTGTTCGCGGCGTACCCCAGAGGCTTCGAAAGCCAAGCGGTTTATATTGTCATAAGCGTTCTAAACTCGTCAAACGCTGGCGCTTGTCATACATCTTCCCGTTGTTTAGCGCAAAGAAAACTATAGGTACATTTGAGGAAAAATATACGTAATTAACCGTCAGCGCCGGCGTTCCTTTAGTGAAGCACGCCCGTTGGGTTGGTTTTTACGATTGTAAAAGCAAGATGTGGCAGTGCAACGCCGGTACGTACGGGGAGAAAAGCACAAAGAGAACAGAACTCCCGCTGGCGCAGTTCTAGGCAGGGGGCGTGCGAGCACTTCGAAGGCGGGAAATTTGAATTGCATGGGGTGGTAGCAGTAAGCGGATAACCGCGGTACAGTCCATTATGGCGAATCACTGCTCTGCACTTCCGACAACTTTGACATTGAGTGGAACGGCTTTAATTTTTGCTTATCCGTTACTCCGCTGTTCTAACCCCCACCCCCCTCCTCTTCATCCCATCCATGTTTTCTGATTGTTGCGTTGGGCTCACTGGTATTTATTCTATGGTCTCGGCAAAATAGGCTCCATTGTTGAGTAGTGCATTGTGCACGTCGTCTTTCCGCTTGATCGGTGTCGTTGCTGTGCTAAAGTATAGAATTGATGTTATTACAGTGGAGCTGTTAAAGGCTAACTACCCTGTTTTTTTTTTTGCGTCCGTAGGAAGAGAGAAACTGCTCTCCACCTCCTCATTTTGGCACAATATCTTCCTTCGGCCACCTGTTAGCTTCCAGCGCTCCATATTTTGGTATAAAATGGCGTATATTGCCCCTGAAAAAAAAAAAAAACTGCGGTTGATTCCTCCGTCATACGAATCACTAAAACACGAAAGTGAAATGTGAAGCTAAATTTGCAGCTGAGCATGATTTGGCGGGTCCGCGGCTGTCTTGTGGGTGTGCTTGGCGAGCGACGTCCTGCTGGCGGGTCGCTTCTGCAAACGTGTACTGGCGTCATTTCCGTGACGAATATGACGTCGGTGAAATCTTGGGGTATCGTGGCATAAAACACTTTCGTGTTAAAATATAAAAGCCGAAAACAAACAACCCTAAGTAAACATACCCTTTAGTACTAAAGGTGGCTTCCCCGCAAGAATACCCTGTGTGCAGGAGTGCACCCTTTTCAGGCCGCTTGCTTCGATGTACTGGCGTTACTTCTGTGGCGGATATGACGTCAGCGGAATCTTGGTGTGTCCGAGAATAAGACACTTTCGTGTTAAATGTCTTTTTAGCAATACATTTGTGCTTAGAAGTAAAGCCGACCTTACAAAAATCCTTGTAAGCTTTGTTTTTGTAAGCTGGCTTTTCCACATTGTGTTTTGCACGGTGAAGCCAAGTTCCGAAAAAACGCCCGCCCAAACTACAGTTATATCAAGTGAGAAATGCGGGATGGGCGAAGTTTCGGGTCAGGTGCGAAAAACTGCAAAAAAGTGGCCGCACCGACAAATAAAACTGCGGAGATATCAAGTACGAAAGCCGGACAGGTTGTCCCTTTTGTTCAAAATCGAGACATCGGCGGTGTTTCCGACCGCGGGACGTTCTTGTGGAAGGAGATCCCTGGGATTTTGAAGGCGACAAAGCTAGTGCAATTTTAAGGGGCGGGCAATATTTGGGGTCCTTTAGTAAACTGAATATTTCACCTCTAAAAGGGTGTTGGTGATGTTTCGAGGGAGAGCGTTCTCTCGGAACTTTACGGTATTAATACAGGAAAAATAGGGCAACTCCTCGTCAACGCGGCTGGAGGAAACCACCGACGACGATCGGACCGCGGCCGCCAAGCGCAAGCGCGATACTTGTCGGGACCCCGAATAGCGTGAGGCGCAAATGGCGTCGGCGTGGTTACAATCTCAGCGAACGTTTCCCAGCGCTACGGCATGGTTTGAGCTGGGAAGGTGGATGAAGAGCTCATCTGGCTGTCCACCACCAGCAGGGTTCTCCCGACAGAGGGCGGTGGTGGAAATGCCGCGCATTGCTCCACTTCACCACCAGCTGCTTTCGGTAGGCCACCCATACTCCGGCTTACTCGTTTGAAATGTCCGCCCGAAGAACTAAAAACTGCCAGTGTGCAAGAACAACGCCAGCAGTAGCGGGCCGCAACTTCCGCCATCTGGTTATGTGGCTTGGAAGGTCAGGTGGACAACAGGTGTCTCGGAAGTCTCAGATCGTCAGCTGCAGGCAAATTTCGGAGTCAATGTCCGCGCTTATCATCTTTTTTTTTTTTTTTTTTTTGAGAGCTTCCACTTTTCACCACGCAGCAGCCCCAGAATGACCGGTATTTGACAAGCGTGCTTCAATATTTGTTATGAAAATTTGAAGTTGCTAAACGTCTTGAGCCTCCCACCGCTGCCGTTCTCAAAATTCCACCTCAAAAATTCCTGTGGAGAACACTGATCTCCACAGGGGGGAACAGCACTGAATTTTTTCAACGCTCAATTTGTGACTCTTAGTAAGTGTGAATTAAATGATTGTTTTTTTTTTATAAAGCAAAGTTGAGTCCTGCAGTTCTGCTGGAGCACAGAGAATAAATCTTCGTCTTCGTATGTCGGGGGGCCTCGACACAAGAAGATTTGCGAGGGGCCTCGCAAATCGAACACTTGTTTAATTGTCGCGTAGGGATTGTTCGCTTTGCGTTGGGAACCGTTCGCTTTATTTCTCACACATTTTTTTTACATTAATGCCACCGCACAGCCGCAAGATCTCCATGGCCAGAACTATCGCACCGACGGAACGATTGGCTTTTAATTGGCGCAATGGACATCCCATAAGCACTGCTACTGTGCCTTTTTAACACGACTACAAACTGCCCTAACCTGGGATACTTACTTCAAGACGGTGGCTGTGCACCGCTTCGAAGCAAGGTAACATTCCGATATGGTACTGTTAATTTCGCTTTTTGCACGCGAGTAACTAGGAGATTGAGGAGTTATAGCTGTACTTATTCTGCGCCAAAGCAAAAGACACAGATAAACAAGTACAGGAACGAAATTCTCAACCAGCTGACTCCGTTGGAAACTATAGTTTATTCTACTTTCTGTGTGGAATCATTATTTTTACTATATGCGTTCATAGCTGTAACAAGAGGATAGTTGTTACCTTTGAGGCGGGTACAAGTTGAGATCAATCGAATTTAGATATTTCGAACGCTCTTTGCTCTCCGTTTCTATATACAACGAACGAAGTGTGAAGGCACTGATGGTGGATAAGAATCGCTGCATGTGAAAGCGACGACGGGTAAGGGCTTTTAATAAAAGAAACTCTGCTCTGTATTCATGCGTATTTGCTCTACCTCACGTATATGTTGAAAGCTACGACCCTTCACGGCGTTAGGTCTTTTGTTCTTTACCTTTTTTTGCCAAGGGAAACCAGATAGCCCAGAACATAAGCTATGAGGTAAAAGAATTACGCTTCACTAGAAATAAAAAAAAACTTGGAAGAGAAAATGCTGTTGCCAAATGTTTTTAAATAGGGCCTCCCGACTAACGGTGTTTGGTTTCGTCGCACAAAAAGAAAAAGAGTAGGAGGAGGCCTGCTCATGAAAGCGCAGCTACTCGCAGGCCGACGCGAGTTTTGTCCATCCATTACAAGGACCGCTAATGCACACAGTTTTACAATGTTGCGAATGCAATAGCCCCACGTGGAATCGATTAAGTTACTCGGCCGTGGTGAGAGCTTCTAAACGGCTGACTCTATGACGCTGATTTCTGTTTTTGTTTTCGTGAATGCAGAGAGAGAGAGGGGTGGGGGGAGGGGGCGTTTTTAAGCCTTGTTCTGATGTCTGAAAATACCCAACATAATTCAATCCTGCACGATATGATTTTAAATTAGGCTATAGAACACTTTTAGAGAATTAAGGGAGTTAATTCTGGTTTAACATTCACAGTAAGTATAAAACTCTGAAATATGTCAGTTACAGCCCACAAAACACGCGGTATTAGGTTTCTTTTCATTAATGTCTCTAAAGTTTTGCCGTAGAGCCAGAAAGACCGTAGTTGAGGGCGCTTGGCGAAGGACGATGCGCAGAAAAAGCAGATCGGTCTGATCTGAGCACAGCCAGGCGCTGGCTCAGCACAACGCCGCAAGTTCGATTCCTGACGCTGGTCGTGGGGGTGGAAACATGCTTTAAAAGTATGCAAATGGAAGCGAGATCTACTTCATAGCGTTTGAGGCACGTTTACCTACACCGAATAATTTACTAATAACAAGCCCATGTGTTCGCCTCGCCTTGATAAAACGTATTTTACTTGAACTGAGTAAACGTGGCAGCCGTGCGCGTCCTGTGTCGATCGTAGGCCACGTAATTGGCGAGGATTATAAGGTGTCTAACGCCACGCACGTGCGATGAACTCAGCTTACTTGGCGCCCTCTTCACGTTTACAAGGAGCAAATGCCTTCAGCGAAACGCTATCTAGCGCGATTTGCAGATCGCCGAATTTTAAGGACAGCTACACAATATTTCCTGCAGCAGGATAATCACCGTGAAAGTTTGTACATGCCACGGCTTACTGTGTTTTCGTATCGTGGAAGCTCACCGTCAAGGCGTCCAACTTTTTCAAAATCATTGTGCATTTGCTTGTCAATCAGCCACGCAAGCCAACTGCGCTAAATGGCAACCCTGACAAACAGATTACTGCTAAAAAGTCTTAAAAATGTGCCCTTCCCGGCTTTGGCCACGCGTTCAAAAGAAGTTATTTTTGTATGTTATTTTTTCTTCTTGATGAAGGTCAGCCCTTCTATGGCCTTGGCGTTAGTTACGTACGCAAGTCTCGGCCAAGTTTTGCACACATGGGCCGCTGAGTCGCCGAAGAGTCTCGACAAAATTGAGCCTGTGCTTCGCACGTTAACACACAAGCAGCGTGCTCGGACCTCGCTGGTAGGGCACTTCGAAGAACCGGAGTAACGCAGTCAGCGCCTAGCCATGACCATGGATATGAGGACGCCGATCATGACGACCACGCCTCCGACGACGGCCACCTGGATGAGGTACTCGCGCAGCACCTTGTGGTTGATGAGGTCCTGGAGCTCCCGGCCAGGCTGGTTCAGCGGCTCCTTGACCAGCATTGCCTTGGTGAACTGCAGCGCTGCGCTGTAGTTGCCTAGCTTGGTGTGCGCCAGCGCCGTGAGGTAGCAGCAGTCGATGGGCCTGTACTCGAGCTGTATCAGCTGCTCCATGAGCACGATGCCCTGCGTCAGCGCCGCCCGTAAGGCCGATGTGAGCAAGCTCGACACCTGCGGCTCAACTGGGTTCGCGTCACAACCGCCTTTTTTAGAGTTCTACCCGGGGCTGACCAAGTGTGCTTTCTGCAGAACAGGTCGACGTCGTCTGCTCCATGAGCACGATGCCCTGCGTCAGTGCAGCCTGTAAGGCCGATGGGTACAAGTTTTACACCTGTAGCTGAACTGGGCTCGCGTCTCAGTCGCCTCTTTTACAGTTCTACTCGGTGCTGACCGAGTGTGCTCTCTGCAGAACAGGTCGGCGTCGTGAGGCACACCCTGCTGAAGAGCCACGGTTTTACACAACACAACAACATGCAATCCCAAGCCGGGCTCGTTACTGCAAGCTGCCCAAGAGCATGGGGCTCTGTGTGTTCTGACGATGGCGAACAGAGAGTAGCACCCGAGAACTATTTAAGACGAAGGAGACGCCGACCAACCCAAAAAAATCATTCTTGACGTTTCGGAGCATTCAACATAAACAAGGTGTTTTTTTTTATATGTATACCCCCCTGACCAGGCACGCTTCCCTTCGGGACTGTAAAGTCTTTGTTTGTTTCATGCTGCTTACTCCTGCCTGATCACGGTTGATAGCAACGAACGGAGCATCTGAGGGGCTCGCCAGCGCTTTATCTGCTTAGCAGATAAAGCGACAAAGATAAAGATCTGCTTAGCAGATAAAGATCTGCTTAGCAGACAATCCGGCGTCGGATTGAGGTGCCCCGCAGCTCACCTTGATGATGTCCGCTGGGAAGCGGCTGTGTACGAGGCAGCGGCCATAATCGAACTGGATGGACGGCAGCATGTGCCCGTGGTGCAGGTGCTCGTTGTAGCTGACCTCGATGCGGTGCAGCTCCACCGAGTCCACGTACGTACGCAGGAGGCGCTCGCAGTTGGGAGATTTGGGCGGTGATTTGGGTGGCGACATGGCTGGCCAGCACCCGTCACCGCCGCTGGCCCCGGCTGGGCTTGTAGACGGTGCGCGGACTATGGTCGCGGGATGATACCAGCTACAAGGACGCCATATTAGTTTTGCCTGTGCAGCTTCGTGATCATGATGATAAGGCTGATGATGATGACGATTATGAACCTGAAGAAGGGGCACATAACCAATCTGCGGGATCGGCCGAGAAGCGCGTTTATGAAATGGCGGTTTTTGCAGATTCCTTTTCTCAGAAGCGCTTTCAACAGCGGGTCAAAGTAAAGCACCGCTTGTGACCACTGGCAACGAGTTCTTCATTTCTTGTTTCAACTTTGTACGCGGCTTGGCTGCAGTTAATAGTACCTCCCCTTTCCTCTCACTGGGAACGATGAACTCTCGGAGAGGCCCACACATTTAAAATGCCTTATCCCTTGTGCCCGTGAGGCCGCTGTACCAGGAGTAGCGGTATTAAACTTTAACGACCTTTAGGACCCCAGTAATCCAATGAGTCACGAGGGAATCGCCCTGCGACTCGATTAGAGCCAGCCGTATACGCCACTACCCAGCCGAGGCCCACCGGAGTCGAGAAAAGACTTCATTCGATTTCTCGACCGGCCGGAGCCAGACGTGTTTTCCCCGCAAGTGTCTCGCCAGCTGACTGGCTGGATGGCTGGCTCTGGCTTCGTCTGCATGTCGGGCGCTTTCTTTCTCAGAGCGGAAACTTTCGCGCGCATTGCTCCGCAAGTTTGGTGACGCCTAACTGCTCTGACCGCTCCGTTCTTCAGAATACAACAATACAAAAACAAACACAGTGACTTTTTCCACAGCATATGTGACGGGAACACGCAAAAGAAGAAAATGTACCACAAACACCAGCCCAGGTGAAAGATTTTCATGCGGTTGGGCGCCTGTGGAAATGCAAACAGGGAGAAACGAAATTCGGGCGGCAAAGGCCAGCATACGACCGAGAAACGCTTCTGAATTAATTTCGTTGGATTTCTAGCTTTAATAAGGGGCGCTACGTACTTTTCTTTTTTTCATGGTGTCCAAAGGTTGGTGTTCTTAGCAGTCGGTGTTAGCATTTTACGCGTGGTAACATCGTTCCCCTCGAACAATTTCATTACAACAGTCGGGCTTGCCGAGTAACACTTTCGTGGCGGGAAAAATGAAGTTCCGATTCAAGCGCAGTAATTGAAGAAAGGGTGGGAAAGAAAGAAAGAAAGAAAATAGTACAATGCACTGCTTCGTCTCGGCGGGAGAAGAGAAAACGTGACGGAGTAGCAGCGGGGAATCGTCTTACGCATACGCTGGCACACTTGCAACTTTTCTTTGCCTCGATGATTGCGAGGTTAAAGATAAACGGCTAGAGGCGCTCCCGCCGCGTTGCTGTCGCCTACCATAATTGATATGTCACGCGAATAATTGTTTGAACAAAGAGGTGTCGCGACTGCGCAAACACGCCCTGCCTCTTTCCTCCCCAAGGTCCCTTTCCTCGTGTGGCTCCGCCCGAATCTCGGCCCCTGAGATGAGCCGCTCGACATCTATTCCTCATCCATTCCTCTCCGCCTCTTCCATCCCCCCTCCAATTTTGGCCCCTCCCATCAGCTTCCGCGAATCCGTCGCGATTGTTGACGAAACTGCGAGTCGTCGAGAGACGTCACTTTATGTACCCGCTGCAACACCTCATTCGTCAACTGACGACAAAAAAAAAAAAAAAACGCGCTACGTTATATCGATCTTTACCGCCCGTGGGAGTTGTTTTAATTGTAAGCGGAGGCCAAACGATTATTACAATGTATAGCGTAAAAGACTAGCAGAAGGCGATACAGCGGCTAAACACGAGAAAGAAGCGCCCCCTGCACTGGACGGGGCTCTGCAGGGTTGCTTAGTTAAACAAGTCGTTAACGGAGGGTGTAGCGCCCACGTTCGAACGAAGCTAGGCGAACCTTTTCTTGCTTTGGAGGGACGATCGGCGATGTTATACGCAGAACTGCTGCACGTCATGTACGTTGACAAGTTTAGTATGCAGCAAGACGAAGGCAGGCGCTGATTGCTCCATACACAGAGGAAACGATGTTAGACGGGAGACCAATTTGTTCACCCTGCTTTACTAATTGTTACTGCGTGGGTCATCTCGCCTGAAATTGCAGAGCAAACAAAACTTGACGCTACTATGCACTCGCTCACACAAAAAAAAAAAAATCGCACAGCGGACGGACGGCGTAAAGGTGACGTTTGTGCTACGCACCGGTTTCACGTGTGAGTGGGGGAATCTCTGTGAACGCGTTGTTTAGGTTTTATGGCAACAGGTATTAATAGTCTACAGCACGGCGTCTTTTTTCTCGGGGTCATTTCGTCGCCGTGTGTCCGCCTCCGGTGCCACAGCGCATGCGCAACCGAGCCGAGACCTGAAAAACAAGACACCTTTGTCACATCAGAAATTTTGGGGATCGAATTTAGTTTTTCTTGATAGCGAGGAACTATTGCAAAAAAAAAAAATGATTGGTTGTGAGGTTTAACTTGCCGACGCTGCACAGGTGATGAGACGGGACGTAGTAAAGGGCTCCGGATTAATTGTGACCCCCTTTGGATCTTTAACGTGAGCCGGGAACCGAACATACGGCGTTTTCGCTTTTCGCCCCCACCAGAAAAGCGGCCGCCGTGGAACTATCGCAAAAAGAAAGAACATATATTAAAAATAATGGATTTTTGTTTGGAGCTTGTTTCAATTTCAATGCTCTGAGCCGTCAGGCTATGAGTGTATTGCCGCCTTTGTTCGTTATAAAGAAAAGCCGTTATGTATATGAGGGTTTGTATCCAAGCAGCAAAAGTGGCTACGTGCTTCTATATATGGCACGGGGCTACTGTTATTAAAAGTAGGAAAAAAATGAAAGCACGCAGTACGGTGAACGAAATCAAGACGACGTGAGATAGAGGGGTGGCGGTGCGGCAGTGGCGCCGGGTAACAACAGCGGCCCCTCCAGCTCTGACGTGCCACATGACGACTTCCCTTTGTTTAGGCGAAGTGTCGAATGACGCTACTCCAACTCGACCATCAAAGATGCAGGCACCCTCAAATATTTCGCGAGGGTGCGGTCTGGATGCATTATTCGCCAGGGTCCACGTATACCCTATACACTGAGCTGATCTCCCCGCTTCTTTCCTGCCGTCTCATCCGCGTTCACGCACTCTCTGGTTAGCGCCAACCTTGGCAGCGCTACCAAAGCGAGCGTATGTGATGGCGACACTGGCTGAAAGAAGGCCGTTTCACATGCCTCCTCTTTCAAGCGCGAAAATGGCGTTTAGTCTCACCTACTCATTCCATTTCACCGAACCAGGCTTACGTCGCATCGCCGCCAAATGGTCTGCCATATTTTTTATTTTGATTTGGGAAGTTTTTTTTTTCTTTTCCTTCGAGTAACCTCTGCCAGGAAAGCGCTCACTCGTACAGGGCCTCGGGATACACAGGGACACGGCAAGGGCGGCCCCCGAATCCTTCCTAATCAACTTCGTCGTGGAAACTTGGGGTCAGCCAAGACCATCTCGTCCGGTTGTTTGTCAGCGTGCTTTTGGCTCGGGCGTTTATTATTTATCCGAGCGCATCTCGCCTTTGTAATAAACTTCGTCCGAGAATGGAAGCGCTGCGAAGTGTTTTGGGGGAAAAACCCAGGGTTGGCAGTCGCCAGCTGTTAACTAGAAGGACAAACCCATAGGAAAATATGATTGTAGTCGATTACTTTGCCCTGCATTTCGGAGTTCAGTTTCTCAAGAGTTGTCACAAAATACCAGGAAATCTAAGTCTGGGGAAGGCATCTGTGAATGACATTAATTCAGTGAGGCAAGATGCGCGCTCGCACAGGCTAATGTTAATACTGCGCCTTTTATGCGGCGAGCACGCAAAAAAAAAAAAACCATAAAGGAAAGGAAGTTTTATTTCTAGCGGTGAGTGCACTATAGGGCCAGATCTATCAACCTATCCCAAACGAGTCCTGTTTAAATACACGCGTGATTATATCACATAGAGAAAGCAACATCCTTTATTGAGAATGGCCGGCTTGCTATATAAACTAATAAAATTACGTTGCAGATACTTTGCTGAAGGGTCTGAGGAAATCATCAATTTAAATCGTATGCTAGAGTTTGGATCAAGAAAATTCGCGAACCATTAGTAAATATACAAGTGTTAATACGTTGTTATTTCCCTCCGTGCGAAGATACACTGACGCGCAATACAGCCGTAGTGTTTTTTTGTTGTTGTTGTTGTTGTTTCCGTTTAGTCTACGAACACGGCGCTCCACAATCCGTAGATTATACGATCTCTAAACCCTATACATTGTAAATGGTCACGCAGACGAAAGCGTTTTTGTAAAACGAAAGAACAAATTAAAATAAAATCGCAGAGACATTTGTTTGCAATCGTTCGAAACTGCGCTTCTTTGCACACATTTTTAGGAGATTAAAACGACGACGACGATGACGAAAAAAAAATGTTTATTGTAGAGATCAAACGATAGGACGAAACACCCTGACAAAATTTATAGCGGTGAAATCGAAATAAAAAAATAATTGGTGCCCTTCCCTCTGTAAATACGGACAACCAAACAAAGTACACGAAACAAACACGTGGTAGAAACTCGGTGTGATGATAGGGTTGTGCTAGCGCGAAACTTAGTATTTTTTTCCAGCAGCTTTCACGCTCTTATGTGTTCCATATAGACGTACAAAGTAAACAACAAAGGGGATGCGAAGCTGAAGGGGAAAGTCTACCAAAGTAGAATTGAGCGATAACCCCTTTCCGGGTGTATTAGAGAACAGAGGTATAGAGCAAGCTGGTTGTCATTGTCTCTAGATGTCTGGTCCTGCAATGACGTGGTCCTTAAATGTGTGCAGGTTGTCGCTTAGGCATCCCCTGAGCGTCTTCGGTGATCGAGAGTGACCTTCTTTATTCTTGGTGCGCAGGTTCGGTCGCCATGGTCCTTACGCACGTGTGGCTGGTGAACTCGCTGCTGCTGCTCTTGCTGGCACCGTCATGGGCGGATGCTCAGCCGCCGCGCTGCCGCGCTCTGTGCCAGAAGGACCCTGGCGAAGACGCCTGCGAGCGTTGCCGGCTGAGAACCTTCATGCGTTTCGGCAAGAGGGACTCGTCGCGAGCCGTGGCCCTCATCCGGGAACCCCTGCTCGACGTCCAGTCGCTGCAGCTGCTCGACGAGGACGGCGCACCGGCGGCGGCGGCGCTGGGCGGCGGCTCGTCCTCCTCCCGGGAGCAGCTGCTGCTCGAGTCTCAGCCGGTGGTACCCGCGGCCGGCCGCCGGTCGAGCCGGGACCGGTACGGCCTGCTTCTCCGGGCCATACGGGACGTCGGAGGTCGGAACGCGGACTAAGGGCTCCCGGGCACTCTGCCGTGCAGCTCCCTGTCAAAAGGCCCCTTCCCACGACGAGACTCGGCCCATCTTCAGCTCCTTCTAGCTCCCCACACCACCACCGCGAAACGCGAAAAGAATGCAACGCGACGCGCCTGCCGAGTCTTTGAATTGGTGTGTTGTTCGCTGTAGCTCTACCCCGCGCGGTTGGTGAGCGGGTGTCGTGCCGCATGACGGGGGCGTGCGGCGGATTGGTTGGATGAGGATACATATTTTTCACCATTGCGACGGGCCGACTTATCTCTTTTTTTATTTTCTAGCTCTGGCTTTTCCGGGCAGCGCCCAATGCGAACACGTTGACGACATGCTGACGTTGAGAGAAAGTGTGTCCGAAACAAAGCGCGCCAGTTTTTAGTTCTGTTTTGTTTTCTCTTCGTCACAGGTTAGAAAGTGGAGTCAGTGAATTCAAGTGATGTCGGAGAAAAAAATTCGTGAGATCAACTAGCTTGTAGCTCAGGCGAGGAGCAAAAAAAAAAAAAAAAAAAGGTGCAGCTGTTTTCACAGTGAACTGATAAAACATTGATCTCAGAACATTGTTCGCGTCAGGGTGATTAGTTGAAGTCTTGTGTCCAGTGTGTTATTCAAAGCACCAGAAATATTTGACAACAGCGTGGTTGTATTTCTGTGGTGATGCCTGACAGTCCCGTTAGTTGAATACGTAACGTCAGCCCCTCGATGAGATCGAGGAAGAGAATTCACCTTCCTCAGTATGGCGGCTAGACGATATTGTATAAAAGTATACTGAGTCGTATAGTGTGTGAAATGCGCTGTTATGCTTTTCTTCCCCTAAATGCATATCAGAAACCATATCAGAAACCTAGCGAAACCAGTGAGAAAGCAAGGAGTACTATATTTTACTGTGAGCCACCAGAGCATAATCTCGCGTTTGTCTTACTGCTCGTGAAAACTTAACCTCGCATTATATTTTATTTTTTCGCAATATCCGGTTAGTCATAGGTCGTTGTCAGCGACTCCCTATTTACCTCGCCATTCGAACTGACGACTCGGAGTTTTAAGAATCGTAAAGGTTCCTTAAACCTTTTTAAGTCTCTCATTTGCGCCACAGCATGTACAAACCTCGGCTTGAATAACTAACTGTATTGCGCGGGAATTCTTCATTAATCCTGCAATAAAATGGACCTTGACGGCAGACTTTGTTGAAAATAAAATTAGTGTGTAGCAGCAGTGGACGGGATTGAACACGTAGTTTCTCTCTGGTCCCAGAGCTCTGCGACAACTTCATGCATTGGAAGTATACATTGTTTACAGAAAAGAAAACAGCGCGACTTTCGTACGGAAACGGAAGGAGCGCTAAGGCTTTAAGGCGCTAAAAAATTGCGATCTTCCAAACCAGGTGACTGCTGATGCCGCGTGGAAAATGTTATTTATTATCTTATTTATTTATCTATTTTATTCGTGTGCCAGTCGGCGCACCTTGATTAAGTTATTTTGTGAGATTTCTTCACTTTATATTTCTTGCACACAAAGATAGCGAATGACGAAGAACAGGGATTAAGCGAAAATACAAATAAGCAAACGAAACATAAAAAAAAAAAAAAAACACGCGTACGTTTGTCCGGCCTCCTCCAGGCGATCTATATTTGTCGCCCGCCACGACGACACGTGAGGCGTCGTCGGCTGATCGGCGTCAACAACGCTCCTATCGAAGATATCCGTGTTTGGCCCGCGGTTCTACGAAACACCGATAAGTACGAGTGGAGGGGGAAGGGCGGAGCACAAGATACGAAACTCACTGCGCTCGCAATTTCACATGTTGCATCAGGCCTCGTCAATTTTTGCGCATCCGTACTGGGCGCCAGACTGGGCGTCGTCGTTGGAAGCGCGATAAAACTAGTCTGATGCGAGCGCTACATTGGTATCGCCTGGAGAAGTTACGGTACAATGGTGTTCCTGTAGCTGGTGAATTCAGTACAATAAGCCCTCCGAGATTAGGTTTAGGGCCGATTCCTTCTCTGGTGAGAGTTTGTTCTTACCGTTATAGTATAGCTTCGGGCCTTACAACACCGTCGGTACAAGGGGAAAGTCTTAGCACATAGTTGACCATGTGGACAATAGCCGAGCCAGAACGGCGTCAAATTTAGGTGGCTCGTATTAGTCGTAAATAAAACAACAGAATAGACTGTCAGAGTCAGTTAAAGTTTCTTCTATGTTTGTTGCTCCCGGAATTTCGTCGTTTATCAAGAGGGGCCACGGGCGATGCGAAATCTGTCAATAGACTGCCTGTGGTCGATGGTATAAATTCGCCGTTAGCAATCCTGTTCGCTTGTTTGCTTTATTTGGTCGCTCTTTCTCGTCCCTTTTCTTTAACGTCACGAGAACAATCACAAGTGTAAAGCAGTCTGTGCGTGAATGTGTTTAGCTAATTACGGATGTGTACATAGTAATTTATTTTATAGGAAACCTTTGGTTGTTCCTGTACATGTGAATTTTGTAGTACGTTTATAGCATTTTATGTTGGATATTTATTGGAGAGAGAGAGAGAGAATGGAACCTGATTTCTGTCTCTTCGGCAGGACGTTATGAAGCATGTACTGCCACTCCCGCTGGCATGCCGGCGCTTCATGGTAGTCATTGATTACTGTATGTTTCAAAATGTGCGTAGCTGTTAGCCGTTGTGTCATAAAGCCATGATACGGGAACTGTGGTGAATGTTGCTGGGCCAAGGTCAGAGCATGCAGGAACGCTCCGCTACTCTGCTGGACAGCATTTTTCGACATCGGCGATAAATAAAAGCTGTATTTGCTCCAAGTGCGACATGTTTCCTGCTTTCCCCGGCATTGAACAGGTGCGAAGCGAATTTGGAGGTACCATGAATAAAAACCCTTTATTCTGACAAAAAAAAATGAAGAAAGTGTTGTCGTCTCACTTTACTTGCGTCCACATAACTGCTGCTTTCTGTTTTGTTTGACAAAAAATATATCCGAATGAATGCAAAGTACCAGGTGCAGTTGAATAGTAGTACTACGAGCACTGTGGAAAAACGAAACCGAAACTCAAAACGAAGAGCTTGGTTCGGCTAGATAGCAACACGCCACCGAAAGAATCCAAGTCAAGAGAAGACCCTGGAGAAGAGGAGAAGACGAGAGGGGAGAGAGAAAGGGAAGATGGCGCGAACGGAAGCCTAACAAGAGGCACGGTTATTGTAGCTCCTTACAACCGTTAAATAAATAAGTGTTTGTGTTTAAACGACGTCTCCTACCTTCAACGATTCCCACAAAAGAAAAGTTGGTGCCGAAACCCGGGATGGTGGGAGACCAGGACACTGCATCTCGTCACCTAACGTAAGAAGAAAGAACCGCCTGGGAAGAACGCTACCAGCCCAGCTCAGCGGATTCAACGGTGACACCCACAGGAGCCATGGAACGACTGAAGCAAAAACGCGCAGCCGTGCGTTCACAGGTGACAAAACTTCTTGCCGAAACTGACGCATATATCGAGAGCCAGGAGAAAAACGAAAAACACTTGAAAGTTTTATTAGCGCGGATTTCCGCCATTCAGGCTCAGCTCAACGAGGCAGACGCCGCCATTGAACCACGCATACCCGACGAAGAGGCCGAGCAAAATTTCGCCCGAACATTGGAGTACGGCGACAAGATCGTAACTTACATCGCTATGCTCAAGCAAGAGATAAACGATGCTCGCGAGAACCGTCCACCCAGAACAGAAACCACGCCATCCCAACAGAACGAGAAAGCAGGGGCACCGCCCTGTAAAGTGAAACTACCGAAGCTCGATCTGCTCAAGTTCGACGGAAAGAGCGTTAGCTGGCAGGAGTTCTGGGAGCAGTTTGACCAAGTTATCAACGCCAACAGCGAACTCACGGTGTTGAATAAGTTTGGCTACCTCAAGGCAGCAGTGACAGGAGACGCGGCGAGTGTCATCAAGGGCCTTTTTCCGACAGCACGATGTTACGAGGACGCCTTGGAGCTGCTCAAATCTCGTTTCGGCGACGAAGAGGGGCTTATACAGGCGCACATGCGGAAGCTCTTGAGCGTCCCGCCGGTGAGGAGCGCGGACGACGTGAGGGGCCTCCGTCGGTTATACGATACCCTCCTGTCTCACATCCGAGGCTTGGAAGCGCTTGGCCAAAACCAAAACACATTCGAGGCGCTTCTCTTCCCCGTGGTACAACGTTCCCTGCCGAAGGAAATACTACTCGACTTCAACAGAACAACTGCAAAAGAACAAGCGGCAGAAAGTTCGGTGCAGCAGACTCTACTGCACGAAGCAACCCTGGTTACAGAGGATGCACACGAAAAATCATCAGAGAAAAGTGCAACAAAAGGAGTGACGGTGTCGTCCCTTTCCCGACTGATTGCCTTTCTGCGCATCGAAGTAAAAAGCCGCGAAGGTTTAGAAGTGCAGCCAAACGTGGATGCAAAACCGCACCTTCCCGGAGCTAAAAACGACCACAAGAATGTTTACAAACCGCACAAAGGAGGCAATCCGAAGTCATCGGTGGCGACACTGCACCAAACAACGAAGACTGATGCCTGTTTCTTCTGCACAGAAAAGAGCCACGAGACTGCGGCTTGTTGCGCTGAAATCAAGCTGGAAGAAAAGAAGAAAAGGCTCATGGCAGGAAGACGATGCTTCCGCTGCACAAGACCCAACCACCGCTCAAATGTGTGCAGGAGTAACGTCAAATGTGCAAAGTGCTCGAAACGACATGCCACAACGATGTGCGACCCAGAATTCACCGCACCAAAGGCACCATTGAGCACCAGCAGCGTGACCACCGCTCCAGTGAATTTGGAGTCCACAACGAACGAAGCCGCCAGACCGGTCGTCTTACTACAGACTGCAACTGTACATTGTGCAGGAGCGGACAATGCCACCTCACTTCGAGCTCTCTTCGATGGTGGAAGCCAACGCTCGTTCATCACAAAGAGAGCATCCAAAAAACTCGGGTGCAAAGTTGTGGGATACGAAGCACTAAAGGTCGGTGTGTTCGGCGGAAGTCAGTCCGAAAGAGACTTTAAGAGAGTGCTAGTTTCTGTCACGGCACAGAACAAGAAAGTTCACCACCTTGAAGTTTTGGAAACCGAAGTGATCTGCGACCAGAAGGTTCCAATTCCAGAAGCCCACCTGCGAGATCTCATGGGATCAGAGGCTGTGGCTGACCGTACAGGTGACCAAGATCAAGGGGATATTGACCTCCTTATTGGCTCAGAACATTACTGGGATCTTGTGACCGGAAGATCGAAGGCTTTGGATGGAAAACTCCGAGCAGTTGAAACAGCTTTTGGATGGTGCATACAGGGCCCAGTTGGAACGAGAGTCAGGGAAGCACAGTGCATGCAAACAATTGCACTGAAGGTGTCACTTGACGACTCTGATGCCTCGAACTATTTAGAACGCTTTTGGACGTTGGAGTCGATAGGAGTAACGGACGATGTGGCCGGTTGTCCAGAACAACAACTACTTGATTCGTTTGACGAAAACATCAAGCAAGTTGGGAGTAGATATGAAGTTGCCCTTCCCTGGAAGGAAAACATCGAACTCAAAGACAACAGGGAAGTCGCGGAAAAACGCTTGGTGCAGCTAACGAACCGCCTCAAGAAAGACCCTGACCTGCTGCAAACTTACGATGACGTCATCCGACAGTACTGTACGGAGGGCGTGGCCGAGGCTGTGGTTGAAGAGGATGTGAGCAACGGACCGATATACTACATGCCACACCAACCGGTGATACGGGAGGCAAGTGACACAACGAGAGTCCGAGTGGTATTCGACGCGTCATCACATGGAAACTACGCAAAGTCGCTCAACCAAAACCTTGAAAGTGGCCCAAACCTGACAACTGACCTCGTTGGACTACTGCTTAACTTTCGAAGGCACAGAATTGCGTTAGTGGCAGACATCGAAAAGGCATTTCTACAAATCGGAATACGAGAAGAAGACCGAGACGCCTTGAGATTCCTTTGGTTCGAGACCGCAGCAGAAACGACTGAATTGAAGCCGAAAGTGCAGGCGTGGCGAATGACGAGGGTCCCGTTCGGAACAACAGCAAGTCCCTTCCTACTTACAGCAACGCTAAAGAACCACCTCAGAAGCATGGAGGGAGAGTATCCCGTCACTGCAAGAATTCTAGCGGACTGCTTGTACGTGGACGACCTCCTAACTGGAGCAGAAAATGGGGAAGAAGCCTTGAAGATTTACACGGAAGCTAATGCTATCTTCAATGCTGCCTCCATGAAACTGCACAAATGGGCAACGAACAGCAAGGAAGTGAGTGAACACATCAGCGACGGTCAAGAATCCAGGCATCTAGGTTACCTCTCGGGTGTTCTCAAGGTGCTGGGATTAACATGGAACCCCATCAGCGAAGAGCTCACATTCACGACGACAACGAGCGCACCGCCTGATCCTGGAACAAGCACGAAAAGAACTGTGCTAAAAACTACAGCTCGACTGTATGATCCACTTGGATGGCTGACACCATTCACCGTTAGAGCCAAAGCCCTATTCCAGGAACTCTGGCAACGAAACGTGGAGTGGGACGCAGTGTTACCGCAGGACTTAGACACTAAGTGGGTGCAGTGGTGTTGTGAACTGAACGAACTGCAAAGAGTGCATGTACAACGTTGCTACCGTGCTGCCACGACTGGACTTCCGCAGAAAACGTTGCTACATGTGTTCGCCGATGCTAGCCCTGTGGCCTACGGGGCAGTGGCGTACATTTGTGTTACAGATGCGGAAGGCAATACTACGTCTAGTATCCTCATGGGCAAGTCGAAGATCGCACCTATCAAGCAGCTGACACTGCCGAGGCTGGAGCTGATGGCTTGTTTGTTGGCAGCTAGATTGGGCCGATACATAACGAACAACTTGAAGGAACGACCGCAGGAGACATACTTCTGGACAGACTCGACTGTGGCTCTGCACTGGGTGACAGGCGAACCGTCCCAATAGAAGCAGTTCGTGCAGAATCGAGTCACCGAGATACAACGCATCACGAACCCTGCGTTTTGGAAACACTGCCCTGGATCTGGAAATCCGGCAGACTGCATGACCCGAGGGTTCAGCGGTCAGCAGCTTGTGGAAAGTTCCCTCTGGTGGAAAGGACCTGAGTGGATGGGGTTGCCCGAGAACTTCTGGCCGAATCACTCGTCACCCAGCAACACCTCGGCGGCAACAGATGAAAAAAGGGTTCCGGCAGTTCTCCAGGCTACAAGCTCCACGTCACAGACAGTGCTGGACATAACACGATACAGTGAAGCAGCGAGACTTCTCCGTGTAACAGCTTGGATTATGAGATACGTTCATAAGTTGCGCCATACCAGCAATGAATCTGGCTCGTTAACGACACGCGAACTGGACGAAGCCGAGAAACACTGGATAAGGCTAGCACAGCGTGAAGATCTGCAGCGAGAGATCGAATGCACACAAACGGGGGAACGTTTTCCCGCAGACTCACCACTCCGAGATATTCCCGTGTTCATGGACAATGACGGTGTGCTCCGAATCACGGGAAGACTCCAGCAAAGTGAGAAGCCGTACAACGAACAGCATCCCATCGCGTTAACAAGCGGCCACCGATTAGCGGAGCTGATCGCTCGCCGATGTCACCTTCAAGTGTTGCACGGAGGAGTGCGGGACACACTCGTACAGCTGAGAGAGAAATTCTACGTGGTGGGTGCACGCCAGCTGGTGAAAAGAATAATTAAGGGGTGCATGACCTGTCAGAGGTTCAATGCTCGTCCAGCCACCGAGGTAATCGCACCGCTTCCGCGAGACCGAGTCACCGAGGCACAACCGTTTGAAGTCACGGGTGTCGACTTTGCGGGACCGCTTCTGGTCAAAGGAGAGAGCGCAATGCACAAGTCGTATGTTACATTGTTCACTTGTGCCGTAACCAGAGCTGTTCATCTTGAGCTCGTAAGAGACATGTCCACTGAATCGTTCTTGATGGCACTCAGGAGATTCATATCCAGGAGAGGAATCCCTCGAGTCATATACAGCGACAACGCCATGTCTTTTAAAAGAGCAAACAAAGAACTTTCGCAGCTCTGGAAGTCATTGCGCCATCCTGCAACACTTGACTTCATCTCAAACGCACGCATTGAATGGAAGTTCATAGTTGAGCGTGCTCCATGGTGGGGTGGGTTCTACGAACGCCTCGTTGGATCCACCAAGCTTGCACTGAAGAAAGTAATTGGCTCAAGATATTTGTCATTCGATGAGCTTGCAACCGTGCTTTCGGAAGTAGAGGCAGTACTGAACTCCAGACCATTAACTAACCTCTATGACGAGGCTGGGGAACCGAAACCACTATGTCCTTCCCTGTTCTTGACGGGCAAACGACTGACCACGCTACCAAGTGTGGGGATTAAGGATGACAATATTGACGACAGCCTGCACAAGCTTTGGACCCGTCGACAGCTGGCCATCAAAGCCTTCTGGCGTATATGGACCAAGGAATACTTGGCAGAGTTGCGAAATCTCCACAACGGAAAACGACGCCAAGGGAAAATCCTTGCGGTTGGGGACTTGGTTCTCCTTCGAGACTCGCAACTACCCCGGCAGCAATGGAGCCTTGCAAGAATCCAAAAGGTGTTCCCAGGACGAGATGGAAAGATCCGATCGTGCATCCTGAGAATGCCCGGAGGGTCAACGCTCAAGCGACCGATACAGCTAGTGTACCCATTGGAAATTACGTAGCAGTAAAAGAAAATGACTTCCGTCATTTTGGGGGGGAATGTGTGGAAAAACGAAACCGAAACTCAAAACGAAGAGCTTGGTTCGGCTAGATAGCAACACGCCACCGAAAGAATCCAAGTCAAGAGAAGACCCTGGAGAAGAGGAGAAGACGAGAGGGGAGAGAGAAAGGGAAGATGGCGCGAACGGAAGCCTAACAAGAGGCACGGTTATTGTAGCTCCTTACAACCGTTAAATAAATAAGTGTTTGTGTTTAAACGACGTCTCCTACCTTCAACGATTCCCACAAGCACTTCGCATCAGAATGTACGACAGGGGAGTGCGCGACTAATTGATGTGTTCAGTGGTGCTGAAGGAAGAGAAACCTTCTTTAATGAACATATATAGGTCTGAATAGCTCCCTCGTGTGGGTAGTATGCAATAATCAAAAATATTAAAAAATTACAGCTCATATTCTGTAAAACCTTGACGGTTCCAGTTGGTTCCCTGTCGGGCTTCCTCAAGATGCTAACTGGAACTGACCATGCTTTGACTGAAACAACAAAGAATATCTCTTGACCTTCGGCGAACATCCAGCATTTCAGCGACGGTGGAGTATTGTACACTTTATTATGCCCGCACAAAATGGCCTTGGCGCCAGCGGAACCCGGGAAACCGCTAATGAGTGACACCTTTCATTTACGTTACTTACTGCTTTGTCGCACAATACAACTGGTCCCCCATGAATTATTTCACACTCAAACCATCACCCGTAACCAAGTATCGGAGAACAAATTAATTGCGGCGGCAGCAGGTAATTACCCCGGGAAAACACCACTGGCTTGGAACGATCCGATTTGCTCCGTTCCTCATACATGTAGTGAAAGCAAAACGGCTAGATGGCCACATTAAACGTGCCAGCGAAAGCAGAAGAAAATAAAAGTCAACTGGGCATGTAAAAAGGGAGGCAGGAAAGGAACGCACGCAGCGCAACTGTTTTTTTGTTGTTGTTGTTGTCGTTTCCTTCTTTAAACGACTTCTCGCCTCTTTATTTCCACTCCTCACGTCTCGTCGACACGAGTCCGCCGTCACGTCGTGGCCTGACACAGAAAAGCCGGAAACCGCTTCGCCGCATTTAAAACGAGCCGTCACGAAATGTTTCCCGCAAAAGTAGAAAAAAAAGAACAAAAACAGACGAGCATCGCCAAATCAAGAGCGACAAGAGGAAGAATAAGTGCAGAACAAGGAAAGGATAGCAGCCGCAGCGGTTAGAGTTAAGCGTCTGACACAACGCCGTTCTCAAGTCGAGAAGGAGCTGCATCTTGTACGAGTGGAATGCGGGGCCTCTCCATCTGGTGCGAGATCAGACATCGTCTTGCTCGGAGTCTGCGGCGGAGGAGGAAGAGGAGGAAGAGGACGAGATGTCGGGCTCCTCGATGCGCGTGTTGTTACACACCACTGTGGCCGGGTTGTAGTGGCAGTGGGGGCTGTTGCTGAGGTAGGCGCGCGAGCAGTTGCCGCCCTTGCGGCCGAACAGGTCGATCTCGTTGTACACGAGGTTGTCCGAGCCGGCGCCTTCGAGATGCTCGCGACAGTCGCTGAATGCCTCGGCCACCTCTTGCGCACGGCCGTCGCGCTGGCACTCGTAGATCGCCTCGTAGTTGCCCTGGCAGTGGAAGAAGCTGCGAATGGGGCGAGGTAGAAAGAAATGCGAGCCCGAAGGTTGGCTCCGTTTGTAACCGAAATATGGAATGGGGAGGACAGTCACCGCAATTGTATAAAGACACGATTATGTAACGCGACAGCATGTAATTTGATGTTTCCTTTAAATATTATCCATAGTTCTCCGGCGTTACGCCCGACAATATTTTGCCTGTGTAAAAAAAGCGAAGGTTGCGGAGGAAACATTCATTTCGATTGCTCGAAATTGCATCTTGAGCATGGACAGACAATCGAAGCCAAGAAATCGCGGACTATAAAGATGCCTTCCATGGGGTGAGGCCTATCACATCCGCCCATGTGCAATAAAAAAAAGATTTATTCTCTCTCTCTCGTGCGACAACTGATACTCAGGTGCTACCTAGGACAGGCTACAGAATTTCTAATTTTTATGAGAGCACAGTGACGCTGTTGTTATCGTATGTCGTTCCCAACAAAAACTTTCCTGTTTATTTTTTGCCCTTCACATTACCGCTTTTGTGCGGAGTCCCGTTACGGGGAAATGTGAGAACAATTGTATAGCGATCACGATAGGAATTATGCAACTTAATTGGAACAAAGGTGGCCCAGAAATGTATTCTTGGAATCATGCTGTGCTTGTATGAAAATCTGCCCCCGCTTTGGTCCAAGCCACGATGTCCGGATTTGCTAGGTTTGCGCCACATTCTGTGATTCTGATTTCGTACAGACGCACGGAACCTGAGTTGAAACTGTGGGTGTGCTTAGCAATATATGTATATGCAGGCGAACGAAAACAAAAAGGAGGCAGAGAATTGCGTGGGCGGTCGTATTTGCGAGCCAATAAGGCAGTTAGCACACTTTTCATTTCATTTAAAGCAATATCTCGCAAGCTTGAATTAAAAAGTATAGTAATAAGCATGGCTCCCCTAAAGTCGATGAACGCTTCAGAAGGAAACACAGGACTAATCCTCAGCCTCCTAACTTGAGCACTTTCGTGAGTAGCCGTAAAATAGATGGAAAATGTCGGCGTACACTTACCTTGAACTCATATGCGCTACTATAATTAGGTGTTTTTTATTTAGCTGAGCACATGACGTGGTGCGCACGGGAAGCCAGAAATTTAGAAATAACAAAATAATTGAGTGCACATCCACTCTGAAAATTGATGACTGGCGGAGCTGGGCGCAGTACAAGAAAAGCGCAAAACAAACCCCGTTTGTTTGTATATAGTGATTAGTCATACCTAATTAGCAGAATGAAACTTGAACGAACTAGAGTCTTGTTTTATTTGTCAAACACAAGACTGTCTATTTCCCTCCAGTAGAAGCCCATCTATCGACAGCAAACAGGAATAGTCCAATCTTTCCAAGTTCCGTGTGAACAACGTAGTGATGAATAATAGATGGAACTCGGCATAATTTTATAGACACATTACGGGTAACTGTTATAAAATTCGTTTAAGGATAATTTTCATGAAACAACAGTTACAAAAGTTTTCAGCAACCACAGACGGCCGTCTATTGACAGCAGGCGGAAATTCTGCAGTGTTTTGCCACTTCACTGAGAACTATGACAAGGAAATGGCACTCGGCGTAATGAAAAAATCGTCCTAGCGGCCAATATCAGTGCAATGTTTCCGAAAAATACCCGCATTAGATTGAGAGCTACAGAGCATTCACTAAATGGTTGGCTTTGCCGCAAGATTAAATTTTGTCGACGCGACTTTTTTCTGCCCACCCTGTCGACGCGCGCAGTTTTGGCAAGAACCAAGCCTATAACAACTCCGCAGTAAAAAAAAACATTGTGTTAATAAATGCAGAGCATTTCAGTAACTCACGATGTCACCCGCGTTGACGTCCGTAGTCGTAGTCCGCACCCCTCCCCCTACACTATATATAAAAAAATAATATCCGGCGCCTGGTTTCGATCCCTCGACCCTGCGGGCGGAACGCAATGTACATGGTGCTCTACCCACTGCGCCACAAAGCCGACACAGAATGGGAGGCTACGAACGCGCCTTATATCCTTGACTCATTCAAACTATGTCAAGAAGCTGCTGATACAACGCATTCACAACCACCAAACTCCCCAAACACTAAACGTTAACGCAATACACCCACCCCCTATGCGACGCATTTACTCGAGTCCCCCTCGCGGGGAGACGGGCCCAATTTTTTTTTGAAGGCATTGCCGCTGTACTTCTCGTAATAGTCACCGGCCAAGTTTGAATTGGGATTACGCGGTAAATCTTGCGTGATAAGCACTTGATGAGACGTACTTTCTTCAATAAGTTGGCGTGCCCAAGTTTTTACGCCCACTATTAATGCGTTGAAGCAAACAGAGTTCCGCTAAAGTTTCCATACGTGACTACATCGAACCGCGAATGCAGTTTCATGCTTATAATAAAAAAGATTTTTTGCACATATGCACTGGTAAACCGTCGAAGTATCCCGCCCCACCCACCAGCCTTGTGCTTGCGGGAATCACTCCACACGCTTAAAATGCCCACCAAAGCCTACGACTTGTTCTTTCTCTCCTTCGCTACAAAATGGTTGCGTTAACTTTCAACCCACAAACCTTGCCAATCAGGGGCACCATCGCGCGAGCGATAAGTACACTCGGGGTAAATTTACGGGAAGTTTGAGAAATATGTGGTGATTATTGAGTGGCTAATAATTCTGTTCGCTTCATCGAAAGAGGAAGATAGAAACTTCAGGGTGGTAATCTGACACTCAGCACAGTGCACAACTACCGGCCGGGGGGACAAAGTTTAAGCCAAACCTTGAATTGTTTCTCTCTTTTTTAGAGCGCCTTCGCACGCCGTATATTGATCAAAGGGACACAATTCGCACACTTACGCGTCGCAGTATTCGCAGTACATGGAGCGTCTGTAGTTGACGAAGAGCTTGCGTGCTGCGCAGTCTGCGTGCTCTTCCTGAAAGAAGCTCCTGCCGAACCTCCGCTGAAGACACCTCATGAAGTCGTCCCACTCCACGTGCGTCGAGCAGAGGGGAACGGCGGCGATGCAGAAAACAGCAGCGACCAACAGTGACTGGCGCATGTTTGACCTGCAAATAAAATATGTCCGGGGGATTTGTTGCATTATTTTGTCGGGAAATACTAAACCTTCGTCATTACACAGTGATTTCATTCGAAGTGTTTCAAGCTTCCCACTGCGGTATATGATGAGAACATCTTACCTGCTTTTAGCGAAGTATTGCTTATAAAGAAGTCAGTTTTCATGCCTAGGATTCGTTATAACGAGGTAAACGGTAGTTTACTTCGGCAGAGAGAGAGAGAGACAGCCTTTAATAGAAAAGGATGACCACTGGTCACGATGGGGGAAAGGAATGGGGAGGGAGGGTAAGAGAAAAAAAAAACAAATAAATGCTGGTTGTTCTCAGTAGACTCAATAACTGGGCCAGTTCTTAGAACCTGCAATTCATGGGCCAGTTCATGGTGATCGCAATAGGGTTAGAGCACATACACCAGTTCGTTCGGGGGACGACGAATAAACTATGTAAGGTAACTAGGTCATCCGGTTTCGCAAGGACTACGTGTGCTCTCTGCCTATACAAAACATGGTATGGTCCGCTATAGAAAATCCTTTTATGGTTGGCTATAGCTATTTGGCCCAATTAGCTATAGCCGCTTCTATGGCTGTCTTTAGTTATTCGCATTGACATTCCTATGGGTGTCTTTAGCTTCTTCTATAATCTGTTCTATGGCTGTCTTGATCTATGACATGCCATAGAAATGTCTTCGGCCTTCTACAGAAAAAGGTAAAGATTCGCATAGAGATACACTGGTAGGATCATAGAAGGCGCTAAAGGCAGCCATAGGGATGTCGGTAAGAAGGGCCAAAGAGAGCCATAAAAACGGCTAGAGCTAAACCATAAAAGAAGCTAAAGACATCCATAGGGACGATAAGAAGAGCTAAAGACGGCCATACAAACCTCTATAGAAGACGCTAAGGACGCCCACAGGAATGTCGATACGAATAGCTAAAGACAACCGTAGAACCGACTGAAGAAGAAGCTCAGACATCCATAGAAATGTCGATACGAATAGCTAAAAATAGCCATAGGAACGGCGATAGGTGATTGCTAAAGGCAACCATAAAATGATTTCCTATAGGCGACCATACGATATTTTTGTATGGGTGCAAGCACCCATAGTTTACTTCCATGTGTTACGACAGTAATGAAATAGTATGTATGGAAATAACTAGTCTGCTCAATAATAACAGCATACGCCAACGAAGCATTTGTTTTACTTGAACAACGCAATCTCTGTTTTTGGGCGGATTTTTGTAGAGCAGAGTTTACTACAGTATAGGCCGCAACCAATGCGGGTCTCCGCTAGGTGCCTAAACCACAGCTCAGAGCAAAATATCAGCCAAACGCTCATCGCTCACCTTCACGAGTGCCTTCACTGCAATCAGTCTTAGGAGCTGTTGCCTGTCTTCTGTGTTACGTGGTACAGAGGATAAAGCGGGACATGGTATTGATTATCAACTTAAATGTATGGCATAAAGACAATTCACTACCCCTCATGCACACAGCAGTGGGGCGACGGTGGGAACAAAACAATCGCGTGTACGTTCTTTGCGCATGCGCGGGTCAATTACTCCCTAATTGCGGAGCGTAAAACATTACGAGTAGCGTTTGCTTACCTGTAAAGTTCGTGAAGCCAGAAGCCGCGCTGTCTCGCTTAGGCTGAAGCACTGAGGCTGCAGGTACCTTGAACGCGCACAGCGGGGCAGTCTGCGTGCAGCGGTCACGTTTCGTATGCACTCGCGGCGCAGCATGCAGGGACCCCTATATGCACGCGGCGGGCTGGTGATCAGAATAGCGGGTCACCCGCCAGTTTTCTCCGCACGGTAGAGTGATGGCACTGTATAATGCGCAGTGTGAAAGCCGGGTCACTCGCCCTCCTTCCTTCCGCCCTAGGACGACTCTCTCCATTCTTTTTTCCTTCGGTCTCGTCCGTCTCGTTGCAGCCTCTCCTCCGACGACGAAGTCGTGAGGCTCACAATTCGCAACTCGCAGCGGCGTTTCGGGCGCAACGTGGCCCTCTCGGTGCTGCATTACCGCTTTTGTCTGGAGGCTCTGCTTACGACCGTTAAAGGGTTTTTTGATGCCCTTTCTCTTTTCGTCCTGCTAGAGAAAGCGGAGCAGTGGGAACGCACTTTTTAATCGCTTCTTCAGCAGCACTTTTGCGCAATTTTTAGACAGTTATGCGAGATGTAGGCCTGGTTTTCTAGTCACCAATGGGAGCGGAATCAGTGCCCGTTCATTCTACTACCAAGGGAGGGATATGTTTAGGCAGAACAAAAAAATTGCGCCAATCCACCCCGTGAATGTGGTTGGAAAGAAAAGCTGTAAACGGCACCCATAACGATTACCCATGCGACGTCACTTAAATTCACTCACATCGCTCTACAAATAGTAAAACCAGAGAGAAGTGAAATACACTTAACCACGCCATTTATTACTTCAAAGAAATATTCTTGGTAAGGTTAAATCAATGCATGGTGCATGAACGGTGTTTGTTTGAGTTCTATTGGTGTAGCACAAGAGTGGAAACTTTTTTCATAAAAATTAAAGTAAGCTCCAACCCGGTGTTAGACGATCTGACTACTCCGTCTGTGCTCCGGGGACGGAGGCGACGAGATTTGCGGCAGAGATGGAGGAGCAGGAGTAAGAAATACTTCTGCTCAGATTTCTGAACGGCCCAGAGTGCAGCCCTGGGGAGTGATTCCTTCTTCTGTGGGGCCCATATGCAATCCGCGCGGCCTGTGTTCTGTCCACCCGCTGAAGCTGGGTAGGTAGAGAGGGCCTGGACAGCAGCATCTCCAATTGCTCTTGTTGGGTAGTTGATGTAAAGAGAGGAGGGTGCTCAGGGCTAAAGTCGCACACCCCAATTACGGGGCGGAGTGTTCCTTCTTCTGAGCAAAATTTACATCCAGCATCGTAGCAATTCGGATACATTAAGTGAAGGCGCGTAGGCTGTGGGAAGGAGCCCGGATTGTATGAGTCGTAGGGTATTTTGTTGTTTTGTTGTTCTCTGAAAAGGTCCGGGTAAGGCGAAGGTATGGTCTGTCTCAGAAGGCGATAATGCTGGGTTATCTCCCTGAACGTGACAAGCGGGTGACTGTCCTCGTGCAGCTCCATAGCACGGGAGGTAAAAGCGCAGACTTGTTGGGTGGGCGTATTTGTTGCCCTGAATTGAAGCGTGAGGGGGTGTCCAGATGAGCTAAATGGAACCGTTTGGGGAGTGGTTTTTTAGCACGCGCAGTGCAGGTCAGGACACCCATCCCGACCGGTAATTCCAGTAGGCTTGCTGGGAATCGGTGACTACCCTCCGAACCCCTGGTTGAGCGAGAGCCAAGGTGATGGCTGCCTCTTCTGCTGCCGTCTTTTCCAGGGTTGTAAACGAGGTACACGCAAGGAGGTTGGTTCTGGAGGTAGCCACGATGATGGCGTATTGCTGCACTCGATGTTTGGAGGAGTCTTTGTAGATAACGGAATGATCCCCACTGAGGGTGGTGTTTAGCGCTTGAGCGCATTCTTTTCGGTGACCCTAAGCAAAGGGAGCATCTTTAGTTTTATTCGCCAAGAGTATGGGAGTACGTCAAGCGGAGTGACATTCTGGGCTGCCCAGCCAATCTGGTGAAGCATGCGGTTACCCACCGCAGTTCTGAGTCGGACCTTCTGGTTAGAAAGATGGCCTTCTATCAGCTCTTCCACCGTGTTGTGGAGCCCCGTGCTAAGCAGCCTCTGTGTGGACGCACTCACGAGAAGACCAATGGTCTGCTCGACCGCCTTTCTAATCCTTATATAAAGCATCTCTATGTCTTCATTGTCGAGAAAAAGACAGGGGGTTGACGTAAGTGACTCTCAAGAGGATAAAAGCTTCAATTAATCGAAAGGTACCGGATTCCTTTAGGCCTCGCTTCTTGGAGGCAACTCGCCTGATCATGTGTATGATTTGATTAATGCAGTTTTTGAGGCGCTGCAAGGAGACGTCACTCTTGGTGTTAGCCTCGAGATGTAGGCCCAGGATCTTGATGCTGGGGCTTGGAGTGATGGCCTGGCCATCAAGGAGTATTTGGATGTATTCCTTGGTTTGGCGTGAGGGTCGACGACAAGGAGCTGTGATTTTTACGTGAACACTGGAGGCCACGTGCTTTAGCACATTGGCGTAAGGAAGTCAGATGCCATGCATTGGTGTGAGCTTCCTTTAATTTTTGTAACGCTAAGCACATGGGCAAGGTGCGCACAGGGCCGCTAGACGGGCGTGAGTGGTCGCGTGACGCTTTCACGTGGCATTCGCCGAGAACGCAGGGGGAACCCGTAGATATGCTTGGGGAGTACACCACCTGTCTTCCCCGTCTTCGCATGGGCTCGTAGCTCAATCGGTAAGACAACGGGCTCTCGCTTTGTTAGTCTATTAGTTCCAGGTTCGATACCCGGCGGTGCCTGTGAATTCTTTTATTTGTTCACTGGAGTTTTCTGGTGACACCAACGGTGGCGAAAGAACCCTTGGGGGGTAGAGGTAAAAAGCTTTGCTTTAAAAGGACGAAATAAAAAGTAACGAGAACGCTGAGATAGGTTGTCCAGGGCAGGGCGATATCTGTCAGCTTGTGCGCTCTTGCTCTGGTGTGCCGTGGTTCCGGGGCAGGTAAAGGTTCTCCAAAAAATTCGCAAGGGTCAAAGTATACGCAAAGAAGTTCCGCGACAAAATACTCAAGGGACGCACAACGATGCCACGGGCTCCAAAAAAGTTCCAGACAGGAGACGGGCCCCTCTAAGGGAACTCCAGTGTCCCATTGGTCGACGAGCCCGATCAACGAGGGAAGGCAAAGGCACACCCAACGTGTCTCCGCAACGTGTCGATAAGGGTAGAAGTGGTTGCAAAGGACGACACGACAGCAGCTGTCACGCTCACGCGGGCACATTTTCATTCTAATCGATGGAATAAAAAAAATAGCCCAGCTTGCACTAGTGGTGCAACGCTGGTGAAACAGCAGAGCTGGCGTTCCCCCACCCTACGTCGGGAGCCGGCTGCAGTTTCAGCGCACATGTATTTCTGTGCTTGCCGCCGAAAGTTCTTCACGACTGGAAGGCCCGGATCGTTTTGTCCACAACCTTTCACATATCTCCCAGAGTGGACCACGTTAGCACGCGCTAGAAACCGCGGCAACCAGCTTCGTGAACTCAGCGTCTGTGCTTCCCACTTTAGGCGCGAATGCACGTGAACTGGCGAGGCGAACAGCACGCGAGAGATTACGCCACGAACGCAGTCGTATAGAAGCAGATTTCATAACGCGAGGGACCCAGTTTAGATCCCTACCACGTGAAGCATTTTCCCCCCGGTTCCCAACGTTTTGTTGCGTGCGGCGGCAGTCTTTTGTTTTATGTTGTGCTTAATTTGAGGAAATGGTTATCGATTCTTTTGTTTTTTTTTAATATTGATTTCCAGCCTCCCGAACCCATGCGGGCATTTGCCTTCCCACCTCGTACTGATGCGGTCTGGAAAGCCGACCTGGAATGGTTTTTGCACGCCATGAGCGCCTAAGTTCCTTGTTAAGTTTATTCCCTTTTTTTTTTCGCTTAAAAAAATAAACCATTTGCCCTAAAATCCTTATCTGGCCTTTTTTCTTTGTACGTGTTGCGCACTGCGTGCCAATCCAAACTTTTTTTTTCCAATTGGCGGCCCACATTATTGTTCCTCGCCACCACTAACCCTATACCCCTCGAGCGTTTTGGTGTGGCCCAGTGGTCAGGTTGCCGGTTTTACCCGCCGCGGTGGCTCAGTGGCTAAGGCGTTGCGCTGCTGAGCACGAGGTCGCGGGTTCGATTCCCGGCCGCGGCGGCCGCTTTTCTGATGGAGGCGAAAAGCAAAAACGCCCGTGTGCACGAGATCTCGGCGCACGTTAAAGAACCCCAGGTGGTCAAAATTAATCCGGAGCCCTCCACTACGGCGCGCCTCATCACCTGCGTTGCGTCGGCGCGTTAAACCCTACAATCAATCAATCAGGTTGCCGGTTTCATAGAGTGAAGGTCCCGGGAGCGATTCCCGGGACTTCCCTACCTCATTTTATTCTTGAAACGCGCGCTCACAACACCTGCTCGTGGGTTCCTTTCCTCCTCGCCATTTTCCCTCACACTTCTTGGCTTAGCATTTTCACCCTCGCCACTTCGCCGATGATGATAGTTTTCTGGTAATTTTAATTGTATGGAACACCCGTGTGCATACGAGCGTGTGCATACACGCCTCGTAGCAGAGGCGCAGTTTCATTGGTTTCATCACGTGAAACGTTAAATGGGTCTTACAACGGAACTGACGAACGCTTTCTATCGGGTCTGGAAACACTGAAAAAGGTATAGTCATAACCAGCATCGCCACCACATTACGTGACTCCGTGAAACGGCGTGATGTGTCGTTATCTGTTCGTTGCATCAGGCAGCTTTTGAACTCACTGCTTCGCATTTGATAAGACTAGCTGAAAGCGGATATCGAATGCTTTCAATCTGAAAGTATTCGATGCCCCTGCCCCATTGAGGGATAAAGGCCGCGTTCGGCGTGCGTAGCAGAGAAATGGCCCCCAAAAGCACGTGACAGTAAGTGAGCGGTAAAAAAATTGTGTGAACTTAGGCGTAGATGTGGATCGAATCGAGGACCTTCAGAATGCGAGTCAAACCCACGTCCCTTCACAACTATGCATCCAAGGCTCTACCCGGCTGAACGAGGCTTTAGGGAATGCGTTGTAGCCTTCGGCTTATAAACGTGTGTTACAGACATGCACTCAGTCCTACATGAGTAACTAGAGTACACTAATTGTAGAAGCACAAGTTCCTAAGAAACGGGTATTTGCTGTACTCCTACATACGGGCTTAGGAGTTCTCGCGATTTTTTTATTAATGTAACTGAAATGACAATGGCCAATAGCGACGGCAGTATTTCTGTGAGGTCATATAAGCACATGAAAATACGCCCGCAGTTCGATGTTGCGGGAGAGATATCTTTTCTTTCCAAAGTACCCAATGCACACATAACAGTAATATTTGGTTTGGGTTGGTGGTTCCATTTGGACATTTACCACTTTTTAAGACCAATATAAGTGTTGCGCAAAGACCTGAAAGAAGTTTCGCAGGCGCTTTTTGATTCGGGTACAGTCACGCGGACCGTTTGGTGTGAACTAGATTTAGGGAATCCTCACCATAAACGCTTGAAAATAAAATTAGAACATACCGAGATTGAAACAACTCTAACACAGCGTAAGGAAGCGTTATGCTGTAATGGAACGTTATAGAATTCTGCAAATAATATGCAAACAAGAAGTGCTTTTTTGTACAGTCAATGCGATTTGAGGTGATAAGTCTAGTTTTTCGTTTTAATTTGTCAAGGATGGCTTGTTACCCTAGCGCGCGATCGCGATAACTTCAACGTTGAGTTTTGAGAACCCGAAACACGAGAGAGACGTGGCCGTGAGGCAAAGCGAAAGAGAATAAACGTCCTCTTTTGTCATTTGCACAATAGCGACCACCCGGGATGCGCAACTACGGATCCTTTTTGTTTGCAACAGGCCCCTCATCTAAGCGGACCGCTGCGGCACTTAACGCACGTGTAGTACGAAGGCTTCTTTGTCATAGCACGAACATCAAAGGGAAGTTGAGGTCAATGATAACAGCCAGGTGTTAGAGGGAATTCCCATAAGGTCTCAAAAGCCATACGAGCAACTTGACAGAGAGAGGGTAAAGAGGTCTCAGAAGCTAGCTACACAGTCATTTTCTTACGCAGAGATGAGCTTCGGACAATGAATTTTTCTCATGGGACAAAACCCCCTCTTGCCACAGTCATCGTGCTAAAGAGAAACTGTGTGTGAGAGTCGGTTAAGTTTTAAGGCACTCCTCATGTAAAACATTGAAGGATTAATTGGTTAAAAAATAAAATAACGTACAAAATATGTGGGCAGATTGGAGGCGATTATGTTTGAAAAATACACTGGGGCCTAATTTTTCTTAAAGGTCGAATTCAATACTTTAGTTAGTAGTGGCAAAAGTGGGGAGGTTGTTCGAATATCCGCTGGTTTTCAATCTTAAGAAATTTAAGCTGGCCCACATTAAGCTGGACATTTGAGATTATCTGCACCATAGACGTAGTTGGGTATAGATATTAGTACTCATTATTGAAACAAGGTTACAAGCGTTGGGAATTATTGTTTGTCCCACATCAAAAAAAAAAAAAGGTAAGCCCAAACAAATTTAAGCTTGCTGAACGAAAACAGCCAGATGAGGTAAAATTCACAGAACGTTCTCTCGCCAAAACGATGTGTAAGACAAGTGATTTGAACCGGTTTTCCCGAAGTGACTACTCCTATAGGTAGCACTAGTTCCTTATTTTGCACACATTTCTGCAAATAAACTAGGTAGCGGAAAACGTATAACAAAGAATATGGTTATCGTTTCTTTCCATATGCTTTCTTTGACCTCTTAACAGCACGTTCTGAGGAATGTGCGAGCATAGATACCCACACAAAATGACAATCCTTGTTGAGGTGCACATACGAGCGGACAGATTTGGCTAGAATTTTCCTCACCCTCACTTCCCTGATTGCTCGGTAGCCTGCTACACTTTTTGCGGTAGTATTAACGGCTGCTCGAGGTGTTACTTGCGAGACTGTAACAAGGACCGAATGAAGTCGCGAAGTTTGGCACATACAGTTCTAAATGAAAGGAAGGAAGGAAGGATAATGCAGTACATTAAAGGCAGGGAGGATAACCAGGGAACTGTCCGGTTGATTGATTGATTGTAGGATTTAACGCACCGACGCAACGCAGGCGATGAGGCGCGCCGTAGTGGAGGGCTCCGGATTAATTTTGACCACCTGGGGATCTTTATCGTGCGCCGAAATCTCGTACACACGGGCGTTTTTGCTTTTCGCCTCCATCAGAAAAGCGGCCACCGCGGCCGGGAATCGAACCCGTGACCTCGTGCTCAGCAGCACAACGCCTTAGCCACTGAGCCACCGCGGCGGGTGGAACTGTCCGGTTGGCTACCCTACGTATGGGAAGTGGGAAACGAGGGATGTAGAGAGAAAGAAAGGGTATTTAAAAGACGGGGAATAGAGCCTGAGGAGCAAGAAAAGAAAAATAAAAGGTAACTACAAAAACAAAACCATGGGCGATAATAAAGCCTAAAACTGAACAGGCAAAGTAACCAAACGACCAATGAAAAATGGTACTCGGTGTCCCTGCAATCGTTCAGAAAGCCTGTGCCCTTTGAAAAACGAAGTGATGCTTTTTTTGGCATTTCGGGACGGTGATGGGCAACGCCGGCGACACAACGCCGGCGACATAAAACAGTTTGCGCAGTTAATGGCTGGTTGTCGAGCTTCTGGCGTGTGGTTGACAGGTGCAGTCTCTGCGTTGCAAACCGGGGACAGGGACACAAGAGGTGTTGTATTGTTTCGTCCGTGGCGCAGACGGCATACGCAGGGTTGTCAGCCATTCCGATAGTGAAGGAGTAAGCTTTGGTGAAAGCAACTCCTATCCCCAGGCGGCACACTATAGGGTGGCATCCGAGTGTGGCATGTTAATGGGTAAGTGGCCCTGCAGGTTGCTGTTGAGCAAATGCAGGCGGGAGTTTGAAAACTCCGGCGTATTATAAAGAGTAAGTGCGATTTTGCGGGCGACGGAGCGCATGAACTTGCAGCGTCATGGTGCGATGACGGGATACTGGCCAATTGGGCACTCCATGGGAAGAATGAGCTACTTTGTCTGCACATTCTTTTCCTAAAATGCCGAAGTGGCTTAAAGGAGCCATGAAGACAAAATACAAGTTGGGTTTATTGGAAAGACTGCTTAGTCCCTATAACAATGATACCAATATCATCGCAATCTTCGAACAAATAATGGAGATATTAAAGAAAACGTGTGAAGCCGTGGCGACCCCCTAGGCAATTTCCCGCAACTTTTCTATGACGTCACGGAACCTTGTTTGTGCGATTGGCGGCCGCCTAACTGACTTGTCGCGACGACACATGACTGGACGTCCGTAATGGGGCCTCTAGTTCCATTTGACCGCATCACTTGAATGCTAACGTGCAGTTAACGCACTAAAAATTATATTTTATTGTTGGCCCGTATGACGTCATTCTTGCTCATAACACGTCACTGTGGCGCAAAATTTGAAAGTTTTTAAATACTTCTTGCTTTTTTTTCGTTAAAAAAAACACCTTTTGTGGCTCTAATGGAGCTGAGTGAGATACTGAGTCCTAGTGCTTTCAAATTAAACGAACTTGTATTTTCTCTTCATGGCTCCTTTAAAGGACTCGTGAAGAGCTTTTCAAAAAAAATTTGTTGGGGACATTACATTATGGTTTTCTTGACGCTGAATTCGAAAAACATGTTTATTTTATGTGTAAATACACCCAAACCATCTTTTTTCGTCAAAACAAACGACCCCTGTCCGCGGGCGCGGTGAGAGCCCTGGCTGCCTTTCGCGATTGGCTGGCGGCAGATGACGTCATATTCGCAAGTGCCGGCGCTGTGGTGACCGCTCAACCTGAAGATCTCCTTCTGTTCCCGTTCAGATAAGGGCCAGAAGGTCCTCTGGTGAATGGAGGGCTTACACAATCTTTCCTTAGAATAGGAGAGCCTGAGGGAAGTTTAAACGCAACAGGTTCGCTCGCGGCGAGCTTTAGAAAGGGGTTCTCCCCCGACGACTCATGGCCGACTTGTTTCTCGGATGCAAGGAAGTTGCGCAGATATTGGTTCGCCGCTTTCACTACCAGCGCTAGTCACAATTCCTAGCACAATTTTTCAACCCACCATCATCCCCATCCTCGAATGTGGAACTTTGTTTTCACATTTGGACAGGCGGCAACAAGCTCTGTGCAGCGGCCTGCGATGCGCACAGGCAGCGTGCCCGCCGCCGGTCGCCGCGTCGCGCAGAGGTGCTGGCCCGGGTCGCTGCTCGGCCGGTCAGCGGAACGTGGCATTGCTGGACATACGCATGTTTTAGAATAGTGGAGCCGTACGTTGGTCACCCCCCAAAAGGTAGAGGAACCCAAGCGCAGCACGCTGGTCCCCGACGAGCTTTATAGAACGCCTTCCCCAACAGCTCCAGCCGGCTCAGGTTGCACGGATCGCCACTGATGTTGGGAACTTTAGACTTAGCACCAAGGGAGATAGTTGGTCGCTGCTATCTCTACAATTGCGAATGACTATGCTTAGCACAGTTTTTCACCACACTATCATCCCCTTTCTCGCATGTGGAACCTTATTCCTACGTTGATAGTCATTCTAGCGATCGGTGCTGTGCTCATTCTTGCGCGCAGGTAACGCCATCCATCGGCCTCTCGCCGCATCTCGTACTCGGGCAGGTTCGCTTGCTGCCGTCGACGAGCCTCTGCAACCGGTCGGCGCTCCGCATCGCGATACAAATTCGATCACCTCTTTCGAAATCACCGTGGATGACAATCCCTATAGTACAATTTTTCACCACACTATCATCCTCTCTTGCACGTTTACCTTGCTTTTCGCGACGGCCTTGATTCTGGACGGCAGCGAAGAGCGGTGGCTGCCGCGGCATGCGTGGTGCGAGCCGTTTCGTGCGCCGTACGGGCATGAACGACCGGCGAGTGGGCGGGGCGCTTCCGCACACAGAAAACGCTTCATGCTTTCAGCTTGCTTGATTTCTTCTTAAAATCTAGCTATTCAGCTGAGCTGTCGTCACAGTCAACAACGTTGATCGGGAAAACGAGCAAGAAGTTCGGGAAGCCCAGAACGCTGAGGTCCCACAAATTTTCTAATTCCCTTATAATAATGGATAGGGAACTTGGGGTACCTCCGTATTTGTTTGAGCCCGCCGTTTCGCGCATGAAGCACAGAGCACCCGACGACACGGCCGGCCCCGCGACTACTCGTGAATGCAATGTAGTAGCCAGTGCCACGGGCGCACGGGTAGGAAATCTTAGGGAATCACACAGTAGCATTACGGTTAAAAATGGACGCGGAAGCAACTATACACAATGAAGATTAATAAATTGCAGATAACATGCCTGCTCAATTCGGAACTTCGCCCAGAAAACTTGGACACAGCGAAGCGGCAGCGCACGTCGCTGGCCGTCTTCCGAATATGACGCTACACGCTACTTCCGGTCGTTGCCTCTCGGTTTCTCGCTCTTCCGGCGGTGCAGCAGGGAGCAGTGGGCGGGGCGTAGGGTCAACTTTAACGACGAATACCGCTGTCCCCAAGCTAAAAATGACGAAAAAAACTTTACAGACATAAACTGACCAATGTAATAATTCTAAAAAGTAGAGTTTTGCCCGGTTTTAAAAGCGCTTCAGTAGCCCTTTAAGAGCCGTTACAAAATAACATTGTGCCCATGTTTGACTAGCAGGTCAGACTCCTGATGGATCTCGGCCACAAGCTGTTCGTACGGGCTGCAGCGAAGAGCAGACTGATGACACTGAAGAGCTGGCCTAGAGTCGGCAAGCACAGCCCATTTTTGTGGTAATTATTGCTTAAGGTACAGAAGAGCCTTTCGAGTAGCTGTGAGTTCGGATGCAGTTGGCGTTGTTAATTTGGTCAGCTCGAACTGAATGTCCACAGATCTGGCTGGCACGATTGCAGCTCCCGCAGAACTGGAGTTTGTTACCGAGCCGTTCGTGTAGACATGAATCCGTTCTCGGTAGGCTTCATGCAAAAAGTGCATAGAGAGCTGTTGAAGAACTGGTGGGGGTATATCCGCTTTCTTATGATGGTTATTCCCAGGATGGTTAGGTACACTTCTGTCTTCGAGAGGCACCAAACGGGTGATGATGGTCGCGCCGCAAATGTGTATCTGGTGACTACCTTTGAAAAGGATGCCCGTGGTCTCGTTGACGGCAGGGATGCAAGGTGGTGATGAGGCAGCCGAGCGAGATGCCTAATGTGCGAGACGCCAAGCAGGTTGTTATCGGGTGATCTCTTGCGGTTCATATGGTTGCCACTGTCGAGGCGCAACGCGGTAGATCAAGACACGTCCGTCGACCTCGGGCTTGTATCGCCTGAATTGCGCGTAAGCTGTTTTTGCATGTATTGGACAGAACGGGCAGGCTGTAACGTAGAAAACCGAGAAATAGTGCATTTTAAAGATGTTGCATTGAGGGAATAGAAACGCCCCATGTCTTTCCGGAGAGAAATTGAAAAGCTTGATAAGTACAGTAAGCCTTTTTTTTTCAGGGATGATGATTTGTGCTGTCTATGCTATGTAGAGACCGGAACTTCAGGCAAAATGCTTATTTTCCGCTTGAGTCCGTATCAAGCCTATTGAACATTTAAGCATGATCTGAGGGAAGAGTAGATGCATTTAAGCAGTTTATTTGCCTATAAATGCTTTTTTTGTGTTACAGATACCTTTTTTTTTTGGTTTTCCGAGTCGATGATCTGCAAGGACTGTTCTCGCTTCAGAAGCTCGCAAACGGGTGTTTGTCGCACGACGTTTGCAAGAAAAATCCGTGAGCCGTGCCAAACAAGCCGAAAAAATTCCCCCGCATTTCCCCGAGGGGGAGAATGTGAAAGTGCGAATGCACGGTTGTCGGCCCGCTTGCGGCGCTTGCGCTCGGCCCCCGCAGCCCACCGCCTCGCCGCCTTCTCTTCCATCTCTTCCATCGGGTTTGTAGTATCACGTGTACACCACGCAGTTATCAAGCCGCTATAACGCCGCTGAGTCGCCAACGCACGCCGCTGACGACGTAGTTTGAATGCGTTAAAGATATAAAGCGCGTTACTAACACTGATATCAGCGTCGCGTCCGTGGCTTAGTCGGTAAAGCGTCGCGCTGCGGCCGCAAAGTCCTCGGATCGAAACCTGGCGCCGGATGCTGTTTTTTTTATATATATAGAGAGGAGGACTGCGGACGCCACCGCCGCCGCCGACGCCGCCGCCGCCGCCGGCGGTGGATGGTTTGGGGTCGCTTATAAAGTGCATTCGCACTTAAAACGCAAACCGGGCATGAACCGTCGCCACCTCTTCCTCGCCACATCGGCCGAGCCGCCAGAGGCCCGCACGCAGCGACACTGCAACCAACCTCACCGACGTCACCCCTAACAACACGAGCTGTTTTGTTCCATGTTCTTCTGACGCGCTGTGTCCGCGGATCAACGGCGAAAACTTTTGCCCATGTGCCCTATCCATTGATAACGCAGTAAAAGCAAAAAAAAAAAAATGAACAAGACGCAGCCGCGCACATGTCACTCAATGTCACAGACCACGTACAAGGGAAAACCAAGGGATAACCACGTACAAATATGACGCACCAAAGTTTTATGGTGGCGCCACGAACACGTGCACAGTCATCCTCCGATCACGGGAACACCGCTAGACGGCAAGATGCAGCAGGTGTAGGACGAAGGAGGAACGAGAAAAGGAGCTCATAGGAATGAGCATCTCAGCACTTTTGAAGTACTCCTGTCGTTGCAGCCGTTATTTGGCGTGCTGGGTAACCTTCAGGGGTATTTGGATGCCGAGCAGTAAGAGAATTAGTAGCAAAGAATGTGGCCTGTTGTCTAATACTACTAATCGGTATATAGTGCATAGTTCCTAAGTGGTGTTCTTCCCACAGCTTCCCTAGTGATCTACTTTTGAAGAACAGAATAGCTCAGTAATTTGTACAGAATTATTGCACTGTAACTATCTATGGGATTCACCACTGCTGTGAAGAGCTTGGGAGGTCGTTCTGCTCTGCCAACGAATAAATACCGGCAGTTAAGATTTTCATTCGGTCCGGAGTTGTGTCTTCAAGCAGCAGTTACTGATTGTGCTTCTTCCACCAGTACCCGATTTTACCCCTTAAAAAACTCGGCTAAGGGAGGAAAACGGCTACAAAAACATTCGCCGGATGTACCAACGGCTTTCCAGGTGACAAAACACATGCAGCCGAAATTATTTACACTACGCTACACTTGAATGTGACTTGGAACATCCGTGTGCCTATTTCACACTCTTAGCAGAAAGCATTTTCACAGCTGACAGCTTGGGCGCCACTGTGACAGAATGCTGAGCTCATTTCGAAGGACCAGGACAGATCCGCAACCATCTCCGAAGGACCGGTTTCTGATAGAGCTTTTCTGTCTGACAATCTGCCATTCTGCTGACATAAAATGTCTGGATTCTCTTTGCTAAAAGAACTGCCGAAGGTTCTGAGCACAAAGCATTCTGATATTCCCGACGGAATCAGGTCATGGAGCGTGCCGAAGTACAAGCACGCTTTCCCAATGTGACTGACCATTGAGTGTTATTTTAAATGCAGAGCATTTCTTAGCCTCGCCTCTTCCTGCGTCGGACGGCGTCCACAGCTCCGCGTCCTCAGCAGGTGCGCCTCTCCTCCTTCCCTCCTCTCTCTCAACAGCAGCTGGCGCGCGCATGCGTCGTAGTCAGCCCGTTCGCTCCGTCGCGGTCTCGGCGTAACAGGTGCGTGATAGCAGCGTGGTGGGGCGTGGAAGGGCGCGCGCTGCTTGCGCATGCGCGCTCTCCCCCCCGTACTGCTCTCCCTCTACTGCGCGCGCTGCAAATATAAAGCGGCTAGCGGTCGCTCGTGCTTCAGTCACTGCGTTGCTCCTTCCTTCCTTGGTTGACGCTCGCTCCCCCCTAACGCGACTTTACTCTCCTCTCTCTACCCCAAACCAACACCAACGCAACTACGACCCAACTACTTACCCTAACGCGACTTTACGCGGCGTTAACGACCCCCAATGCTCTGCATTTACTCGTGTTCCCCTCGCGGGAAGGCGCGGGAATTTTTTTTTTGCTCACAATTATCCACTGAAATGAGGTACTACTTCAAGCCGCAAATCATTGAAATGGGCCTCGCTTGTAATAACTTTTAAGCTTTTTCTCTGTTGTCGAATCACCCTGCATTTCACGTAAATATATTTAAATAGAAACTCTTGTGCGACTAAATTTTCCAATGAAAATGGCGTTACTCTCCCACAGCACAAGGCTTCTCCTTTTTCTTTTAGTGCAAGTAAAATTTCTCGTAAAATACGCTGATGAAGTATACAACGAACTGATCCTATAGGTGCTTAAACGACAGTATTTGGCGCCTGTAATTGCCTGCTTTGCACTTTTCAGTGCCTATTATTGGCGCCTCAAACCTTCATTTTTCGCGCTTAAAGTTCCAGTCTCTAATAATAAGTCCCGATCGATGATAATTCTGAAAAAGCGGTGACTCTACGTAAGAAACGGGGTGTCCATTTACATAGATACCATATTGCGACATTTCTTTAGGAGTAAATGCCACCACTACACACTTCTCTGGTACTGTTTCAAGTCCTCGTTAACGCAATAATGCGCATGTGTTGATAACGGCTTTCTGAAGGCATGCCCTAGCCTAAAGGCGTGGAACGCCTGATGCTCAAATGAAAATGCGTCAGCATATATGGATAGATATACGACGGTTGGTATGACTTCTTTGAGTCGCACCAACGTGATATTGAACAATGTCGGGCTATGAACACTTTCTTGTGGGACGCCCCGGGAAACGTAGTGCTGCGAGGTTGTGACGTCGGTGCTCTCAACAAAAAAATCATCATCCAGATAGAAAACTTGGTATCCATCTGTACGTTCGGCCTCCCACTGCCGGCGTCATGTAGTGCATTGTCGCAAGCCCCTTTAATATTGAGAAAGAGCATGAGATAGACATTTGAACGATTTCTCGTGCTGCACAAATGTTACAAGATCAATAACACTGTCGATGGAAGAACGGCAGCGCCAGAATCCAGCCAAAGCGTTTGGGTGAATATTGCGATGCTCAAGATACAACTTCAGACGAACCAAAACTATTCTTTCCAATAATTTTCCTATGCAGCTTTCTTGGGCTAAAGACCAACCACCTGTTGGTTGGTGGTTGGTCTATAAGTGGTTGGTCTATAGTTGGTCTATAGACCAACAATTTAGATACTTGTGTGCGTTTGCCCGAATTTTGATGTATTTGTGTTTGTCCAAATTGTAGTGTATTCTTTTGTCTGCTTGGTTATGTAGTGTCCTCGCCCTGTCATTATGTTAGAGCGTATTCTCCCCTGCAATACAGAAACAAAAATGTCTCGTGGTGTAGAGGTTCCACTTCTCGGTAGAAATCGTACGAACAAGGTTGAAATCATTGGTTTTCTTGAAACACATTACTTTTCACCACGAGTGTTATGTATTTATGGCGCATTTGTGTATTATACGCTAGATCTGGTCGTTTTGTTCCCTTTAGGTCAGTTCCACCTCTTGTTTTGTACTTTTCAGTGGTTTGGTCCCTTTCATGTCGCTAGTTTTCCGGAACATGTTTAGACCTTAGCGCGATGTTATCCGTCGTTCAGGGGTTTTAATTCGGTATTTTTAAGTTGGTTGATTTTATCCCCGTTTGGTCTGTCTCAACTGTCCCCTGGCTACGTGACGGCCGGCCAGCTGTGTTAAGCATATGTGCATGATTGCTTTTCATGATGTTTTTCTTTCTTAAATTGTGTTTGTGTTGCCTGCTTTAAGTTGGTTGTGCTTAGTATAATTCAACATAGGACGCTTTTTATCTGCTTCAGGTAGGTTTCCACTGTCAAACGCGCGCCCAGCAGGCGCGGGCCCCTACGGTATATGGTTTATGAATAGCCCAAGCGGTGCTATAACAGGGAGCAGAGAAATGTGAAGCAATATAAAAATACATGAGCTGGAGCAAGATTTCCTCTTTAGAAGCTTAGTGGAGACGTGGGTTCTCGTGACCAGCGACCGCAAACCAGCCGCACCCAATAACCCAGCAAAGGTTCTCCCATCTCACCCCAGGCCCTAAAACTTCTCCTTCAAAACCCACCTACAGCCCAAGTTGAGCTGATTCAAATTGCTGCTCACACTGGGCTTGGGAGGTCGCACTCACGACAGCACGAGCCCCCACCTCTCGGGCGTGCCTTATGTCTCTAGCCTCTCACGGAGACAGATCAGCCCGAGATCGCCTATTCAGCTACAATGAAATTACTACTCATTATCGCCTCTCTCGCCTCAAATACCCCCCGGCAAACCCATCACTGACTTCCACGGAAGAGCGACTACGGGGGCTCACACAGACAAAATCCATTCCCAGCATGGCTCTTCTTCATCATGTACATCGTCATCATCATCATCATCATCACCAGCCTATCTACGCCAACTGCAGGGAAAAGGCCTCTCCCATTATTCTCCAATTATCTCGGTCCTGTGCCAACTGTGACCAATTTATCCCCGCAAACTTCTTGATCTCATCTGCCCATCTAACTTTCTGCCGCCCCCTGCAACGTTTGCCTTCTCTAGGGATCCACTCTGTTACCCTTAAAGGGGTCCTGAAATACCTTCCGCCGATGCATGGATGTACATGTAACCAAATAAGACAATGTATTAGCAATCTCCTCCCGCAAGAATTTTGTTAAAGCGATGAGTATTAGCTGAGAAATCGTAAATCAAAAACCGCGCATTATCGTCGCGCCGCGTTTCCTCCTCTTTTCAACTGTTGACGGCGCGCGAGCACTCCCTCCCATGATGCTGCGCTAGTCAGCGGTGACGTACTTCCGCATTACGCTCCTCCGACTGCCGTCTGCTACGGGCAAGTTTTGTTGACACCATGAATTCCGCACTCCGCTCAAGGATGGATAAGCGAACGAAAAATCTGGCCGCATGTGTGCGGTGGCCTGGCCTTGCCCTTTCGCGGTGTGCGTTGCTGCAGTGCAGCACGTGACTTTTAATCGGCACAAACTCGCAGCCGCTCGGGGTGGATCGTGCGCTCGGTCCCTTTCATGCACCGCGCACTGTTTATCCAAAAAGCGCCGTATCAGATGTGGCCCCGCTGGTGCCGGGTCTTATTTTGCGGTGGTGGTAATTCCTGCCGGCGCCATGTGAAAAAGACATTTTAAACCGATACAGAACCCGTGCACAAAACGCTTTAATCATGTGACCAGTTCAGCTTGGGGCGACGCGTGGTGGAGAGCGGCAACGTTGGCAAAACATGCTCCGGCGCGGCTCTGAGCTCTGCTCCGGCGCGGCTCTGGAGCGAGCGCCTTTCTTTGACGATCTCAAACATGGGTTGCCTTGGCAACAAGGCACAAACCGCCCCAGAGGTCAGTTACGGTTGCGTGATCCCGGTTCAGCTCGGGGCCCCACCTCACGACATGTGGGCACTGCAGACGTACCACTCACTCTCATTAGGAAGTGTGAGATGCGTTTGGCATTACAGGAGGCGATGGTGTGTGTGTTGTGGACGCCTTTGTTTCGCGATGAAATGCGACGTTGTGCTTCTGCGGGTGGATAGTGCTTCCCATGGTCTGGATTATCTTTCTCGAGCGACGTACGACTCAACCTCGCATGGGGTATGTGCAGTGTGCGTGGCTAAAAGCCATCTCAGCTTGCGCGCCAGAGTTAAGTGACTTGCTGTTCGTCCCCGCAAACCGCGCGCCAGGTGAGTGCCGAATTTACGACGGGCAGGAGGAGGCAACCCATCGTCTGTCAATCGCGGTTCAGACTTGCAACGCATGTTGTGACGTTGTGTTCGTTCGAAACGCATCTCTGGATTGTTTTGAAGTGGAAAAAAATATATCCGTCAAACCCGGGCATTCGGCTCAGGGCGTTCTCTGCGATTGCACGAAAGAAGTGCCACGGGGCTTCAACGCTTTCTTTATGGAACGTACTCCGGTAAGAGAATATCCATGTCGTGTTATGGCCGTGTTGCATTCAATACGAACGGTTAAGCGTTTGTTTACACTTGTTTCGTTTGTCGTAAAATGTCCAAGCACTCCGGCACTACGCTGGAAGATCAGCCGGCGAGTCGCCGCTGAGCAGACGACTCATCTCTTTGCCGGAAGTGCGTGAAAAAGCCGCCCAATAGCAGGATGTCCAGCTCATGACGAACATCTGGGAATCGATGATGTAGACATGTGAAGATGGCGGCGTCCAAAAACACGAAGGAAAGGGTGAGAAAAAAGCGACAAACTTTGCAACAAAAGTGTGAGCTTTCCGCTGCGCGTAAAAGAGTAATACTTGGCCCAGATGACCTTGACGACCCAATCTAACGATTGCGCTACTTCATTAAGTGTGCTCAAAATGCCTTTCAGGGCCCCTTTAATGACCAGCGGTTATCTTGCCTTCGCATTACATGCCCTGCCCACGTCCATTTATTTTTCTTAATTTCTACTAATATGTCTTTAACACCAGTTTGCTCCCTGAGCCACTCCGCTCTCTTCTTGTCCCTTAATGTTACACCTATCATTTCCCGCTCCATTGCCGGCTGAGTCGTTCTCAATTTAAGTTGAACCCTCTTAGTCAGCCTCCAGGTTTCTGCCCTCATGTCTTCATGTACATCCCTCAGTATATCCCTCTCCCTTTGGCCCTCTGTACGGAGACAAGGCCATGGTGCAACCTCACATGTGGCCCTGTCCATATGATCCCCTCCTTCGAATCCATTCCGCGGAGCTCTGGGAGGCAGCGTTGAGGTGCTTAGACCCGGAGAAACAGAGGAGCATCATAACCCGGGCTACGAATGTTGCCGCACAGCTCTGGCTGCCAGCCACCTCCCTGGCTTAGAGGTTTTCTTTACTAAAGTGCTTCTCCCTCTCTCTCTCTCCCATCACATGGGAGGCTTTTGCGTCCATTTTAAGAACAATACTACACAATGATGAAAATTTCGCACCACTCGCTGTTAAGCTGAAACGACTGCAACTTGCATGACTGGTTGTAAAAGCGACGGTGGGCCAGTGGGGTACCAAGAAGGGGTATGTGAAGCATGGGTGTGCAGAATACCTCGGCGGTGGTTGGTGTTGATAAAGTCGAGAGCTAAGACGCAATCCCGCGTGCTAGTCGCTGGTATGCGTCGCTTGCCGTGAGCTGAGCAACGCGAAACCTCCGCGATTCCCCCAAGCCCGAGCCTGGTATGGGTAAAGTAAGCCGAGCCCATTGATTCCCTTAAATAGACCATCCGAGAACTGATCCTTCTTGGTCACCACGTGGCCGGCGGGCTCCTTGGGTGCATGTTTAATGACTAGGAAATATCAACGAGTGTGGTGAACTTAGCGGTTCTTTCGTCATAACAAACAACGGCCCGCAGTTCGGCGTGCCGATTGGGCAGGACGGTGCGGATGGAGGCCAGGTTGCTAAAGAAGCCCGGTAAACCGAGAGAAACGCACGTTAATAATGAATCATGAGACTGGTTCGGGTAGAAGGCACGAAAGATGTAATGTATCCTCACTTATAAAGCCAAGTTGGCGTGACTAGTGATACACCGACTCATCTCAGCGCCTAGCCCGAACTGTTGTGCTTAGAGACTAACGTGAAGCCTTACTAACGTGGGCTTGATTTAAAGTTCAGCACTATAGGGTATCAAAAAGAGTTAAACGTGTGTCAAACCCGCCGCGGTGGCTCAGTGGCTAAGGCGTTGCGCTGCTGAGCACGAGGTCGCGGGTTTGATTCCCGGCTGCGGCGGCCGCTTTTCTGATGGAGGCAAAAAGCAAAAACGCCCGTGTGTACGAGATTTCGGCGCACGTTAAAGATCCCCACCCAGGTGGTCAAAATTAATCCGGAGCCCTCCACTACGGCGCGCCTCATCGCCTGCGTTGCGTCGGCGCGTGAAACCCTACAATCAATCAATCAATCAATCAATCAATCAATCAATCAATCAATCAATCAATCAATCAATCAATCAATCAATCAATCAATCAATCAATCAATCAATCAATCAATCAATCAAACGTGTGTCCGCCCATACCTGACTATCTTTTTGGCGTGTAAATTTATCCCTTTCGATTTCACGTTTGAAAAATATGTATACAGATAAGAAAATAAATTTCAGGTTTTTAGAAAATTTAGCTTCTAAAACCATTGGATTTTAATTGAACGCCCTTTTATAACTCACACATTATTTTTTAGATTTAGATTAAATGTTGATGTTTCTGGGTCTGGTTACCATACTCACAGTATTCTATTGTTAGTTTCATCAGTTTGTACCACCATCCCCCTCTGCAGTACATCTGATCCTAAGGGAACGATACATATAAGTAAATAAACAAAAAAAAAACGTTTTCGGAAGTCCAGTGCCTTTTACGACCTTATTGCTATTGAACAGGCTTTCTGCCCGTAATTAAATGGCTCAAGGCACAAATGTACACGAAAATTAGCAGGTACTATTCAGAATTTTTATTTCTCGACGAGGACCGGAGTTTCAATGTATTATTATGTATTTATACCCTGCAAACGTATATTTATCTTAATGATTTTGGCGTCAGACGTAAAAGAACCTACTCATACAAATGCATAGAAAGCGAATTTCGGGTGTCATCGAAACTCACCTCCCAATCACATTCAGTGAACTTCGTATGAGATATTAAGCCCGCGTGGAGCCCCATAAGTTTGGCCTAGAGACTAAAAATTAGAAGAGAGCGCTGCTCCGGTGCGTAGAAGACCGATAACATAAAACATCAGGAAATGTCGCCCCTGAGACTACAAAGAAGGGGTGAATATACTGTCACGCGGCCGGAACATGAAAGTCACGACCCATGGTAAGTGAGTCGGCGATTTAATGGCTGGCCATGATGGCAGGCCTGCACCTCAAGGCTATGCCGCATTCTGGACGTCGTCATCTTGCGCCACAATCCACACCTCCCTATCCTTGTAACAGTATTTTCATAAATGGTTACGTGCTTTAAACTGGTTGATTATGCCCAAAGATATCCGTAGATATTTCTTAAGATTTAGCTTATGATTCGCCATTTATCAATCCCAAAGGGGTAACTGCTGACTTGACAGACGCTTTTGACTCAACCGCGAAGACGCGTCCAGCACGGCAAATTATATTTATAGAGAGTTTGAAAGCAAAATAGAATATTTTTATGAAAAATTTGTAAACCATAAAGAGCAGCTGTTGGTGTCGTATAACTTGAAGCTGATGCCGTTCTTCTGCGCTCCTCAGGGCCCTTTCATATCCCTCTTTTCCTCGATTCTCCTCCTTCGTTCCCTCCCCGCATTTCCCTTGCATTTTCGTGAAATATCCCACTTTGAAAAACGAACCTTTTAGACGCTGCAGCAGAAGACTGACGCGTCCTGCTATCTTTCGGCCGTGTGAGAAAGCTCCACGGGGGCGAAATCGATAAAAAAGAACAACTCTGCCGTAATAGTAAAGACATTTTCGGAATTTTGAGAGCATTTCAGCCTATTTTTAGTTTGCTGAAAATGTTGAGGTGATTGGCGAGTCCTTATTGTCTAGTTCTCGTCGTTTACTTGGTGACACCTAGCCGTACAAAACAGTACTAAACACTCTACCTTTAATATTCCGTTCCTAGATGGCCCTACAGTCCTGCTGGTTGCGGGACTGCCTGTTTTGGTGGAGATGCCCGCGTGATTTAACCTTGATTTGGAACGCCTTTCGCGGTGAAAGTTCTCGGTCGTCAGTGAGGCTATAAGCAAAGGAGTCTGAAAAAAAGTACGGACCGAAATTCTGGCGAATATATGTTTTGGTTACATTGTACCAGACAAGTTTTCCCAGCGTGGTGTGGTTAAAGAGATACTTGGATCACCTGTGCGATGAGTAGTACAAATGCCTCGTTCAGGATTCAGGTCCGTTTGGTATCACTTAACCTTAAACAACACGAAAACGCACGACGTGTTAAGCAAAAAAAAAAAAGAATGGGTAAAACCAGACGTGAAACAAAAATATACAGCGTTCGCAGACTTCAGTGTTCCTCGACCAATATGCACTGCTAAATATGGTACAAGTTTAATAGATGCACCATGACCGACCTGCCTATATAGGGTAGGCTCTAATTCAACATAAGGTAACAGAAATAGCAACGAGGTGGTATTCCATGATGGTGTTGAAGCCCAGGAACGAACGGAATAATGATAAAGCGAGGAAAAGATGAAGTGTTTCTCTCATTTTTCCCCCGCTCTTTAGTACACTGAAACACCGCGGGTGATAGTTATGGCCGAATGTTGTAACTTTTCAGCTTATTGAACATATCTTGTCATCTGCTTTCGGTACATCATCAGTGAATGGCTCTGTCGCAAGGCTAATAGCTTCCCTGGTAGCAAAACGCTATGCGCTAAATAGCCCGGTCCTTTGTATGCATAATCTACCCACCGCAGGCCATAAAGGGCTTCCAATATGACGCTTGTGACAGGGATATTTCATAGACGTTGTGTTTTTGTGTCGTTTGTTCGGGCTCCTATTTACCTTTTTTAGCCCTCTATGAAATTAGCCAGAATTCCAAGAGATAGTTCCGCGAATTTACAGATTTTCTTGTTGCTAGAGCTTTATGCAGCATGTAATGTCAACAAAGCTCACAGAATATTATCGTAGACACAATCTAAGAACAACACAGCACGTTTTATTTATTTACTTTATTTATTTCACGAAACCCGTAAAGGCACTCCGGGGTGGGTATTAAATATGGTAAGGGGTTACAATGGTATCAAAAAACTACAAATGTAACACATCAAGAACTACAAAAATTACAAAAATGAATTACATTGCATCAGCTTAAACAAGGAGGAAAACTTCAAAATAACCGCAGTACAGTTACCGGTACAGAAACTAAAACGAATGACTTGGGGAATGAACGCTCGCTTGTGAGCAGTTTATTTATTTATTTATTTATTTATTTATTTATTTATTTATTTATTTATTTATTTATTTATTTATTTACTCTCAAGGCAATGCGTTACAAAGAGGAGTGGTGAAAAACGTTTTACAAACAATAGAACAAAGTGGAGGAACATCAAAACGGGTATGCGTGTAAGGTCATCTTGAAGTTAGTCGTGTCGATGATTGTTGCGATGGAAGCGGGTAGGTGGTTCCAATGCGAGCTTGTAGTGAGCACGAATTAGTTAAAATGAAGATTTGTCCGGCTGCTTGGAATTCCAACTTTGAAGTGGTGATCGCTGCGGGATGAAATGTAGGATGGCGGCGAAAATAGCGAGTTACTTAGCGAAGGCATAGAGTGATAAATCTTGTGGAAGAGGCAAAGGCGTGAAATTTTGCGGCGATGTGATAAGCTGGGTAGATTCAAAGTTGATATCATGTGAGTTACGCTTGCCATACGGGAGTGATTTAACAAAATGAAGCGTGCGGCGCGATTTTGAACGGATTCCAAGCTTATGATATGAATTTTAACCTATGGATCTCATACAGATGACAAATATTCAAGCTTAGGTATCACTAAAGTTTTATAAAGATGAAGTTTCAACTGCATCGGTGAAAGAGAGAAGTTACGTCGTAAATAGCCGAGCGTACTGTTAGCATTATTTTTAATATTGTCAATGTGAGTCTGCCCGAAAGGTCGTCAGAAATTGTAACAACAAGATGTTTGTAAGTAACTTTGCTGAGAGAAGAATTATTCAGTAGGTAGTCAGAAGAAATATCGCAGGTTCGACGTGAAACTCTCATAATCTTACATTAAGAAGTGTTAAGGTTCATCAGCCAAGTATTACACCAAGAAGAAACATTATCAACATCAAACTGCAGAGTAAGTTGGTCAGCAGGGGTTTTAATTTCACGGTAGATCACAGTCACCAGCAAACAACTTTATGTTAGAGGAAATTTTATTAGGTAAGTCATTAATGTAGATTAGGAACAGTAACGGCCCAAGAACGCATCCTTGCGGGACGCCTGAAGTTACGGGTGAGGAAGGGGAGTTGCATTCATTAGCAGTTACAAATTGGGAGCGATCTGTGAAAAAACATTCGATCCATTTTATAATATTAGTATCAAGATTAAGTTTACTTAATTTCAACAGTATTAGTTTATGACATACGGTGTCGAACGCTTTGGCAAAGTCAAGAAAAATACAGTCAACAATAGAAGAAGCGTCAAGAGCAAGGAATAGGTCATTAGTAAAGCAGAGAAGCTGGGTTTCGCATAAATAGTTTTTGCAGAATCCATGCTGATGATTGCTGGAAAAGCAGTTATCTTCTATAAAAGTGACGACGTGGGAATAAATGACGTGATCCATGAGCTTACATGCTAGACTGCTCAATGATATGGGCCTGTAGTTGGTGGGGTCATGAGCGTTACCTGATTTCTGAAGAGGAACCACCTTTCCCACTTTCCAGTCGCCCGGGAGGCAATATGGACTGCGTAAAAAGCTTTCATAAAATAACAGATGAACATACAGAGGTATTATGTAAAAACTGCGCAAATGCCGTCCTCACGCGGAGATGTGGATAATTTCATGTTTTCAATTAATCTTTGTAGGCCGATACAGTCAAATATGATAGGTTCCATTGGAAAAAAATTCGTGGCTTGGATATCAGGAAAAGAAAGCGCTGCTGTTTTAACAAACGAAGATGAGAACACAGAACTTAAAATGGCACAACACTTTTCTTTGGGTACACAGGTATTAGCTTGGGCTAACTCTAGCGTCGTTTTTTTCATTTCCGCTGATGGTCTGCCAAAATGTCCGCGGGTTAGTGGCGAGGAGTGAAGGAAGGGTTTATTGATAGCAATTTTCTTTTGCGGAAGATAGTGCGCGGGTGTATTCGTCAGCTACATGGAGATAAGCGGGCCATCTTTCAGCGCTGTTTGTTTGTTTTGCTCGTAGAAAGATCCGTTTTTTTCTTATTGAGTAGTTGTTTTAGCGTGGGCGTGTACCAGGGTGATTTCGTATTTTGCCTAATTCTGCGGAGCGGGATGTAACGGTTAGTAAGCTCTTGTACCTTGCATTGAAACAAATTCCAGTCTTCTTGGACAGACCGTTCCGCAAAATGTGAATAGTAATCGCTCAGGAAACCCTAAAGCTCATTATTAATTGATGCATCGTCAGCCCTTTTGTAGTCTCTAAAAAATTTTGTACTTTCAGTTTTTTCGACTGTTTTCGTCATGTTAAAGTAAACAGCGAAATGGTCGCGCACGCTAAGTATAATGGAGAGGGACTTAACTAGCTCAGGATGCATGGTTAGTACCAGATCTAAAACAGTGGAAGAAGCTAACGTAGTGCGGGTTGGTGTATTAACTAGCTGAATAAGGTTGAAATATAAACACGCGTTAAGTAAAGGACGTGCTCTCGGGTGAGGCTGAGCAAGTACGTCGCTTTTAACGCCCGGTGGCGCTGAGAAGTAGCGGACGCAAAGAAAATGTCGTTTCACTTGACCGCAACGTACGACACATGGCTAAGCTAAACACTAACGCTTCACGTTTAAGATAATCAATAAGAAATCATTTTTTCCCTTCCTCTTCATTTTTTCCACATATCCGATGAGTGGCTCAAAAACGTTCTCTTACAATTTAGACATCGTTTTTTTTTGTCCGGTTTTCTTAGGAGTTTGGCATCCGATTGTCATAGGGTGCGGACGTGTTTTGCGTTCTTCGCGATTTTGCCGGCCACACGTCGCGGTCCATGGGTGTTTGTTTCGGGCGGCGGGCGCTCTGTTGCGTGGGGCCGTCGAGCTCAAGCTCCCGCTCACCATTACCCGTTCGCTTGCTTGGGCTTTCATCAGGCAAGCTCTCCTGACTTCGGACTGACGTGGACAGCTCATCACATCACAGCCTCGCCTCTACGCTCCATTGCTCCTGTCGAGGTCTTCCCCCGACGCAGCATGACGCCAGGATACTGTGTTTGTGATGTGTATTGTGCGCGGTAGCCCAAGTCACAGTGCCAACTGTTCTTCTTCTCCCGCGGCGCCTGAACTTTTTCTCTGTCCTCTCTTTACCCATCTATACTTTTCTCTACCCTATCCTATTCCCCATATATATTCCCATCCTATATGCCTATGCCTATGCCTGTGCCTATATTCCCATCCCCCCGGACTGGGTTAAATGCATTCGAGCCCCCAGATGGGTTCAATAATATCCCCAGTCCACTTCCTTTGCTTTTCCATACCGAATCACTCACCACCACGACCCGTTTTCTTACCTTTAAGCAGCGTGTAAAGTTAACGCCAAGGCCAGGAACTGGCAAAAAAGGCAAAAGCTGCTCACCATACTGGTACGCCACTTTTTCGAAGAGCCTTTTTGTGACCTATTCGGGTTTCCTAACCGGGCTGTCCGTTTGCATCATTTTTTCAGCAAAGCCATTAACTCTGCAACACCCAAGAATGTGTCTTTGGGCCCCTCTTATTCCCTATTTATATTAATGACCTTTTCTCCAATATGCACTTTAATGCCGATGTTTGATGACTTAGTGATGACTTCTCACGCACATGGTACGGAACACGGTAGGCTTCCTTGCGAATCGCGGAAGCACCAATCATAGGACGCGCGTCGGGGAAAGGGATGTGCACCCAATTGAGTGCAAAGTGTACGAAAGCGTTTTGGGGAAATCGACTTTGTACAGTCTTTGAATTATTGCCCCCCCCGTTAGCTCAAAAGGGCTCAATTACACAGGCAGCACCTGTGCCGAAAATACCTGTGTGCCAAGCGGGCTCAATTACACAGGCAGCACCTGTGCCGAAAATACCTGTGTGCCAAGCTATGTGGGCGTGTGTATGAGCCATGATGGGAGATGTGCTTTAAAATTTACTTCGTCTGCATGCACGAATTATGAAGTGCGTATAGACGGCGCTCACGATTTCACGGCAGAAAAAAAACGACAACCAAAGTTTTATACGAACCCCGGAAACCCGAGGTTACAATACAAAGAAGGTTGCGCGTCCAAAATAAAGCGCGTTATATCCGGAAAGACCATCGAAAATATCCAGGCAACTGCAGGGATTCCAAGAGGCATGACTTAATACAAAACACAGTGCAGGGGAAGCAACCGAACGCTGATAGCAGCATTAATGAGTCAATCCCAAAATGTTCAACAGCTCGGCGCCCAGGCGCAGCGATAACGTCCGAGGCCGTTTCCGATTGCGCCCAGCGGGATTCCGAGGCAGTAATTTGATTTCGCTCGATCGTTTCTCGGGGAATCAAGGTCCCTTGACGTCCTGTTGCCATTTCCAGACCCCGAGCTTGATTGAGGCACTGATTTCGCGCTGGTTGCTCCTGCTGTTCGCTACCCGATTAACTCGCTTGCTTACTTGTTTTCAATCGCGCCTTTGTTTTAGCTCTTTGGCGTCGATCTTTATAAAATTTCTCCTGCCTCAATGTTTATCTTTTCGTTAGAGAGGGAAAAAAAAGGAACCAAAATATTGGAGGTGTGAGGAGAGCGATTTCTTGGCTGCAACGTATGTTTTATTTTGTCCAATCGGCTTGTTTTGTAAATTTCTCAGAGTTCTGTTTTATTTGCGTAACCTGCTTAAATGGAGAAGCTCGTGTATATTCAAATTTTGGCCAAGTCGAGCTAACGAATATTAGAAATACTTGCGCCGACCTCGACGTGGTGTGGGCTTAATATTGCCGCTGCAACGCTCCCTCGCACCTCTCTAGTGGAAAGAGCAAATTCGCACATACGTCATGTCCAAATATATAACCACTCTTTTTTGTGTGTGCGGCAAAAAACTGCTATCGCCACAAAGTGCATTCAGGCAAGCCTGTCCAATGTACTCCCACTGGTAGCACGGCCCATACGTGTCGAAGTTTAGCACACTGGTAGCCATGGGCATTTTAGGGCACGCACGAGTAGAGAGCCGCTCATTGAATTGGGTGCTATGAAAACAAGCTATAAAATGTGGCGCCGGAAAAAAAAAACTAAAAAAATGTCATCGTGCGTGCGAAGACGTCCACATGGTTGCCCCCTGCTACGATGTAATCGCTAATCCGGAGTGCATCTGTATATGTAGTTTTTTTTTCCAGTTTTTCGGTTTAGACGTGGCTGTTACTGTTGAATGGCGGGTAGAGAAAGAACCTTCGTAAATATTTTAACAGCGAAGCTGTTTAAGGTTGAGCTTGTTCCGGTGGCGTCCGCAGAAATGAAAACCAAGAAATTCACTGAAGATTACTATACCACTAGTGCGAAATTTGTGCGCAGTGGGAGCTGCAGTCTTTTCGGTCACGGCGCACATCACCTGCGTCTCAGGAAGTGATCGCGTATCAGCGAACGCACGGCTACGCGCGCTACTCTGCGTTATTTCGCAGCGCTTCGCCGCCGCCGAGCATGTTGTTGCAAATCGTGTTTGAACCTCCCGCGCAAATGTCAGGTGGTTCAGATCAGCCCCAAACGGAGGAGAAGCGCTTGGCGAAAGTTTGAGGGGGAGGGCGCTCCTCGGCGGCGACGCATGGTGAAAGTGTGAGGGGAGGCAGTGAGACATACTGAGCCCTGGCGACGCGCTGGGAGATGACGCCATACAAGGGCGTGCCGCCCTCGCCCTCAGACTATCGCCAGACACTGCTCCTCGGTTTCCTTACTCTCTGGGGTGTCTCATTAACTCGCCCGGAAGGCGCGGATACTGCCTTCGCCGCCACCGCCGCCACCGCCGCCCCCACCAAATCCCTGCACCGGGCGCCAAAGTGCTGCGCACTAAAAAGACGCACGCGCTGACTCCTGGAGAGGAGGAAGGGCGAGAACGCAGCGCGCGGCAGCAAAGAGTGGAGGGCACGCGCTAGCCTCTCGGCCTATCCTCCCAGCAGGGCTCGCTGGGCTCGCATTGGCTCGCCACTATGGTCGAAAAAAACGGAGTCTTTTACGTAGACGCGTCCGGCCCGCACCACGGGGGTTGGTACAAGACCGTGGTCGTCTATCAAAACATGGCAGTGAACGGACTCACTTTCCGTGCGCACAATATTACACACGCGGAGGAGATTGCCATCGCGCTAGCCGCCTCAGATCAGGACTCGCGGGTCATTATCACCGACTCAAGGGGTGCCTGCCGCAATATCGAACAGGGGTGCATTCCGTACTTTGCTTACAAAATTCTGCAAAGCAGTAACTACCTGGGTGCCCCAGCGAATCGAACGATCATATGGGCTCCGGCTCACACGGGCCTTGAGGGTAACGAGGCGGCTGACGCCGCTGCCCACGCGCTCACTCTCCGGGCACCATCCTCATCCCCTACCGATCCGGACCTAGAACCCGATCCCGCTTGCACCTTTAAGGAGGTCACACAGCTTTATCAATCTGGCCATTCCGTCTATCTCAAGCCCTGCAGGGGCCTCACGAAGGCGGAGGAGCGCATCCTCCTTCGCCTTTATACGAAAACTCTCTTGTGCCTGGCAATCGTAAAACACTTCGACCCCGCTTGCACGGGGAAGTGCCCGCACTGTGAGGAAGATTCCTCTGACATTTTCCACATGGTGTGGGCGTGCCAAAAAACCCCAAACGCACCCCCTCTACCCAACCCTTCCCGGGAGAACTGGGAGGCAGCCCTGCTAGGCTGCTCTGACCTGACGGCCCAACGGGCCCTGGTCGGGCGGGCCCGGGCCGCGGCCGACGCCATTGGGCTCCCGTAAGGGGGAGCCTACCCAGTCTTTGTACGCGGTGGCCTCTTAAGGACCACTCCCCACCCTCCCTGTACAAACTTCTGTAAATAAATGTTTTAAAGACGATAGTCTTTCTTGCGCTACTTAAACCCAGAAATTTTGGTCTGTCTGTATGTCTGTCTGTCCGTCTGTCTATCTGTGACTCGATTCAGCCACCCGGCCAAAGCAAAACAATGCCTGCGCAAAATAGTCTTATATAGTCGCAGCTAAATCTACCCGTCTATGTCCGGTGTAATGTTCATACTTGTCAACATTGTTGAAGAAGAACAAGACATTACGTAAATAAGAGACAACAAATCAATACAGAAGTGATATTTGCAGTGTTCCTTTATAAAAGAATCAAACATGCTCGACTTTTGCGAAATTAAATACTTTATCAACTGCAGAAAAAGAATTCACTCCGCCGTCGCCTGTTGTCGCCCGCACCACTATAGCTTCTGGCGCCATTTTAAGAAATCAACCGGCCACAGTTACGCAAGATTCCACTAGATAGGTTCCACGTTCTTCTTGCAACGCACGTGGAGTAGGGAAACGCGGTTCTATAAATGCTGAAGTAGGGCGCCTCGATTAACGCGCGTCTTCGCCGTACAGCAGCGTTCGCATCGAGGCACCCGGCATGGACGCTGCTGGACTGACTGACTGAAAAAATTGGCCGCGTATCTGCTCCTTTCGTTGCAAATTCCGTCAAAAGACGATAGTCTTTATCGGCTTTTGCGAAGTAAATGCCTCCCTTCGCTTTCCCGCTCACCTCTCATGTTGTTTCTCTTGCGTCGCGCTCCTCG